>NC_139554.1:19542789-19978651 GCF_965112155.1 Podarcis liolepis
AGGGAATCAAAATCTAAAGAGCATTCAATTGACGAGCATTCAATACAGAAAGAGTTAAACATTTTTTGACAAGCTTACAGTAAGGCTGGAATCTCTGGCTTCCAAAGGAGCGGTTTTGTGAAATGCACAGCAATTATGAAATGCTTGTCTTGATTCATATATACACACACTAACAAATTTGTTTCTTCCATTTTCGAAACCAAGCTTCTTGGACTTCTTTCTGCAAAAAGTTTGTTCACTCTTGCATTTGTCTTGCAAGTTCCAGAGCTCTCTAATTTATTTTGACTTGTCTGCAGCTATGGGCCTAGTGAGAAGATCAGAATAACAGAAGGCTCTGCATATATATATATATGGAGGTATCTCAGTTACGAAAGCATATATATATATATATATATATATATATATATATATATATATATGGGGCACACAAAGATATAGTCTAATTTACATCAGAATGCCTGCTTTCATTCCCTTGTCAAAACTCAAGAAGGTGCAACCTTGACGAAATACTGTGGAAAAGGGAAATTTTGTCTGGAGCTAGCCTTTTGTGGAAGAGAAAATAGAACACTAGTCAGAATGCGGAGCCAAAAATGGGCTGGCTAGGAAGTGAAGTCCTCAACTGAGGCATGTGTCAAAGCAGCCCATGGTCAGTCTCACCATCTCCCAAGGTGAGAAGACCTGCGGGAAGGGTCCTTATCCCAGAGACAGGGGAGCTGCACTCCCAATCTGACACCACGCCTTTCCAAGAACAAAGCAGGATTGGGTTGCATTGTAAGAGAGGAATCGGGGGGGGGACTAGTAAAATGTTGCAAAATGTCAGTTTTCGAGAAGTAGCAGTAATAATAGCAAATGGACACTTTTTTTGTATCACAGGAGCCAAAAAAGTAGTAGATTGTCTTTGTTGCAACTAAAAAAAAAAGCATCCTGTGCAATAGATAGTGGTAAATAATATACAGTGGTACCTCAAGTTAAGTACTTAATTCGTTCCGGAAGTCCGTACTTAACCTGAAACTGTTCTTAACCTGAAGCACCACTTTAGCTAATGGGGCCTCCTGCTGCCGCCGCGCCGCTGGAGCCCGATTTCTGTTCTCATCCTGAAGCAAAGTTCTTAACCTGAGGCACTATTTCTGGGTTAGCGGAGTCTGTAACCTGAAGCGTATGTAACCTGAGGTACCACTGTGTACTGCTTTGCCACCATCACAGAATTGTAGAGTTGGAAGGAGACAAAAGGATCATCTGGTCTAACCCCCTGCAATGCAAATATCCTTTGCCCCATGTGGGACTTGAACCCACGACTCTAAGATTAAGAGTCTCATGCTCTACCGACTGAGCTATCCCCACCAGATGTACATTGAACAGGCAGTTGCCTCCCATATTGACTCCCTGCTGAGAATCACATTTCCAAATTTTTATTATAGGAATGCATTTATTTAATTAACAGGGGTAAGCATACTTTTTCTGTGGGGGGCCGGTTCACTGTCCATCAGAACTTGTGGTGGGCCGGACCGTGCATGCACGCACATGCCTTCCCTCCCTCCCTCCCTCCCTCCCTCCCTCCCTCCCTCCGAGACAGAGCAACTGAGATACCTCCACTCACTGTGTTCAGACAGAGCAGGCTGGGGAGGGGGCACCCCCCAGTGCTGGGTCTCAGCTTGCGCAGAGGGGCCGCAGCCACCCCACCAGGAAGGACCCCTGTGCTGGAAACACGCCCGGGAAGGCCGCCAACTTCCCAAGACACCGGAGCGTCTCTCCGGTGGTCACTCTCTTGCTATAAATCTCCCTCAGTCCAGAGAGACCGGTGATAAGCAACCCCTCCATCCTGAGAGGAGTACACTCATCTTCTGGCATATCATTGCAGAAGAAAGAGTCAATCGTCGTTCTAAACTACTTTATTTTACAGTCTATATGCAGAGAATCCATCAGCATGTCTGTGCTCTCTCAGCACCAGTACAGTGGTACCTCAGGTTACATACACTTCAGGTTACAGACTCCGCTAACCCAGAAATATTACCTCGGGTTAAGAACTTTGCTTCAGGATGAGAACAGAAATCGTGCTCCAGTGGTGCGGCAGCAGTGGGAGGCTCCATTAGCTAAAGTGGTGCTTCAGGTTAAGAACAGTTTCAGGTTAAGTACAGACCTCTGGAATGAATTAAGTACTTAACCTGAGGTACCACTGTACAGAACAACATCACAAACAGAAGTGAAACTAACTTCCAACAGTACTGAGACTTCCTGTCTCACGCTCTCTCAGGCACTCACATGATATACACAACATAACAAAGTGCTACTGCTGGAGCAGCACGGATGGATAAAAATCCTAACACCCTACCCTGGGGTGTCCATGACCGTGCTGCTAATGTGCCACCGCCAAGCAGCACAGAGGAGTCGTCCTCCTCTTCCTCCTCCTCTTCCTCCCTCCTCGCAGGCTCTCTGCTCCTGCTTCTTCCTGCCCCTTCACTTCTCCTCCTCCCTTCATGGAGCTAGACGTCAACAAGGCCCCGCCCTGCACCTTGTCCCGCTTGGAGCAGCGAGCCTCAGGAAGGGTCACCATTGGCCGCCAGCTCATGTCAAGCCAGCTAATGGAGGGGAGGCATGAGATTGCTAAGGCTTCAGATTGGCCAGCGTCGTGGAAGTCTGAGCAACCTGGGAGCATGCTGGGAGATGTAGTCCTGGAAAAGAGCTAAAGCGGAGGTAAACCAGCGTGACCAAATGGGCAGCAGGCTCCATAGGCCAGATTTACGACCCTGGCAGGCCTTATTTGACCCCTTAGTTTGCTGACCCATGGTTTAATTCATAGTCCTCAGCAACAGGACCCACCCAAGCCATTTTGCTGCTCAAGACAGAGCTTCCGGCCTTTGCCTCCCGCACAGAGCCAGCCAGCCAGCATGGCCAACGGTCAGGGATGATGGTTTTGCAAAAAGAGCCTGAAGATTTTGTGAATATCCTCATGCAATATAGCTGTTCTGAAAGAATGAAAGGATGACTGAGCATCTGAAATGAAGGTGACCGCTGCACGGAGCGTTACCGTTGCTGATGGCTATCTTCAATAAACAGGACGTAAAATATCAGATGCGGGGAATACAGTATTCCTTGAAAGAAATGTCACATTTCAGGACAATTCTTCTTGTTTACTTAGAGGCACCCTGATGCGGTCAAAAACAAAGAGAAGCCTTGCAACCCAGCGAGTGCCAGGTGTGTTTGCCGTGTTTTCATTGCAATCCAAGAGAAATATCTACAGTCAACACATCAGTCCAAAAGGCTTAACAAATATAAGCATTCTGCAGCACCCAATGTAGTAGCAAAAATGAGGCTTCCCTCAGTGCCCTCATTCATTCATCCCTCTGTGCTACTAGACTGATCATCTCAGAACATAAGAGCCTGATGGATAAGGCCAATGGCCCACCTGGTCCAGTATGCTGTTCTCAGAGTGACCAACCAGATGCCTATGGGAAACCTGTAAACAGGACATGAGAACAAGAGCTCTCTTTCCAACTGTGGAGGCAGAGCAGAGCCATCATGGCTAATAGCCGTCAGTCGTTCTCTCTGCCATGAGTCTGTCTAATCCTCTTTTAAAGCCAAGTTAGTTAGTCAGACCCCTTCATGGATCACTGCCTTGTCGTGGCGAAGGGGCTTGAAGAACTCCAAGAAGCTTTGAGCTACGCTGTGCAGGGCCACCCAAGACGGACAGGTCATAGCCGAGAGTTTAGACTAAATGTGATCCACCTGGAGAAGGAACTGGCAATCCACTCCAGTAGTTTGCCAAGAAAACTCCATGGACATGAAAAAGGAGAAGCTTTGAGAAGAAAGTGAGAGTTTCCAAGGCATGCTCTGGTTCATGGGGTCACGAAGAGTCGATTACGACTAAGACGACTAAATAACAACAACAGAAGTTAGTCAGAGTATCCTGTTTTGGGGTAACTATATCTGTGTAGAGCACGGGTAGGCAAACTAAGGCTCGGGGGCCGGATCCGGCCCAATCGCCTTCTAAATCCAGCCCGCGGACGGTCCGGGAATCAGCATGTTTTTTACATGAGTAGAATGTGTTCTTTTATTTAAAATGCATCTCTGGGTTATTTGTGGGGCATAGGAATTCATTCATTCCCCTCCCCCAAAAATATAGTTCGGCCCCCCACAAGGTCTGAGGGACAGTGGACTGGCCCCCTGCTGAAAAAGTTTGCTGACACCTGGACTGTAGAGCATGTGTGAATGCCCTGCACGATGGAGAGAGCTTGAATAGATTTGGCCTTCTCTTGCGATTTGGGTTTGCATTAATAACTGTGGGATCTGTGGTCTAATTTGGAGGGGCACCACACTGGCTGTTCCTGTGACATAGGAGAATGGAAACAGATCCACCAAAGTGGGATAATACATAAATGGTCCTTGAAGCAGCTGGAGTGAGAGAATGGACAGTCGGATCAGCTGGTGGTTATTGTTGGTAGTTCCAGATCAGATCCCAGGAGCCACTAGAAAGTGCTAATGATTACCTGCAAAAGGATGTCACCTTTCATAATTCAAATCATTTGAACCCTCTCATTTTCTCTAACACAGAGAAAATATGCTAACCTGATTTGGGATTTATTTATTTTTAAAAATGTTTTCTGCACGATGTGCCAATAATATAAGATTGATTTTTCTTTAAAAAACAAAACACCCTTCCCCAAAATATCTGATTCTAAACAACTAGGCTAAGTGCCAAGTAGCCTTACTATTTACATGAATGCCAAAGTAATGTCTACATCATTTTCTTTCTTTCTTTCTTTTTTTAAAAAAGAAAGCCTGTGGGGGGAAATTAATAATTGAGAAGTGTAACAAGTTTTCTAATCACAAAAAATATTTATTTGGGAGTCTTTAGAACACATACCACCACTTTCCATAATTACAAAATGAGGTTACGTGTTAACCAGTTTTAAATCTGTCAAAATATTTTAAGCAGAATGAGAGATCTACTTTGTGAATTATCAGTTCCATTTATTAGCCTAATGATAAACTCACCTTTCACCTGCAACAGATCACGGATAATTGTTGAAAAGTGAAAGAAAAGCAAACAAATTGTCACATGAAATGCAGTCTATAGGAATAGCATAGGGCCCAATAGATTCAGTTTTATTTAGCAAAATGCATTTGTTATAGGGAGAAAATTATTTTTTTTGGGGGGGGGGGGGAATTGAAGCCAAAATCATTATTAAATAAATGTGGAATAAACCTTTAATTGATTCCACTTGTTTTGATCTGGAATGTTTGGGTCGGGGAGGGGAATACTATAAAGAATTGGGTTGCAATACTGCATCTTTGTGGATTCACATCCCCCAAAAGCAGTTGCATAAGAGTAAAAAGAAAAAGACTCTATCTGTGTATCTAATTATAGAGAATAGATTGTTGGGCTTGAAAGTTGTCCTGGCCCTTGCTGCCCAAAGAACTCAAATTCAGGTTTCGGTTTCTGCCCAATTCTTCCATGGATAAATCTGAGTGATAAAAGGGCAAAACAAGGGTTAAAGGTGTTATGTATTAAGATTAGTAGCAGTTCTCACTGAGGGCCACCAGTATGTAAATGAAGGATTGAAAACTGTTGTTCCTGATTGGTTAGCTAGTTGTGAGTTGTTACTGTTTCAAGTTTTTTGTTGTTGTTTAGTCGTTTAGTCGTGTCCAACTCTTCATGACCCCATGGACCAGAGCACGCCAGGCACTCCTGTCTTCCACTGCCTCCTGCAGTTTGGTCAAACTCATGCTGGTAGCTTCAAGAACACTATCCAACCATCTCATCCTCTGTCGTCCCCTTCTCCTTGTGCCCTCCATCTTTCCCAACATCAGGGTCTTTTCCAAGGAGTCTTCTCTTCTCATGAGGTGGCCAAAGTATCCGAGCCTCAGCTTCACGATCTGTCCTTCCAGTGAGCACTCAGGGCTGATTTCCTTAAGAATTGATAGGTTTGATCTTCTTGGAGTCCATATTATATAGAGCAGCCAGCTAGGTTGCAGTCAGTCTGATTCCAGGAGCAGTTCTAACTGCTGCAACAGAGCTGTGTCCTTTGTCCATCTTTTCCACTATTCAACAAAAGGCACAGTGGGTGAGTTGAATGGCTAAGTGCAAGCTAAGATGTTTACCCAACAACCTATGCATCTCCTGTCTCTTCCTTTTGAAGAGTGGAGCAAACACAAGTCTTGGCATGGTGAACAGCAGGTGTCTCTGCTCTGCACATGCAAATGGACACTTCTGTGAGTGGACCAGGCCTGTGAAGTTCACACATTCCAGCACTGGTGCCTCTGTGACCTTGATGATGGAGGTGCCAGCTCAGTTACCAACTCACTCTCAGGTGCCTCCCCAGAGGAGGCTCCTTAACTGACAAGAGGGGTGGGTAGTGACAGTCCTTTAGGAGGTGCCCCACTGTAGAAGTCCAATATCAAATGGGCAAGACACCTCTCCGACAACCCGCTTGAACCTTCCCTGGGATCCTGCTCCTGACTCTCTTGATCAATGGCACCCTTCTCCTGATCAGACAGTTCTCGAGGCCCTGATTCCGCCTCCTCCATCCTGCTCAGGCCCTCCCCCAGTTGCGTAGCTCCAACTCCCTGACCTTGTCCCCTACCTTCTCGGGATCAGCCCATCCACTCCAAAATCTACACAGGGCTCCCGACAGACATAGGAGTCCTGGGTTCAAATCCATGCTCACCCATGAAGTACAACAGGTGATCTTTGGGACAGGCCACACATTCCAAGGGCCCCAGGTTCCATCCATGGCATCTCTAAGTAGAAATATGGGACCTTAATAATAATAATAATAATAACAACAACAACAACAACAACAACAACAACAATAATAATAATAGATGCCTAGAATGATAGGACTTGGAAGGGACCCTGAGGATCATCTAATCCAACCCTCTTGCCAGGCAGCAGAGGAACCAACCCCCACGGCAGGTTGCCAGGAATGGACAAGACAAGGGAAAGTCCTTACTATCTGCTTTTATTCAATATTCACAGAGAGAGGCTTGGGAATGTAGCCTCTCGGAATAATGGTGTTGCTCTGAGTAAATCTGCCCTCCCCTTCTCTCCCACTTCCTCATTTGTCATCCCTTCTATGGTTGGCACTGAGGGCCCTTTGCTTCTGAGCTCTTTGCTCTCCTACTTTCAAGGCCCGCCTGGTCCTGGGAGAGGGGGAGGTCTGGAATGCTCTCTAAAGACACTGAGTCCATCAGCTGTCGCTCCCCTGGTGCTGCTTCTTCTTCTTCCTTCTCCTTTCCCATTATTTCCCAGCTTTCCCCCTCATCTGCCTCTGAGCTGTGACCTCCCTCAAACCCCTGTTGTAATTCTGAACTGTCTCCTTCTTTTCTGGAAGGGTCAGGCTGGGGAGACAGACTCCACCATTCCTCCTCTGCCCAGGAATACGCCACTGTTCCATGTGCAGATCGAACCTGCAACCTTGGTGTTACTGTATCAGCACTATGCTCTAACCAACTAAGCTATGCAGTTGTAAATAATAATAATAATAATAATAATAATAATAATAATAATAATAATAATAATATAGTTTTCCCCATGCCAATTATAATGATGATGATTCTGAGAGAGTTCCAGAGCATGGTTGCCCTACGAGTGGGTTTTTGTCCACTACAAAAATGTTTTCACCCCAACTGTGAACTGTGTCCGTTCTTAACCTGAAACTGTTCTTAACCTGAGACACCACTTTAGCTAATGGGGCCTCCCGCTGCCGCCTCGTCGCAGCCACACAATTTCTGTTCTCATCCTGAAGCAAAGTTCTTAACCCGAGGTACTATTTCTGGGTTAGCAGAGTTTGTAACCTGAAGCGTCTGTAACTTGAGGTACCACTGTATATCCTATTCCATGCATTCACAGGTAGCTCATTACATTACAGCAGCTTGGCTGAGTTCCTACTCTATAGTGTACAGAGCATAATAGTTCATTCAGCTTGGCTTAGGCAGCCTTTGGCACTGCTTCGTGCAAACAGATTTGAGAGTCCACACTCCAGCCTGAATGCATGGATGAAAGAAAGTCAGCTTTCCACCAAATGCTTACACACACACACACACACACACACACACACACAGGCTTTCTTTATCTCCGTGTTTTGCAAGTTACACTGTTGGGGTTAGTACAAGTTGTTAAAATGTTCCTCTTGTTATCATGGCTGCTTGCTAAGTTTCTCCTTAAAACAGTCCAACCTGTTCAGGGTGGATTCCCTCCGCCTTTTCTTTTAAAGACATCTTAATTAGTCTAATCCTGACTGGTCTTTTTCCAATGTTCCTGTTGGCACAGTTGGATTTCAATTAACATTCTGCTTTAGTGTTGCAAATGCCCCTGCTCAGATTTCTTATTTTTATTTTTATTTTAAATGTGCTATTTTGGATGCCATTTCTCTCATCTCTTTTCAATTTTCCCATCTTCAAAAAAAATATATATATTCTGTTTTCTAAAAGGTTTTGGAAGTGAAAGGAGTGCTGTCAATTTGTGCTATTTGAGTTTTTCAAGAAACACGGCCCTTTTCTGAGGAGCTTTTGACAAAGATTCTTTGTATGTTATTTCTCCACTCTCCACTTGGCAACCTTTTAGGGCATCATATTTATTTATTTATTATTATTATTATTATTATTATTATTATTATTATTATTATTATTATGCCCCTATCTGACTGGGTTGCCCCAGCTACTCTGGGTGGCTCCCAATAAAAAATAATAAAAAACAATACAACATCACACACTGAAAGCTTCCCTGAACAGCGCTGCCTTCAGCTCAGCTCCTAGTTCCTTCATTCTCCAATTCTTAAGCTTGCACCTAGTTATCGAGTACCTGTATTTCCAATGGTCAATGAAACTCTGGGAAAGGTTTTGCCAAAGAGTAGCTCTAAATCTGTTAAGGGAGCACAGCATCTGTAGCCATGTACAGCTGCTGCTAAATATTGCAATATTTCCAGGTGAATCTGGATGGTGGTGCTCAGTATTTGAGGAATTTGGAGGAAAGAGTTTGAGATGAATGGGGAAAGGCTGTGGCTCAGAGGGAGAACATCTGCTCAGGTCCTAGGCTCAGTCCTTAGCCTATCTAAGTAGGACGGAGAATGTTCCATGCCTGAACCCCTGAACAGCCATTGCTGTTGTAAGACATCTTCTTATGTTCCTAAGATTTGGGAGTTTTTATGCATGCCTTTACAGACAACTTTGGTCCAGGTTATTAGTCAAGCTGTGAATTGGGTCTCTTCACTTTAAAATTTGGACCAAATACCTGGTTCGTACAGATTTGAATCTAGTGAATCCAGAAGTTACATAGATTTATTATAGGCTCTCCCTTTAGATGATATGGAAGTTACTCAAAATTATGCTGTCTTAAAGAGGCAATGTTCAGAATGAGTTGTTTACCCACTCTACCTGTGGAACATGCCAATCCATATGAAGCTCTATATTTTAAAAAGAAATTAAATTAGTGGTTCCAGCAGGTATGGGTGGAGCTCAAAGCTTGTAATGGCAAGGAAGAGAAATGAGTGGGATCTTCCTTTGATTCTTCAGAACATTAAATGAGATGAACAAAGGAGAAATTAAACACAATGCTTTGCCACAGCACCATGACATAAATGTCAACTCAGAATTTCAATTACAATTATAAGAGTCTTCTAATAATTATATAGGTAGTAAACAAGGCTGCAGGGCAAACATCCGAAGCCAGGAATGACTAACAGATTTGTTCAAAAAAAAGAGGAGTTTTATTTTTTTATTTTAAAAAAGGCAGCCAGTTCTATATGTCCCATGGATCATATTGTGGTAAGATCAAAGAAGTGGGAAGGTTAAGAGCAGTTAATGTTAGACTCCCCTAGCCCATCATCCCTTCCTAGCCTCTTCCATATTCATAGCAAATTGTCATCCATATTCATGAGACAAACCTTTGACATCCGGAGGAGATTTTACTACTATAAACTCCTATTCAGTACGGTGATGCCTTCTTTTGTAGGCACAGCGAACAGCATCACATTAAGGTCTACATCACCATAGATCTCCAGAAGATCGGAGGGTAACACAAAAAGGGAACCATGACAGAAGGGTGGGAGATCTAGGAAATTACAGCTCCTTCCGTCCAGATCCTGTCCCAGGTAAATTGGTAGTAAGCAACTATACAGCTAGAATGGCTAAGCCCATAGAAGAACAAGCCTTGCTTAAGATACAAATCAAACCAACTTCTGTAAAGAGAAGTTCTTCTCCACCATTTTAAAAAGAATACTTTCATTGGAAAGCTCCGGTAGACATTATATACCGTACTTGGACTTCCAAAAAGTTTTAAAGGAAGTCCCTCACCAAAGGCTCCTAAGTAAATTCAGCAGTCTTTTCTTTTTAACAAGCCCTCCTATATATTTGTAACTGGTTGAATAGTCAACTTGTATGGCTTGAAAGCGGAATTAGACAAATTCATGGAGGAGAGGGTTATTGATGGTTGCTTGCTATGGTGGCTTCTTCTTCTTCTTCTTGCAGTGAAAGAAAGGAATTTCCCCCCAGGGAAATAATAATAATAATAATAATAATAATAATAATAATAATAATAATAATAATAATAATAATAATAATAGAAAAACCACGAAAATCCCCCGGAACACAAGGAGGTGCCTGCTGCCATGTACCTGACAGGGAAGCTGAACCAACACCATCACCTCAACCCCCTCAGATGAGGTGACCATGCCAGCAGTTCCCAAGCACCCAGCTGCAGACCCACTGCAACTGTGCCACCCACAGCACACCCCTGGCACAGAGTTCCTTTTTCAACATGTTAGGAGTGGCTAGGCCGCTGTGTCGCACCTCCCCCCCACCTCCTCCCTCTTCCCCTCCCTTCCCAGCCAAGGGAAATGACCTCTCGTCCACTTCCACTGCCCCGGGGCACAGCCTCCCCTGGCAATATTTTTTTTTAAAAAAAAATTATTCCTAAAGGATTTGACACATGACATAGCCAAGTTTGCAACGGATGCCAATTCACTCAGAAGCTGCGAAGAACTCCAGAAACATCTCTTCAAACATGATAAAATCAGTGTAAGTTTAAGCCATTGAGGCACCCCCTCATCCCCAAAGCCCCTAAAACTAAAACACTAACATAGATTGTTCTGGAATTGGCTCTACACATAGATAAGTGACTCTCCCAACCAAGCCTGGGCCACGCCAGGTGAAGTGCCTTATCTAGGTTGAGCTATAGATACAGAATAATAGAATCACAGAATTGTAGAGTTGGAAGGGACTCCCAGGATCATCAAGTCTAACCCCTTGCAATGCAGGAATCTCAACTGAAGCATCCATGACATATGGCCATCCAACCTCTGCTTATAAACCTCCAAGGAAGGAGAGTGCACCACCTTCTGAGGGAGCCCATTCCGCTGTCAAACAGCTTTTACCGCCAGAAAGTTCTTCCTGATGTTTAGTTGGAATCTCCCTTGTTGGTTCAGATCCTACCCTACAGAGCAGGAGAAAACAAACTTGCTCCATCCTCCATGTGACAGCCCTTTGGATATTTGAAGATGGTTATCGCATCTCCTCTCAGTCTCTTCCTAACCAGGCTAAACATACCCAACTCTCTCAACTGTTCCTCATAAGACTTGGTTTTCAGACCCTTGAACATCTTGGTCACCCTCCTCTGCACACATTCCAGCCTGTAAATTCGGAAGTAAGTCCAACTGAATCTAGTGGGCCTTGCTTTGAAGGAAGTGGGGTTAGGATTGCTGCCTACACCAGGTGACAGAAGGCAGAGACAGACATAACCACAAAGAAGGGCTTGTGTACCTCATTATGCAGTGGCCAAAGTGGTTTCTTTTTGTGGTTCACTATATTATGATTCACTATATTATGATTCTGTAGGGTAGGATCTTCTAGGGACGCGGGTGGCACTGTGGGTTAAACGACAGAGCCTAGGACTTGCTGATCAGAAGGTCGGCGGTTCGAATCCCTGTGACGGGGTGAGCTCCCGTTGCTCGGTCCCAGCTCCTGCCAACCTAGCAGTTCGAAATCACGTCAAAGTACTAGTAGATAAATAGGTACTGCTCTGGCAGGAAGGTAAACAGCGTTTTCGCGCGCTGCTCTGGTTTGCCAGAAGCAGCTTAGTCATGCTGGCCACATGACCCAGAAGCTGTATGCCAGCTCCCTTGGCCAATAAAGTGAGATGAGCGCCGCAACCCCAGAGTCGGTCACAACTGGACCTAATGGTCAGGGGTCTCTTTACCTTTACCTATATTATGATTCTAGAGAGCTAGCATGGTGTAGTGGTTAAGAGCGGTGGACTCATACATAATCTGGTGAACCGGGTTCGCTTCCCTGCTTCTCCACATGCAGCTCCTTGGGCTAGTCACACTTCTCTGAAGTCTCTCAGCCCCACTCACCTCACAGAGTGTTTGTTGTGGGGGAGGAAGGGAAAGGAGATTGTTAGCCACTTTGAGACTCCTTAAAGGGAGTGAAAGGCGGGATATCAAATCCAAACTCCTCCTCCTCCTCTTCTTCTTCATTGTTATTAGAACTATGCGCTGACTTTGGCCAAATTTCTGAATCCCACCCCTTCACATTTCCCTTCTTCACAAGTAACTGTTCAGCTCCCACCACCATTTTGGACATCTGGCTTCACCACTTGTGGGGAGAGAAACGATCCCCAACTTAAAAAAAGAAGAAGTTTACTGCTAATAGTAATCCATTCTCAGCTCTCATCCACCAGCTTTTAAGAGAATAGATTTAAACGTAAGATTATCTGCCACTTTGTCAGGCAAATGGACTGTGTGCCTGAGACACTAGCGATGGGTTGCTATTTTTGTATTTCCAAATACACACAGTTTGATTTCGAAGCAACTTCCTGCAGCAGTGAGACGCAGCTTGCTCTGTCAACTCTTAAGGTACAGAGTGGGAAGAAAGGAAGCCATTGAAGTGATGGCTTTGTAGATAAGGAGGAAGGCATGCAGCAAATGTGCTCATGCTTATGATCAGCTTGGCCTCTGATGACAGCAGTTGCTGAAGATGTGGCTTCAGGTCGCTGCTTGTTCGGGGCCACAGCTGAAATTCTTAGGCATCCATGTGGGTTAACATTTGCAGTGTGGTTCTCTCCACCAGGCTCTCACAAGACAGAGATCCAGCTCCAGATTACCTTGGATGCTATGATGTAACAGAAGCCAAGCAAAAGGTTCTCACTTACTACTGCCTCCGTTACCGGCCTGTCAAGAATCTGGAGTTGGAAACAAATAGGTCTTTGCTGCCTTCAGAAATCCTTTCAGAATTTATTCTTCACTCTGCAAAATAGAAATGGCAAGGGCCTGGTTCAACAGAGAATCTGTAATATAGGAAGCTCCAAACTCTGTACAGGGTTTGTGACAAACTTAGCAGAGCCTCCTAAATGAAAAGATCTCTAACGTGATCACAGGGCTGACGAGACTGGGACAAGAAACTGGTGGCAGGGTGGGGAATATTACTCTGTAATCCCCCCCAGACCTGAAACTAGCTTTGCTTTCAGTAGTTTTGTCGTAAGAATGATGGGGGATCCTTTTTAATTTCGGAAATACTAAGAGAGGAATCCTAAGTATAGGACGCCAGATGAATTTATGCTGACTCAAGTTTGATTGGTGTCATACCTTCCATCATGACGTGACCCAAATCTGGGACACCATCTTCCGGGTTTGTGCTCCTACATGAGTTGCATGACATGCACAAGATCACGCCCCCCCCAAAAAAACATTTTTTTTTCAGGCACAGCAGCCCAAAACATGTTCTGGGGCACCACAACTGAAAAGTGTGTAGCCTGAAATCAAGTGAGATTGCGGTGACCATTTTGGTCGCTCTCCTCTTGAGAAAAAAATAAGTGGGGTGTCCCTTTTTTTCTAGGGCAGTATGTGAGTATGTGGTGTACACCTAACTCCAAACTCCATTCAGCTACTGTAGATTGAGCCAGTCTGAACCCAGTGCAGGATTTACCGTACGGATAAGCTAAACAAGCTATAGCTTAGAGCCCCACTCTCTTGGGGGCCTCAAAAAAATTTAAAGGGGGAAAAAACCTGAATGTACATTTCCAAAATATAAGATAAAAAAACAAATAAAATTAAACCTACATACAATTAGAGCTTAATAATTATTTCACTATTAATATACTTCTTAATTGTATTTCACTATTAATATACTTCTTAATTGTATTTCAGTTCAACAATTACATTGATAAAATACATATTTTGTTATGTGCAAATGGCTTTAGATACTTATTAGGTTCATAAATGACCATATAGCATATGTTGTTGTTTAGTCGTTTAGTCGTGTCCGACTCTTCGTGACCCCATGGACGAGAGCACGCCAGGCACTTCTGTCTTCCACTGCCTCCCACAGTTTAGTGAAACTCATGTTGGTAGCTTCAAGAACACTGTCCAACCATCTCGTCCTCTGTCATCCCCTTCTCCTTGTGCCCTCAATCAGTCTCAGCTTCACGATCTGTCCTTCCAGTGGGCACTCAGGGCTGATTTCCTTCAGAATGGAGATGTTTGATCTTCTTGCAGTCCATGGGACTCACAAGAGTCTCCTCCAGCACCATAATTCAAAAGCATCAATTCTTCGGCGATCAGCCTTCTTTATGGTCCAGCTCTCACTTCCGTATATCACTACTGGGAAAACCATAGCTTTAACTATACGGACCTTTGTTGGCAAGGTGATGTCTCTGTTTTTTAAGATTCTGTGTAGGTTTGTCATTGCTTTTCTCCAAAGAAGCAGGCGTCTTTTAATTTCGCGGCTGCTGTCACCATCTGCAGTGATCATGGAGCCCAAGAAAGTAAAATCTCTCACTTTGTCCAACTCCATGGACAAAGACAACAGGCATATAGCATATATTCAACATAAAAAACAGTGACAATTTGTGGTTGACAAAGGACAGCTGGACATATAAAGGGCCCCATTACCTTCAGTAGCTTAGGGCCTCATCAAACCCAAATCTGGCCCTGCCTGAACCTGGCAGATGGAAAACAAGCCTTTAAAATATAGTTTGGCTCACTGGATCAGGCCATTTGCCCAGTTAGTCCAACATCCTGTTCTCACAGCAGGCAACCAGATGCTGGTGGAAGGCCTGCAAGATGGACATGAGGGCAACTGCACTCTGCATACCTGCGATTCCCAGCAGCTGTCATTCAAAGACATGGTGCCTCACCTGTGGCAAACCGACAATCAAAGATGTAAGGATCTAATCCAATACAGTCTAATCCAATGCAGTCTACTATGACAACAGCAATTCTCAAGTCCGTAAACTTTGGTGCAGACTATTCAAATGCTCTCATATTCAGGGATTTTAGAAAATGGCAAAATCTGATATGTCCGTATTTAACAGTATTGCCTTTAAAATATTCAACAACTTGGGATTCTCAAAGCAGAAGTCCAATACAAAACTGGAAAATGCTCAAAACTTCAAAAGTTGAATTTAAATTCCCAGTCACTGGGGAAGTTTTAATTTGCGCAAGCATCTATTTCTGCTCTAGAACTGACAGACGCTATCCAAAGAAGTTATCTAGTTGCTACATGGGGGTGGGGAATTGTAATAGCCTACTTTTTATATTTGTAAGTTCATTGGTGTATTGCCAAAGCTTTGCACTTGTCAATATGGCATCAGCATCGTTCAGATGCATTTTACAGGAATAATAATCACTGAACTGGGATGTTTAAAAACTGGGAATTATTTTGCTGATGTGGTACTGTGCTGAGTTGGCTGAAGAGAATCACAAACAGTTATAAGATTTCAATGTTGAGTTCCTCCCCCGCTTCCCTTAAGATTTATCTGGTACCTTAAAAGTAGTAATTTGGGGGTAAATCTGATTATCAGCACCCAAAGGTGAATTTCATTGGCTTCATGCTGATATTTTCCAAGCAACCCATTTGTAAAACACAATTTCCAACTTTTGTTGCCTTCATTAAGAAGAAGAATGTTGATTAAGTGGAATCAGCATGCAAGAAAATATTTAGCAGCTGTTCTCTTATTGCAAAGCCGAAAATATATGGAAAAATAATCACATAGATATTTTATGCCAATTAGCAAAATACTTCTTTAATTAAAGCCAATACTAATGCTACAACATGATCTTAGTATTATTAAATCTTAAGTCAAATGCAGCCTTTTTAAAAATGGAAAAATAAAACCTGACCTTCTACCCAATACTGTTGGCAAGATAAACTGAGTTACTTCGGTTACCACCTCTTTTCACATTTTCTTTTATTTCAAGATTTGATTTCCGATGCCTCCCTTCTTTATACTTTCAGCTTCGAGGGTAAGTACAAATTAAATGCACTCATTTTGCTTATGTTACCAAATACCATTATAGAATAGCCCATATTTTATCACTGTGCTTTGTTTTCCTTTAATATTTTCTTGCTTAATCAGACGGTGGCTAGGTTAAAGGAGTGAAGATCTTCCATCTCTCTCTTTATCAAATTATAATAAAAAGAATATTTGTAGCTGATAATAGAAGGGATACAAGATAACCTCTCCACCAGCTTGTTGCTATATCTGAAAGGAACACAGTCGACAAGCCAAAAATCAGCCCTGCAAAATGCAAAAGTGATTGACCAGCTTTTACGGACAAGGGATTAAGTCTGGCTCTTTCTTGTATCTCCACTTTTTCTCCTTCATTTCCACACTCCACACTCCCCTCATTCTCATCTGACAATCCTCTGTCCCTCCCCATCTTCTAAAACACAATGGAAAGTTAATTGAATGTTTTATGCTTTAGTAATATCAAAGAAATGAAAAAAGTGGGTTTCAACTGCATTTCAATAATAAGTGCATTAATTTTTACCTTTTAACTGACTCTTGTACTAATTTCCTTAAATGCTCTTTTTTCTTTTCTTTTCTTTTCTTTCTCCCCCCCCCCATTCCACCCTCCTTTTTTGATCTGTCTGGCTTTGTCGGGTCTGATGATGAGGGCTTACTTCAAATGCAAAAAGATTAGCTCTCTTTCCTTTAATAGCACAATTATAGCGTGTGTGATGTCTAAATCATGAAAGATATCAGGGACAGACTTCTAAAGTCGCATCAGTTTATTACAAAAGTGGCAGTAATCATTTTAATATCAAAATTACTCTAATTTCCTCGTGGTGTTTAGAATGTGTTGCAAGCAATTGGGGGGGGGGGGACACACACAGAACAACACCCAGTGTGGTAGCCTTTTGCTTCTAAACTGATTTAATCAATTGTTTTAAATAATGCAATGAAATCAAAATGACTTGCATTTTATTTTATTTTTATTTCTGCTTTAGAAATATAGAGATGGGTGGACAGAGAACTGGATCGCAGAGAACACCCAAAACAATATCTGATTGTTATTTTTTACCTCTACCTGCTGTAAATAGTCAGGGTAAAGACAACTGGGCTTGGAAGATCTGGTCTGACCTGGCATTGACTCATTTTGTCTGCTCAGAACACAAAGAATCGCATTGGTGTTTAAAGAACTAAATGCCTCAGGCCCCAAATATCTGAAAAACAGCCTCCTTCCCTACAGACCGTCTTACTTCCCCCCTTCCTCATAGGGTTGTTGTAAAGACAAAATGGGGAGTGGGGGACATTGTGCAATTCCTTGAGCTTCATAGAGGAAATATGGGGTGTCGTTGTTATAAATGAAACATGTACTCCTTGAATGCCCTTATTATAACGATCTTAGAAACAATTACATGCACGCCTTGTTAAGATCGTGGAAGGGAAGGTCATCTCTTGCAAAGACCTGTTTTTGTTGTTGTCTGGTGTAGAGAAGTATATATCCAAATTTCTTACTAAGGCTCTACAAATGTGTGTAACAAAACTTAAAGGGGATATGGGAAATAATTTATCCTTGGGGGTGTAGAAATGAAAATCACTATTAGCAGCAGGATTCTTGTTGTTATTATTATTATTATGTGTGCAATGGCCGTTTGTTAGAACACAGTAAGCCGAACCGAACTGAACCGTTATAAATGAATTAAATAACCTTCCCCCTGCAATTTTAGAATTTTAGAAAGTAGAATTTTGTGGGCATACAGGTGAAGCTCATACTCATATTTGGTTTGGTGCCAAAAGAGAAATTTTGTTCTGGGCACAGAAATGCCCCCTGGCTATAAATTTCCAAACAGATATTTGATCAAGGAACATAGGAGCCAACTCCTAGGGGCCGAGGGGTCTTTGCCCCTCCCCCCATAAAATATTTGAGGGGGCCGGGGACCCCAAAGTTGATGGGCACTGCTATTCAAATAGTGTGCGTACGGCGCATCATGTAATCAATTATGTGGGGCTGAGCTTACCTGCCCCGCCCCCCAATATTTTATTCAAGTTGGCACCCCTGTTAAGGAAGGTGTGTCTGTAATTCTAGACTATAATTCTCATAATCCCTGACTGTGCCTGATGGGAGTTGGAGTTAGATAGCCTCTCTAAAGCACCCCTATAAAACCGTAAAATTCATTTCAAAAACTGAGATAAACGCAGTTTACAGGCTTAAGCAGAAAGCTGAGCTGCTGACTGGATGATTTGTAGCGAATCAGCAATTGCCTAACAAGGACAACAGCAAAATGAGGCGCCATTTGCATTTCCCCCAAAGGATTCTGGGAACGGCAGTTTGTTAAGGGTGCTGAGAGCTGTTAGTAAGTAACCAAGCGTGGGCTCTTTTGTAGAAGGGCTATGAATTCAGTTTGGTACCAAAAACCACTTCCTAGGCTCAGAGGCACCCTGCTATTTAATTCTAAGCATACGACTTTTCCACCTGGTTCTCGTGAAAACAAAAAAGGAGGTCCATCAGGCCTCAGTCCTACAGCAACTGCACTTCAATAAACAGTTTGCAGGGATTGCACTTTTAAAAGGAGAATAAAACGACTAAACAACAAAAGTGGATCTACAGTGCAGCTATTTTATCTAGAACAGCAAAGAATCTTGTGGAACCTTAAACACTGACAACTCCATTGTGGCAAAAACTTTTGTGGAGTACCGTTCGTTAGGTGCATGAGGTGGACTTTAAGATGCCACAGATCTCTGTTTTTCCTGCAACAAACACAGCTACTCCTCTGGGAATCATCTTATATCTTGACATTTCCAGGGTTTAATTGGTGCTAGCTAGTTAATAAGGTACTCAGCCCCCAGGAGTAGCTACACAACAGATCAATCTGGGAAGAAACTTTGCCACATTTTTAGGTTCAGAATAGTTAAACAGGAGCAGCCTGACCTGTTGTCAGTCTATTTTAAGATGGAACATTTGGTAATTTCTAATGGAAAAAAAAAGTAGCACAGCACTTAAACTTTGGCAGAAGGACAATTTTTTAAACTGACTGGAATAAATCTGTATGCCACTGATCTGTACTTTGAGTACAAGTGATAAACATATTTTCTGAACGAGAATGAAGGGTTGAACAAAAATCGTCAGATGATTCTCAAACCAGCTTGATCCAGATCATTAATATTTCTTGAATGGGAAGAGGACGCTAAGTATGGGTTGAAGGACAGAACAGGACCCAAATGGGGCTGAATAGGAAATCAACAATTCAGGTTTTTTTGTTCAGAATAAGAGTTTTGCTCAAAACCCAAAGGGTGGAACCAAAGAGCTGTAAGGAACTTTGTTAACCCATAATCCTTGCCAGTCCAACTGAAGAGACATCATATTCACATTACTGAGAGGACTCAGATGAATATATATGTTAGCTTCGTTTGCTCTCTTTAAGTCTGGATAAGCATTGGGCAATAGCTGTTATTTGCATCTATGAAATTACCAGTCTATTTTGAAGTACACCTCACTGTTCTCTACAGAGGTTATTCCCTTATGCCCATTCCCCCAAATTGCTCAGTGAATGGGGAGTGTATAATTTTGCTGTGCCAATTTAGAATAGTGTGTTCTGGGAAAGAGTGACGGCCACTGGCTGAATCTCTGAAAAGCAGCACTGTACACTGCAACGTTTTGTTGCAGCTGATTCCATTTGCGCTTTCATGTTTTTGTCGTAATGCCAACAGTTAAAGCAGGCTATGCAACTGACAACAAATTGCTCAGTTTCCCTTTCTGAAGGATACTTGACAGCAGTGGATTATTAATAAATGTGTGGCTTGTTTAATAAAAGTGACACGACTGGAAATACGTCTATTTGCATCTCATTTTATAGTCACAAAGGTATTAAATTTTGTATTTCCCACCATTAAAAAAAAGAGAGATGTGATTAAGGGGAAAAAACCCACCTGCCTTTATTAGCTTGACACAACAATCATAAAATTTTCAACAAAGCATTTCTCTCCTTCAGTGTTGGTTTTAATTTTAAAATTCTTTATCATAGAAGGAAAATCGGGGCTGAGTTTTATTAAGCAAGCAACAGCACTATATTTAGCCAGCTCATTAAAGGCAAAGATGTATCAATTTAACTAAATCTTTAAAGAAAGATCTTTGACGGTGTCTCTAGAATCCAGAACTGAGAAATCTCAACACCACTTATTTAAAAACGAAAGTGTTTGGAAATTTTGGAGATGCCCACTCAGTTAGTGAACGCGGAATTTTGTCGATTTAGGCAACTGGGAATCTGCCTTACCATCCTTCAGTCTGCCCTGAGCCAGCCCTCACCAGCCTGCCTTCTAACTAGGTTCTGACAGGCTCTGCACCTGTCATTGGCTCTCTGGCGCCACCTACTGCCAGCCTCCCTGCCTTCAACCCTATCAGCATCAACGGGCACCAGCCACCACTGGACCTTACTATACAAGACGAGAAGGTGGCAAATCAAGCTAATACATAAGCTATATGAAAACGTGGTCCATTTAGGCTGATCTTTCCAATGGTTAAACTGAAGGAGATGCTTTCAGTGCTAAACTGACCTCCCCCCACTCCGCGAACAATCCCACTTTATCTATTGACATGTATGCTCCAGGGAGTGTGATAATGCAGCCTTAATTGTGTCTTGTTGAACTTGGCCATTTATACGACTAACCCTTTGCTGACTTGGTTCCCTTTTATATATTAATAACTGTTCCAAATGATGTCTTTTCCTATTAGAGTGTCATTTTGTCAGCAGTATAGGGCCTGATTAAAAGGAGAAGGGGGGGGGGGAGGAAGAGGCCATAAGGCACTGAAGGCAAAGTGCTCATGGCGACATGGCAAGCACGTGGTGCTCCAAAACAGCAGCGATTAATTCATTATAAACACCTTTGAAATATCCTTTTTCTTATTATTTCTTTTTCCCAGATAAAAGCTTGGGGGAGAGGAAATCCCTGTGCCTCTGCTGGAGACAGAGACAATGGATGGCTGCTGAATAAACTGGTACAGCTTTTGTCAAGATGAATGAATCCTGCATCTTCAGAGCAGGGTGTTGATTGTAGCCACACCACTATATGCAGAGGGCTTGCGCTTTATGGAAACAGAAGACATCCCTTGTTGCAGACCGTGGGGGAATCTCAAGGCAGATCTGTTCCCAGGTTTTGGTGGGCTGTTTTGTGTTTTTACAGCAGAACAGGAGTCTGTGGATTTAGAGCAGAACAGGAGTCTGTGGATTTAGAGAAGCACGTGGCTGGTTTGGTCGCACTGGGCACAAATCCTTGAGGGTGTTGCTGGTGATGCCACAGCTATTATTTAGAATGGAGTGTGAGAGGTGGTGATGGGAGGTGGCACCAGATTTTGGCATCACAGAGGGCGCTGCTGAAATTTGGGACCCCATGGATCTCACTGTCTTGGTCCTCTGGATATTGCTGCACTGCGGTTCCTAGCACTGATGGACTAGCTACTGGCATCTATCCCAATTAAAGTTTAGTAATTCACTTGTTAAGTCCTGTTGCATCTGAGGGCGGGTTTATAGAATCGGCAGAATCAAATGGTAAAGCTTCTCTCTCTGCCAGTCCTCTGGATTGTACTATGTCAAGCAATGTCAGGGCTGGAGTCAGGCATAGGTTAGCAATAAATCACCTTTAATATTGAGTACAGTTAACTCTTTATTCAAGGAAACCAGCTCCAGCCTCATGGTCTCAGCAACTCTTTCTAAGAGGTCTTGCTCCGATGAAGCAGTTACCAGTGCCCACAAGGACTCCTCCTCTCCAGGGTCTTTCCCATACAGTCTCAGGCTATGTCTGCTCACAGCCACCCTCTGCTAGGGCAAACAATTTAATTTGACCTGTCATGCTCCCTTGTGCTGGAAGGGTGGGTTTTTTAGTTGGAACAAAGTAAGTGTGACCTTCAGGATGTTCCTGAACTAATAATAATAATAATAATTTATTATTTGTACCCTGCCCATCTAGCTGGGCTTCCCCAACCACTCTGGGCGGCTTCCAACAATGATTAAAAATACATTAAAATGTCACACATTAAAAACTTCCCTGAACAGGGCTGCCTTCAGATGTCTTCTAAATGTCAGGAAGTTGTTTATCTCATTGACATCTGATGGGAGGGCGTTCCACAGGGCGGGTGCCACTACCGAGAAGGCCCTCTGCCTGGTTCCCTGTAGCTTTGCTTCTCACAGTGAGGGAACCGCCAGAAGGCCCTTGGTGCTGGACCTCAGTGTCTGGGCTGAACGCTGGGGGTGGAGACGCTCCTTCAGGTATACTGGGCTGAGGCCGTTTAGGGCTTTAAAGGTCAACACCAACATTGAACTAGAACTCCCGCCATCTCTGACTAATGGACCATGTTGGCTTGGGCTGATGAGAGTTGGAGTCCAGCAACATATGGACTCCAACACAGGCTAGCTACCCCTGGAATAAAGGAATGTGATTCTTAAAAGCCACATCCCGTGAGGCGCTCATACTTGGGTGCCTTTAAAATAGGGTTAAGATAAATTCATGGAGGGTATCAATGATGGCTCTGCTCTGCTTCCATGGTTGGAGGCAGCAGTGCTTCTGCATTCCATTTGCTGTAAAGCACAGGAACGGCAGAGAGCTCTTCTTCTCAGATCCTACTCGCTTGTTTCCCATAGGCCTCAGGTTAGCCGCTGTGAGAACTAGATGCTGGAGTAGATGGGCCACTCGTCTGCTCCAGCCAGGCTCTCCTTAGTCTCTTAAATAATGAGTCTTCAACATCAACTTCGTTGGGCTGGTCATGTTGTGTGAGTGCCTGATTATTGTCTTCCAAAGCAACTACTCTATTCCAAACTAAAAAATGGAAAGCGTAATGCTGGTGGTCAATAAAGGAGGTTTAAAGACTGTCTCAAGGCAAATAAAAAAAAAATGTGGTGTAAACACTGACAACTGGGAAACACTGGCCTGTGAGCTCTCCAGTGGGAGAACAGCCTTTACCAAAGGTGTCATGGGCTTTGAAGACACTCAAACTCAGGACGCAAGGGAGAAATGTGCTAAGAGGAAGGCAGGCTTGGCAAATCCACACCGTGATCAATTCCTGCCTGGAAATGTCCCCACTGTGGAAGGATGTGTGGGTCCAGAATTGGCCTCCACATTCACTTATGGACTCATTGTTAAAACCATGTTTATGGAAGACAATCTTACTCGGCTACGAGTGATTGCCAAAGAAGAAGAAAAATATGTTGGGCAGCTGCAGCTTTTCAGGGCAGACAGCTCTCTAGTAGAAGTATAAAAAGAAGAAGAAATGGGATCCCTGCCCAACACCTGGTAAGCTTCCCAGAAAGGGTGGCGGCAGGTGGCAAGGACTTGGATAGGCCCACCATGGTGGCATACCAGGTGGTAGTGCAGGTCCCCTTGCCCAGGGCTCCCTAAAACCTGACCCAGCCTTGGACATCTGGCCGACCACCACTGGAAACGTACTCTAATCCAGCAAGCCGATTCACATTTCCTTGAGAACGAAGGAACTAACTTTCCTGCCATTAAGGAAGAAGGTTTGTCCGGTGACTAGCTTGAGAGGCACATAATCGTTTGTGGCTTTTACAGGCAAAGGGGATGTTCGGTAGCAGGTAGAAGCCACAGTAGGAGGACCACTCTCGCACCCTAACCGAGGTCCACGAGAGAGTTAGATGTGTGGGTGGGGGGTCCCCTTTACTATCCCACATTATCAGATATGGTACCCCAATGTCTGAGCTAATGATTGTGGTGCAGCTTCCTTCAAGGTTACTAAATCAGCCTGCTTTGTGCCGAGGGCATCCTTTTAGTGCATCAGCAAAGGAAAGAGTGCCACCTACTGAGCCTTTGAACGACAGCTGAATTTGCCATTGCTTCCCTGTTCCAAGTGGTTAATGTGCTTTAAAATGTCCTCAAGCAGTCGGTGGCAGTTTAAATTTTTTAAGAAGACACCTTAAGGCAGCCCTGTTCAGGGAAGTTTTTAATCTGTGATATTTTTGTGTATTTTTGGTTTCTATGGAAGCCGCCCAGAGTGGCTGGGGAAACCCAGCCAGATGGGCGGGGTACAAATAATAAATTATTATTATTATTATTATTGCCTGGGGACAATGGAAGGCACCCAAAGCTGCCAAAACGGAGACAAAAGGATCTGCAGACAAGACAAAAAAATCATGGCACCTTATTTAAAAATAGGCGAGGTAGCATGCATGGGTATAAAACATGGCTTTTGAATCAGCACAGGATGAGACAGGATTATTGGCTCCTAGTAATGTCCTAGTGAAGCACAGTATTGCTATTATCCAATACTTAAAAAGGATCAGGGTTTGGGGTGGTAGGTTTTGGGGTTCTTTTAGCAGCAGCCTCATATATTTTGAGCGATATCCAGGCCTGCTTATTTGCTCAGAGACCTGCGATGGCTGTCAATTTGTGACCAGGTTAAATTCAAGCTGTTACTATTGGTACATAAAGATGGATCACTTTACCCTCTCTCTGCCCTCTTGACCACTTCAGTCTGCAGAATAGGCAAAAGGTTTGTTCTGCAATTGCCAGGAATCGATCGTTCGCTGTGGAAGCACTTTCAATTCGGAACTCAGTGCCTGTTTAAGTTATGCAAGTGCCCTAGCTACATTGTTTTGGACATCTGCTAAAAACTTTTTTGTTTTAAGGCTACCCAGCCATGTAAATTTGACACATATTTTAACATGATTTTTTTGTATAATACAT
This sequence comes from Podarcis liolepis, assembly GCF_965112155.1. NCBI lineage: Eukaryota > Metazoa > Chordata > Lepidosauria > Squamata > Lacertidae > Podarcis > Podarcis liolepis. The sequence continues at coordinate 19,567,697 of NC_139554.1, forward strand.
ATAATATAATATAATATAATATAATATAATATAATATAATATAATATAATATAATATAATACATACAGACAATGGTGATTTCAGGGGGCAGGAATAGTCTATGTTCTAAGCAATTTTAATGTATATTTTATATGTTAGGTAAAAGGTAAAGGACCCCTGGATGGTTAAGTCCAGTCAAAGGCAACTATGGGGTCTGGCGCTCATCTCACTTTTCAGGCCAAGGGAGCCAGCATTTGTCTACAGACAGCTTTCCGGGTCATGCAGCCAGCATGACTAAACCGCTTCTGGCACAACAGAACACCGTGATGGAAACCAGAGCACACGGAAACACCGTTTACCTTCCCGCCACAGCGATACCTACTTATCTACTTGCGCTGGCATGCTTTCGAACTGCTAGGTTGGCAGGAGCCAGAACAGAGCAACAGGAGCTCACTCTGTTGCAGGGATTCAAACCGCCGACCTCCCGATTGGCAAGCCCAAGAGGCTCAGTGGTTTAGACCACAGCGCCACCCACATCCTTGTATGTTATGTAAGCCGCTTCATATGAGCAACTGTCTGGCCCCAACATTGCTGCGCCTTCTCCATGTTCAGCAGCAATGATGCTGCTGTCAGGAGGACAGTTCCCCCTGACCATAAGTGTCCCCACTTCCCCAGGGATTGAGCCTGGGGTCTTTTGCGACAAAGTCACTGCTGCTTACTAGAGGCATCAAAGTATCAGGGGCGTTCAGCATGGCACAAACACATCATCTTGTATTTGAGCCACGCTGACCTCTCTGTTGCCTCATCCTTCTACCTGCTGCTAAGCAACAGTGACCCATCTGGTGGGAAGCTAAGCATAGCAGCTCCACCCCACCAGGTGACACCCCCCCTTTCTGAAACAACAACTTTTTAATATATTTCTTCCATTATTTTTACCTGGCTGTTCTCCACAAGGTTAATATGTCCACTCTTTTGAATTTCTCTGCAGGTATACATGTTTTTGGCATATAATGCTGCTCCCCCTTTTCTGCTGCACACAGGAGCCAAATCCTAGCGGCCTCCCCCCATAAAATATTTGAGGGAGCCCTCCAAGGGTTGATGGGCATTGCCATTCAAATGCTGTGTATGTGTTCTGTGTCATGTGATTGGGGCGGGGCTTACCTGCCCTCCCATATTTTATTCAAGTTGGCCCCTTGTTGCTGTATCTGTTATTTTTGAACATAAAATGACTGATAGCAGCCCTGTTTGGGGAAGCTTTTAATCTTTGATGTATTACAGTATTTTAATATTTTTTTGGAAGCCGCCCAGAGTGGCTGGGGAAGCCCAGCCAGATGGGCGGGGTATAAATAATAAATTATTATTATTATTATTATTATTAGTAGAAGTAGTAGTAGTAGTACTGCAACCTCATAGTCACCTTTGACCGGACTTAACCATCATCCAGTGGTCCTTTACCTTTAGACCTATTATTATTATTATTATTATTATTATTATTATTATTCACAGAGCTGGCCCAGGCAGTGGCAGACCTTGGCACCTCACATTTCAGTGGTGCCCTGTGCAATGCCAAAATCCACCCCCTCACCTCTCGCCTTCTGTTGGATGTTATAGTTGTGGTGCCCCAGAAGTAGCTGAAGCAATTGTGCTCCCCTAGATTTCCCCCCCAATTTACTTTACAGGGGTGTTGTGAAGATACAATGGGAGAGAGGAACAAAATCTGTAACTCTGGGCTCCTTAGAAGAAATGTGCAAGGGGGGGGGTGCGAACTGGGATTTTGTTTTTTGTATCTTTTTCTCTGTTTTGTATTTGTTATATATTGGAAATCAAGAAAAACATATTTAAAATAAAATAAATAAGAGAAGTCAAGTGTAGATGGCAATCCCCACCTCTTTGTAATCATCAACATCCAGGTATATTGAGGCCTAATTTTGTTTGTGTGTTTAAGGAATGATTGTTGGTTTAGCTTTCTTTCTTTTCATTTTTGCTTGTGATGAATTGCATATATCAACTTGGTTGCCTTCTAGGTGGAAGGGCAATTAATACACTTGATAAATCAGCAAGCCAACAGTGCACTTTCCCAAGATAGAGACCACCTTTTCAAAGCCCACCTAAATTCACTCACACTGCTCATTTTGCAAAAGAATGCAGAGAATGGATCTTTAGCCAAGCATTTTAAAACCTCGACCATGTGTTTTTTTTTAAAAAAAGCATAAAATTTGGGAAAGGAATGGTTAAACATTTTATTATTCATGCCACATTCAAAGTAAATTGTGTAATAGTTTTCATGTCTTAATTACTTAAATTTTATATTGAGCTATAGCGATATTATCTCTCTTTTTGTCTCCACACAATTGTATTTTATAATAGCTTTTATTAGGGCCTACATGAATGGAATTTCAAATGAACACATCATTTCTGTTACTTGGGCAGTTGAGAAAAAGAGAGCACTTTTCTGATATTTGGCATGAAAAGCACTTCCCTTTGTGTTTTATGACATATAGAGAGTTGCATTCGGAAAGGACATATTTTGAACATAATGGTAACTAAGGGAGAGGAGAGAATGGTAGTGTCGCTTTCAGGAAGTTCCTTTTTGCATGAAGAGGAAGCTGGGGGTAGATGCTGCCCAAGGCGAGAAAAAGCGTATTTCAGGAACTCCTCGCAGTATCTCTTCACAAGTTGCGGCACAGCATCTTGGCATCTGGAGGAGCAAGGTCAGTAACAGCATGTCTGGTGAGGCGGAGTTACTGGGATGCTGTGCCCTGGCACCGCCATTGCTGTTGCTTAGAAGGGGTGGTGGCAAAGTAGAGCACCAGATTTGAGGCAACACTTTCGGCAATGCGACCACATATCCTCAACTTTCCTGCTGCTCTGCCCCATCCAGGGAAGCGGCAGCAATGGCAACGTTCCACCACACACGGATCTTGTGCAAAACAGCATCCACCTTCCTGGGCACTGATCAGGGCCGTCTTACCCATAGGCGCTCGGGTGCGGGGCATCCAGGCGCTGGGTTCTCAGGGGCACCAGGCCGAGAGTCCGGGGCCCAAGAGTTGAGTCCGGGAAAGAGACCGCCCATCGGTCAGAGCGCCACGGCAGGCTCTTCTGCTGTAGGCGCCTCTCCACCCCAACCCCCCGCCCTCCTGCCCAGCGTCTGACGGTGGAGTCGTTGTCAAAGTCTTAAGGTCTGCAGCACCACAGGACAGAAGTGAGTGGGCACTCCGGGTCCCCAGACGGACTTTCGCAAGCCGCCCGCAGAGGCTTTCCACTTGGGTGCCCGGTAGCCACCAGCCTTAACTTTCCTCCTTCCCTTTCTCTGCCTCCCAAATTTTAGTCACCTTGCTGGAGACGGAGGGCAACATGTGAGCAGGGAGGGCAACGCAGGTGACAAAGAAATCAGCTCGGTGGAGTCCCTGGCCATTTGATTTGACTTTTAACCCCCTCCCTGTCAGCAACATCTGGCATCCAACCGAGCTCTGGCCGCAGCAGCTCCATCCAGAAGGGGGGGGGGGCCCTGGGCGGATTTTTGCACCCCGGCGGTACATTTGCTTAAGACAGCCCTGGCACTAATAGGTAGTTTTTGGCAGCCATCTGTCTCGAGAGACAATGGAGTGTGCCTCTAAGGGTGAAATCAAGCCACTGGAGAATCACAGCGTCTGCTGTGGCTGCAGAGACCAGTAACTCATAACCTCTGCCTCCCATGTTGTTTATGCTGTGGTAGCAGCACTGATGTGACCTCCCTGTGGTGCAAGCTCCAACTGTCAGAAAGTTCTTAGCTGAAATCTCTTTCTCGTAACTTGAATCCACTGGTTCGGGCCCTGCCCTCTGGAGCAGCAGAAAACAAGCTTGTTCCATCTTCCACATTGCAGCCCTTGAGATATGAAGATGGCTCACTTCTTAGTCTTCTCTTCTCCAGGCTAAACATACCCAACACCCTCAACCATCACTCATAAGACTTAGTTTGCGGATGCTTTAGCATCTTGGTGGTCCTCCTCTGCTGGCAACCTGTTTATTGAACAAGCATCATGATTTGCTTGTACCAACCTACCATAGAGTTTAGAAGATGTTCGGCCTTTCTTGAGCATTCGTTCATTCTTGCTCGCTTGTGGGGAGGTTATATTACAACGAGCATTCATCCTGAATTTGTCCTGCTTTGCTTGTGCAGTGGTTATACAGCTTTCCATTAACCAACAGTTCATCCCACATTTTTCAGTGTAATTCCACATGACTTTCCTAGCCACAAAAAGGCAGCTTTTTAAGAAAAGTTGGTTTGCTGCACCAGGGGTGACAGAGTACTTTAATTGTGCAAACCTAAATTTTGGATCTTTGCCTGAATCTCTTCCCCAAAATGCAGGCAACCTCTCAGTTCTCACCAACTGCAGCCCTTTTGTATAAATGGTAAGAGTCGTCTAATATTTCGACAGAGTCCCTCCATCTGTTTTGCTAAATGTCATACCTTCTGCATTGATCTCCATGAGCAGTCATTCATCCTGAGCGTAGATGATTTTTTTTTTTTATTCTAAGGAACGAGTTGGCTTTTCTCGCTTCAGCTCAAGCTCCCCTCTCCACCCCCCTCCCCTGCTCTTTTATTAACATGTCCACACTGTTACTAAACACAAAGGGTTTCTCAAGGAAGCAATTTTACTACATTTGTTTGGGAGTTATATGGATCTTCGGAATGGAAATTGAGAGTACAAAAATAGATTTGGTTGATTTATGAGACATCTCTGTTTTCAATTCACCATCAGTATGTGCAGACACGATGCAGTCAAGAAATGAAGCATCTGGTTCCCCCACGTTTCATTTATGAACTTTAGCACCAGATGTAAATCATTCATAAAAATCCCAAAGTGTTGGAAGGGTCTCTTCCTTCATTTTAACAAACACAGACTGAAAGTACTGTACCTAAGACTTCACATCATTTGTTACCAACGATAGGATCTGAATTTTAAAAGACTCCCGGAAAATAAATTTCAAAGAGGATGGGAGGGGGGGGGGGATGAAAAGAAAATACAGGTGATCCTTACCATCTTTTGCGCCTGTCGGCAAATTTTCTACGAAAACAAAAGCTGTCACTTTTGTTTACTCAAAGGAAGCTTAACAAGCAAGGCAGGGCTTTTAATAGGAGAAGAAACCCATTTGTTTGCCTTTAGTTTTCATCAGAGTCTTTCCATTAGTCTAATACCCACATCAGAAACAGAGGAAAGTGTCTCACCCTCAAGTCCTCCCCCTCTAGCCCAGCAAGAGTCACACCGCATTTCCCTTCCCATCCATCAACCACCCTTCTCTCCTCCTTCCAATCCCTCTTTGAAACTTGCGTCTTCAGGCAACCCCACCCACCTTCTTATCATCCTTCATAATCCTATGTTTCCACTTTACATCAGAACTATGGCCCCTTGTCTCTCAGCATAAGTGAGCAAGGACGCTGAAGAGCAGGATCAGAGGGTTAGGTTCTTGTAAGCTCGTTGGGATAAGGGAACCGGACTCCTCCTCCCATGTCAAAGCACCATATCATGCAGCTTTACGCCATATCCTAGTAGCTTCTCCTGGTGGCAAGCGTGTGGCATCTTCTGTTCTGCTTGGCAAATTAAGGAGAGAACTACCTAATCCCATCATAAGGGCCAGGTGGCCAGCCTTCTTAGGCTCATTTAGCTTTCAGAATGAGTGTTGTGTGCAACACCCACCTCCTTGAGATAAGCTACCCCATACTTTGCAAGAGACAGAAAGAGAAAGAGTGCACAATTGCATACACCTTGCTTTCCCGAGGGAATCTGCATAAAACTTATGTCTAGTAGAAATCATCTGACTCTGGAAAGGCACATAGAGCTGAAAGGGGAAGTGGGAAAGAGCGTCACTCTTCTAACTTCCTCCTTCCGCTCTCCTTTTCAAGGGAGGAAAAAAAGGTACCCATCCTTGACCAAGCAGGAAGGATGGGGGGGCAGGGTGGGAGGAGTGTCTCACAGGCTTCATAAGCACCAGAGGAAGGTCATAAGGGCACCATTGTGCTCATAGAATTGTAGAGTTGGAAGGATCCACAAGGGTCATCTAGTCCAACCCTCTGCTTGACCCCGCAACCCTGAGATTAAGTCTCATGCTCTACTAACTGAGCTCATGGATGCCATGTTGGCAATTCCTACTATATGGGGACATTTTTGCAGTGCTTCCATGTCCATAACTTGTGTCAGATTTGCACATAAACTAAGTAAACTACAGTTTACAGTTTACAGCCTCAGATTATGAAGGGACTCAGGGGTTTTTTTTTGGGGGGGGGGGTTAAACAGGTTTTACATATTTGATTTTAAAAAAAGGAAACGAGGGGGAAAGACATTATCTTTCTGATATGACAGAAATATACTTAATGGACACGCAATTATTTGTCTCGGTGTGTTGATAAATCTGTGCAGAAATAACTATAATATGGGTTTCATATATGTTAAGTAAGAAATCATAAGGTGTTTTCATTTAAATGTGTTCTATGTGCAAATAGCCTTATTGCAAGATATTCCTTTCCGTTAGATTGTTAAGTTTCGGTTGCATCCTCACCTTTGTCATGGTATATATGCAAAATACATTTCTCTTTCCATTGTCCCTTCTGTAAAATAATACACATTTTGGGGTAATGCTATAGCACCTCTTCGACACACTGGTTACATTGGGGCTTGGATGTGCCTGAGCTTTGCACAAGAAACAGCTTCCTAACATTTGTACTTATACAACAGGTGTGAGTAACCTTTGACCCTCCAGATGTTGCTGAACTACAACTCCCATCATCCCTGGCCATTGGCAGTGCTTGATAGAGCTTATGGGGGTTGTAGTTCAGTTAGATCTGGATTGCCAAATGTCCCTCAAATCTGCCATAGATCCTTTGGCTATAGCAGTATTGGGCTATATTCCTCCACAACTGGTCATCCTCAACCACCAATTGTGATAGACTAAGCACTTGTAAGTAGGCTCCAGGATAAAATCTCTTGACTTTAAGTGACGCAGGATCTCACCTCCAGAATATGTTGCAGTATCAACACATTCTGAAGGAACATGTGATTACTGTGGATTTTCATAAGATGTATCATCCAGCTTCACTCTCTTTATCTTCATCGACAATCCACGCACTGCAGAAAGACATAAAGAGACAGTATAAAAATCGTCCAGACAGAGTGCTTGGGGAAATGATTGATGTTGGGCCTGCCATTTGAGAAACATGACAATTATTTGATTCCTCTTCCAGGTGTGTTATAATCTGCAAGCCGTTCTCCTAAAAGATTCATATGCTGAATTGAAATACTTGTCTCTGTCATACAGTTCTTGGGTGGTTCTGCTCAAAATCGCCAAAGCTGCTTCCTCTCTGATCCATTACACGACCATCCATTCCTATCAACTATCCTATCACAGACACCTAAATGAGTCTTTCCTTTGCAAAGGCAAAATTCCACCTGATTCCCTTATGATCCATGCCATTCCCTGGGCAAAATGCTTGCCAATTCCTTTCCTCGTGCAGATATTTCTATTTTTCTTGCATTACCAATTGATGAATGGGTTATGACACACTATTTACCTCAACTTGCAGCTCAAGGGAGCTCCCCTCCTCACATCTGCCACCCACTTGGATTCCCACTAAATAAATCTTAATCGCAAGGTAAGAAAAAGAAGAGGGGAAGTGAAAGAAAGAAGACCCAGCAGCCAGATTGCTGCTATTAGGCATTTGGCTTACAACATCATTCTACAAACCAAACAGTTTGCTTCAGATATTAGGAGAATCTCATAGTTAATGGAATATCTCCTCCCACATAAACCTTCCCAGGGCACTTCCTGTTTATTGATTATTCATCCTAATTTGTTTTCAGGGAGCTGGGGCAATGTTGCATCAAGCAAGGGTTAACCCACACTTCTCATTATTTCCCCATCACTTTTCACACTGCAAAAAGTCCCGTCTTCAAGGGAAGCATGTTTGTTGTGCAAGGCCTCCCATCCACACTTATGTATGTCACCTGAATTTGCTGGTATGCAACTGAACCTTGCAGTCCGGAAACACCCTAATTCTTTGAGATCAACTGGAGAGGCATTCCTGTAGGTTTCTCATTCCTTTAGGTTCCTTCTGAGAATAGCTAATGCTATTCTAGGCTGCATCAACAGAAGATAACGTCCAGATCAAGGAAAGTAATAGTACCACTTTGGCAGGAACGTCCCTTCTCAGAGCGAGGACTCTGAAGGGTAAGGGGAAAGCGAGAAGAGAAAAGTTTCTTTCTCCCTCTCTTATGGCACTAGCTAGTCCTTGTGGATATCCAATGAAGCTGAAATGTTGGAAGATTCCAGTGGCGTAGCGTGGGGGGTGCCAGGGGTGCCAGCCGCACCGGGCGCAACACCTGGGGGGGCGCGAGTCCAGAGGGAAGGGACAAGCAATCGAAGCTTGGTTGGGGTGGGGGGTCGTCATCTCCGCCACTGCTTGTTTTCCGCTGCACTGAGGCGAGCTGGGTGCGGCCAGGCATGCAAGCGCAGCGCCTGGCCAAGCACTGCAGCCTGGGGAGCCGGCGCCTTAGCGCCTCGCCGTCGGCGGCGCAGCCGTTGCCCAAGCTCGACAATTCGTGGAGGGCGCCTCTCTCTCTCTCTCTCTCTCTCTCTCTCTCTCTGCCTGGAGGGGAGGGGCTTTCCCTGCTCTTTGTTCCGTTTGAGCAAACACAGCACCGAAACAGAGCAGGGTGGGCAGTAAGACCCTGAGGCAGAATGCAGGAAAGCAGCCACTTCCTCTTTTCAGGTTTCCCTTCTCCGGTACCTACCCACCCACGTATATTGCGAGGGAAATCTAGCTGACTGCAGGGAAGGGGTTGGGTGCATGTAATGTGTGACAAAGGCATCAGGTGTACGTCTTGGGTGGAAAGGGTATAAGGGTGGGGAGGTAGAGTGCATTTAAAAAAACCAAAACATTGTGGATTTAAACAAGGAAAATGTAGCATAATCTACTGTTTGTAAGGGCCCTTTGGGATTGGTTTTACCCATCTCAGACAGTTAGCTCATAGTGTAAATAAAGATGGCTGTTGTTTACATTTTTTTAATAAAAGCATCAACAACGATCCTTTTGCACGGTCTGTTGTGCTGTGTTGCAGAACTTTTTGCAGTTGCAGGATTAGGGATGGTGTTCTGTGCTACAGTGGCGTAGCGTGGGGGGTGCAGGCTGGGCCGGCCACACCAGGCGCAACATCTGGGGGGCCGCGCTCCACGGGTTGGGGGCGCAAATTATTTGCCTTGCCCCGGGTGCTGACAACCCACGCTACGCCACTGGAAGATTCAAAATAAAATCCTTCACACAGCACATAGGTAAACTACAGAATTTTCTCCCACATTTGGCTATGATGGCCACCAATTTAAAGGCTATCCACATTCACAGAGGACAAGAATATCAGCAGCTACTTGCTATGATGACAATGTCTCTGAATACCAGCAGTTGAAAACCACAGGAAGGGAAGGTACAGTTGTACTCACATCCTGCTTGCAAACTTGCCATGGGCATCTGGTTGGCTACTGTGAGAACAGGACTAGATGGCCCTGATCCAGCAGGGCTCTTCTTGTGTCCTTATGTTCTTGTTCATTAGCAAGTGGCAATTGTTGCACATTGCCATTATGATGGGTAGCTTTTTGTACAGAACCCAAATAGGACCCAAACGCCCAGTGATTCCCCCTGTCATCCACGCACTGGCACCGATTGATTTGCTTTCTTTTATCACAGCAATGTGAACATAAAGAAATATGAGATAGTTAGAGATGCAGCCTTAGCCAGTGCTGTGCAAAACTTTCTAATAAATGAGATTTGTTAAGGATAAAAGTACAGTAATTGTCTTTTTAGGGGAAAGGTCAGTGGTACTTGGAAGAAAGGTTAATAGAACAATATTAATAGCTTTATACTGGGGCAGAGAGCGAGGCATGCAGTATTCATGGAAATGAAAAGCAGGAGTGAAGATGCTGCCCGTTACCAAAAAGTTAGGTCAAAATTCAAAAGGTCATCTTTATCCCTGGTGTGCCCAGAAATGACAAATTAGAAAGAATATGAAGTGTTATCAAGGTTTTTTCCCCCCTCCTTCATTCAATTACTTTCACTGAAAACTACGGGAAGGAAGCAATCAAAAGAGCCAACAGTCACTGCCATTGACCACGCTTTGTTGAGACATCAAGGGAAGGTTGTGGGAAGAGAAAAAGTCAGCATGACACTGCCGTCAAGCTTTTACCCAAAGGAACATCAGCTGCTCTGCACACTCGAGCCAGAATTTGTATTCGCAAAATGCCTTGTTGCAGGGAACCTGTTAAATGCGCACAGTGTGTTTCCATGTTTCACACACACTATGAGATGGTTTAAAGGTAAAGGGACCCCTGACCATTAGGTCCAGTCATGGCCGACTCTGGGGTTGCAGCGCTCATTTCGCTTTATTGGCCGAGGGAGCTGGTGTACAGTTTCTGGGTCATGTGGCCAGCATGACTAAGACGCTTCTGGCGAACCAGAGCAGTGCACGGAAACGGCGTTTACCTTCCCGTCGGAGCAGTACCTATTTATCTAGTTGCATTTTGACGTGCTTTCGAACTGCTAGGTTGGCAGGAGCAGGGACTGAGCAACGGGAGCTCACCCTGTCGTGGGGATTCGAACCGCCAACCTTCTGATCGGCAAGTCCTAGGCTCTGTGGTTTAAACCCATGAGATGGTTTAGAAGGGATCAAATGCTGGTCCACCACCCCATGAACTTTGGCCATTGGGGACAGAGGGCAGGTTTACTCCATGCACAGCAGCGTTCCAGGCTGAGGGCTAAAGTACATGTTTTGATGGCGACCAAGATAGGGTCTCTCCCCAAATAAGTTTAAGAGTAGCCCTGGGCAAGGGGAGGAGATTTGATTTGGGGAATTGGCGCTGGGGGAGGAAGCTCTTCTCCTATGTTATTGCTATGACGATGCATTTTGTGTGTTATTTTACTGATATGCACATGTGTCTCTGAGTGTTATGGCAAGAGCTGCTGGATCTGTGTGCAGCTCCCCTGTGTGGTGACCCATTGAACTGCAAGTGGCGACACTTCTCAACCAATTACCTTCAGGCCTTGGACTGGCTCCGCCTACCCAGGCTGGCCGTTGAGTCATACTAGTCAGAAAGAAGTACAAAAAGGGCTTTACTTGAGCAACAGAATCTTCTAGAGTGCTGGTGTATTCCTTTATACAGGCAACTCCCCATAGGCATGGGGGTCACATTCTGTTTAATTGAGCACTTGTGTGAAATCGCATATAATCGAACACCCATTGCAAAAACCCTGTCCCACCCCTGCCCCATGCCACCCCTTTTTGTGATTTTTTGGGGTCACTTTGGATGTGCCTAAAATGGTTGCTGCCTGTATCTCCTTATTCTTTAGTCCTAGAGCTGGGCCACAAAGAAGGTTGATCGCCGAAGAATTGATGCTTTTGAATTATGGTGCTGGAGGAGACTCTTGAGAGTCCCATGGACTGCAAGAAGATCAAACCTATCCATTCTGAAGGAAATCAGCCCTGAGTGCTCACTGGAAGGACAGATCCTGAAGCTGAGGCTCCAGTACTTTGGCCACCTCATGAGAAGAGAAGACTCCCTGGAAAAGACCCTTATGTTGGGAAAGAGTGAGGGCACAAGGAGAAGGGGACGACAGAGGATGAGATGGCTGGACAGTGTTCTTGAAGCTACTAACATGAGTTTGACCAAACTGTGGGAGGCAGTTGAAGACAGGAGTGCCTGGCCTGCTGTGGTCCATGGGGTCACGAAGAGTCGGACATGACTAAATGACTAAACAACAACATATCTTTGACGTGTTCCTTGATGCTGCCATCTGCTTTGCCCTTCAGTTCTGACTTACTCTTCATCTTGACTTACAGCTTGATTCACTACCTCACCATGTGTCCCAAGACCCCATGACCCTACAGTTCCCTGAGGGAAAATAACCAGACTATACAACCCACCTTGAAGGTGAACAGACTTCTGGTTTGTCTGCTGGCCCTGACTGAGACCCTGTCCATACTTTGCACTTTAAAGCAATATCATAGCACTTTAAACAGTTATGAATTCCACAAAAAGAATCGTGGAATGTGAGCTTATTAAGGGTAATAAGACCTGTTAGGAGGTGTCTGGTCCCCTCACATAACTGCAATTCCCAGAGTTCCCTGGGAAGAGAGGGTTGACTGTGAAATTATTGGGGAGAATATGTATTTGGAGACATTCTCATGGGTGGGATCCTGGGCTTTTGTTGTGCTTTCAAGCTGCTCAAAGTTTGTTTGTGGGTGTCCTTTCTTCCGTTCACATCTCTCCAGTGGGCTGGAAAACAAAATTAGTGACCACACCTCTCTCAGGTGCTCCATAGCCAGCCTCCCTGGCTCCTCATGCTTCCAATAAAGCTTGAAGAAAGATGTCATCAGATAACGTTTTCCATGGACCTTTTTTCAGGTCAGGAAGTGTTGGCAGGTGGGAGGGTTGCAGAGTTCCAGAGAAATATTCCATGGAAACAAACACACACACACACCCCACACATGCAATAATAAGATAAGCCCAACCCAACACCTACTGAAATTCTGAAGATCTGAAGAAAGAGACAGAAAAATGGAAATCTCTTTAACAGAGGGGAAAAAACTTTTGAGAAACTGAAGGAGGGGTTTTGGCCAGGCACTCATTTAGGTAGAACTGCTCAGGTGTTCTACCTGGTGTTTGTGATTTCAAAGATATACCAACATGGAACGAAAGTTAAAGCTGGGAAGAAAGGTAGTAAATTGTGACAATTACATTTCAACAGGGGGAGGAAAGCTGGAGATGAGTTAGTTTGGTGTGGCATATTAATTACTGCTCCTGGCCTGCTTGATAAGGCTGGAAATTCTTATCAGGTGTCAGGGCGAAGCTCACATGGGATGAAAAGAAGAATCTGTGAACATTTACATTACTGTTGCCCAACTGCTTGCCTATTCATTTGTGGAAATTCCTCAGGTCAAACAAACAAAACAGATTTGGAGAGAACAGATAAGAAATGCTTAGTCAAGGGAGACTCTGATATTTACTAGTTTGCTCATCAGGGAATTAATTTTTTTTTTTAAAAAAAAGCAAAACAAAACACAACCCTTCTATATTTTAGGCCTCTAAAACTTTTTACCAGGATCCTTTGAGAATCCAGGCCTTTTGAAGTAGATTTTACTGTTTCAAGGAAGCTGGTTTCATGGGCCTCCTTTGGAATATCAGCCTCTTGGGTTAAATGACCTTATTCAAACAGGGTCCATTCTGGGTTATCCAAATTGCAACATCATCAGAATCCAAAATCCTTCCAGATTATGCTGTTAATGTCATGGATGTACAGTTGGAACTAAATTTCTCTCAGCCTTCCCCCACCAGTAATTCCTAAACTGTGCCTCAATAGACCCTGGTGTGCCATTAAAAATGAAGTTCCCACCCACAGAGGAGGTCGCTCACTGTGTCTCTGTATGTTCTAGTAGTGTTCCAATGGGTCTTCTGAGAGGAAAATGGCACCCTCTGTTGGCTGCCATTATTTACCACCCTCCCCAATGCCCCCTCAGAATTATATGATATTGTGAGGTGGCATGATTTCACGGACATTCTGGGCCATGTGCATGAGAATATTTACAACCTCTCTTCAGAGTTGAATGGGCTGGTCTGCAAGATGTAAACTGAATGGTCAATATTAGACTGAGCCTTAAACCTTTTCTGGATTCATAGTATGATCACTGTATGCTGTAGAATTAAGGCTGCTGTCTGATCTTTTGTTGTTGTTGTTTTGTGATTTCTCTTCTTTCCCCCACCTCCCAAAAGAAGTTTAAAAGGGAACTATTGCCAGCAATAAGCTCCCGCTCCACTCAAGGATGTTAGGAAACAGGGCCTTGAGGGGATGTGGTTGGAGGGGGGTTGTGGTCTGGGGAGAATCCCGGGGCTCAGATAGAAAGACTTAGAGGGTCACTTTCAGTGCCAAGACCGAGGTTCCCCCTCCTCTTCCAAGTAAAGCCTGAGCAATAGCAACACCCACTTCCTGTGTCTTAGTTCTTGCTTCCTGTGTGCCTATGGGGATCAGGAGTAAGTCCATACGGTTCACCCAGTAATAACGTTTAAGTTTTAAACTTTTTTTTTAAAAAAAAACTTGTTTTCTTTTTATTGACTTTTTAAGCAGGTTATATTTTAGTTTTTTTTTTTAAAAAATGTTTAGCTTTAACTTTGAATAATTATTATTGTTTCTGATTCTAAAGTCTTGTAAGCCACTTGGAAGGGCTTCTTGCCCAGTAAGGTTGGCGTATAAGTATATTAAGTACCGTATTTTTTGCTCTATAAGACTCACTTTTTCCCTCCTAAAAAGTAAGGGGAAATGTGTGTGCATCTTATGGAGCGAATGCAGGCTGCGCAGCTATCCCAGAAGCCGGAACAGCAAGAGGGATCGCTGCTTTCACTGTGCAGCGATCCCTCTTGCTGTTCTGGCTTCTGGGATTCAGAATATTTTTTTTCTTGTTTTCCTCCTCCAAAAACTAGGTGCGTCTTTTGGTCTGGTGCGTCTTATAGAGCGAAAAATACGGGAAATAAATAACCTCTCAGAAGTTTGGCGAACACATCTCAGAAAACAGACTGCATGTTACTCCACAGCTGTTATTTAGCAAGAACTCGCAAACGTATATTTTGAGTTGCTGTGAATTTTTTCCTGTGTACTTAAAAAATAGGGATGTTGGGGGGTTTTATATAAGATTACACACCCAGAAGTGGAACTGATCTTCTGTGTGTGAAGAACTAATCCCTACTATGAATCTACGGCTAAGCAAACAGCGCATTTATTTTCTTCAATAAGATCTTTTCAAGAGACTTCATGTCTACCTGCTTTTTAAAACACATCTTCTGTTGCATAGTCTCTCTCTCTCTCTCTCTCTCTCTCTCTCTCTCTCTCTGTGTGTGTGTGTGTGTGTGTGTGTGTGTGTCTCTTGACTCCTCTGCTCCATTGCTTCTTAAACAATCTGAAATGAGTCTCGGGAAATGGTTATTACTTAGGGTTGCCAACTTTTGATATTAGCAACATTGCAACATGCCTTGTGCTGCACCATATCACAACTCCACCTAGCTCAGTGTTTTCCATGCTGGTTGAAAATGGCGCTGCAGCGTTTCAGGCAAGAACATTTCCCATCTCTGTCTGGAGATGCCACAGATCTAACTAGGATCCTTTGCATATGTTGTACCACTGAGCTGTTCCACATGAGAGGAATAAAGTGGAACATGGGGAGAAGAACCTAGGACTGAACATGGCAGGTCACAGGAGGTCTTGGAAGAACCTAACAGGATGGCATAGAGCCCAGTCAGAAACCAGTAGGTTAGAAAGGGACTAAGGTGAAACCTTGTGGTTTTATGGGTGTCTTCTGCAGCTGCCTGACCTTTGAAAACTGAAAAGGCCCCAAGGGAAAACTTTACCTGGTGACTTTTTTCACTGAGCTATATTCAAAGCACAACAAAAGCCCTATACCACACACATGAAAATTTCTCCACGTACAAAATCCCCCCCTCCCACTTCGTGATTTTGGAATGCCATTTCTTTTATCATAAATTGGTAGGGAATGGTCAGGAAAGAACCTGCAGAATAAAATTTCAGCGCAGCAATAATGTCAGCAGAGGCAGCATCTGACTGTCAGCACAGGGCATGTGTGCGTGGTCTCTGATTGGCTAGCAACCATTGGTGCAGGTGCAACCTGCTAATGTCCGCAAATGTGGTTAGCCAATCAGCAACTGTACATTTGCATAGTGTCAACAGAGGTGCCCTCAGCATCTACGGCACAACCATCAACTGTCTCTACTAAATTGGAACTTTCCTTTTTTGGGGGGTGCTCTTGCGTGAGAGGATGGTGCCCAAAAAAGTGGGTCACATGACTTGCATTGGAGTGCGCCCCAGAAGATAGGGATCCTGGTTTCCCGTTGTGACACGCTGGAGAGTATGCTACTGCTGCCTCTCTTCAGTTTCTGTTTGCGGGAAGAAATTCTTCCTCTGACCTAAGATGAGCCTGCTGTATCAGGCCAAAGCCCACCTAGTCCAGCATTCTGGACTGCCTCTAGACACATCAAAGAAGCGTTTCAGTTAAACAGGTTGAATCCTGACAAGACAGAAGTACTGTTCTTGGGGGATAGGGGGCTGGCCGGTGTGAAGGACTCCCTGATCCTGAATGGGGTAACTGTGCCCCTGAAGGACCAGGTGCGCAGCCTGGGAGTGATTTTGGACTCACAGCTGTCCATGGAATCACAGGTCAATTTTGTATCCAGGGCAGCTGTCTACCAGCTCCACCTGGTATGCAGGCTGAGACCCTACCTGCCTGTGGACTGTCTTGCCAGAGTGGTGCGTGCTCTAGTTATCTCCCACTTGGACTACTGTAATGCGCTCTACGTGGGGCTACCTTTGAAGGTGATCCAGAAACTACAACTAATCCAGAATGCAGCAGCTAGACTGGTGCTGAGACCACATAACACTGGTCTTGAAAGACCTACATTGGCTCTCAGTACGTTTCCAAGCACAGTTCAAAGTGTTAGTGTTGATCTTTAAAGCCCTAAATGGCCTTGGTCCAGTATACCTGAAGGAGCATCTCCACCCCCATCATTCTGCCCGGATGCTGAGGTCCAGTGCCGAGGGCATTTTGGCGGTTCCCTCATTGCAAGAAGCAAAGCTACAGGGAACCAGGCAGAGGGCCTTCTCGGTAGTGGGGCCCACCCTGTGGAACGCCCTCCCACCAGATGTCAAAGAGATAAACAACTACCTGACATTCAGAAGACATCTGGGAAGTTTTTAATGCGTCACATTTTAGTATATTGTTGGTCTTTGTTGAAAGCCGCCCAGAGTGGCTGGGTACAAATAAAGAAGAAGAAGAAGAAGAAGAAGAAGAAGAAGAGGAAGAAGAAGAAGAAATTGGGTTGGCAAAAATGGAACTCCACAGCGCCATCTGGTGCCACAGTGTTATAATGCATATACAACACATATAAAGCGCTTTTTCTTCACCAATGTAGCTGAGTCCCTGTTCTCACAGTGGCAAGCTAGATTATGAGAAGCCTGAAAGCAGGACCTGAGCATAACAGGGCACCCTTGTGATCCCAGGAACTGGCATTCAGAAGCATACTGCCTCCAATAGTGGAGGTAGAATATAGTCATTGATAATCTTATCCTCTGGGACCCAATTGCCCCCACAGGAGCAGCTCACAGTTCCAACTGAGTTAGTAGTGGCTGGTTGACAACCCTGCTAGAATCCAAAGCAAAACTATTTATAGGGGAAGGGTGCCAGAGCACCCAAATGCCAAATCATTTAAACTGATCACTCTGTTTTCTCCGAATTGGGAATGATTTTTTTCATTTTAAAAAAAAGTGCTGTGCAACTTCTGGCACATCTACATTGTTCAAAAAGAAGACTTGTAATGTTACCAACACAGTTTTTTGAAAAATGAGCAAATTTCATCAAGAGGTTTGGCTTGACAAAGGTGTTCCCCCCACCCTTCTTCTCCCATATATAAATATATTGAAGTATTTAAATTGCTTGTAAGTGTAAAGCTACCCATGCACTGATACTTCAAGAAGTATAATGTGCAATCAGACATCATTTTTCCCCCTGATAGGATTTTTCATGTTGTCTTATAATGTAGTAAATTGAGAAGCTCAGAAGCAGAACTGCTTGTGGATTTGTAATTTTAATCTTTATATATATATATATATATATGCAGGTTTTGGTGTCCTCGGGTGTCTTCCCGTGTAAAACTTTTACACGGGAAGACACCCGAGGACACCAAAACCTGCATTCCTGTACCCGTGAAAATCTACGAAAACAAATATATATATATATATATATATATATATATATATATATATATATATATATTCTTTAATTTCCAGAATGTAATTCTGCCCCCAGCTGGTTAAAATATCGCTGACATGGGAGACTGAAAGTGAGAGAATGTTGAACCTATGAACTCTGCCGTCTCCTAAGATGATGACTCCAATTTGCATCTAAAGTGTTGGCAATTCTGGTGCTTAGTGCAGGTGCTGCTAACAGATTTGAAAGTTTTTTTATGGGTGTACAGACTGCTCCCTCTTTATTAGAGTGCTCATAACAAGTGGGAGATGCTTTTTCAAATACTTCTCACTGATTACGGCTACAGTGCATTACAACTAATGAGCTGTTGAGGACTGGGCTACAGCAATTATTTCACCAGTATCCACACAATAGGAAATTAATAGATTTCTGTGACTTGCATACACCCCAAAGTTATACACACTAGATATAAAAGGGCTGGGTGTTAATGCAAGGCTAATTTCACCACAATTTTCAGTGTGTGGGGTTTTCTTTTCAAGTTTTTTTTTAAGTAAAATAGGAATACTGATATAGGAATACTCTCATTCCTCTCCCCAATCTTAAATTCAGTTTTCCACATTTCTACAGAAGGTTGCATTATATTAAGTTTAAAGCCCTCATGAAAATCCATCTACCTTTGTGTGTGCATTTCTAATATTTACGTATCTCCTAATATGCACATTTTCTGAAAGCAAATTTCTCTAGTATAATGCTTTTCTGTATGTTATTTTTCACCGTATGTTATTTCTGTGCACATATATCATTGGCTGGAGAACTGCATTGCAAAATTCAGAGAAGTGCGAATTTCAGAGAATGGCTGAGTTTTAGTTTGTATATTGTTTTGGGGAATGTGAATTAGGTAAATCTACCTTGAAATGTGAACAGAATTGAATTCCCCCCCATCCCTAGAATAATATAATATTAATACACATACACACATCATGGGGGGGGGGGACACATTTCTGTGTGTGTTAAGTTGTGTGTGTTGTTTTCTTCCACTCCAAAGAAGAAGCAATAATCTTTGTACCTCATAACTCTTGAAGCACTTTGATCCTGTGTATTCAGAGACCTATGCATTGTATATGCAATATAACACCATGACACCAGATGGCGCTGTGGAGTCCTGTCTTTCCCTACCAGATTTCTCTGTGTGAGTTTGCAACACGTTTAGCTGAATTGCTTCTTTGTCTAGATCCAGTCTTCATGTACATACTTAATTATACACATTACATAATTTTGCCACCGGGGGCAGCGAAACAAATGACATAGTTTTTGGCGGAAGGTGAACTGCAGCAGAATGGGAACGGTGCTGCGTGCAATGAATATGGGATGGAATGGAAAACGATGCCCATTTTGCATCTCTAATTTTGAGGCACATTGCTCCTGAAATTGTACAAGGAGCAGAGACATTGTGGCTAGCAGCCACTGATAGCGCCATCCTCCAATAATTTGTCTAACCTCCTTTCAAGTCGGTGGCCATGACTATATCTTATGGGAGCAAATTCCACAGCCCAACTAAGTTCTGTGTGGGAAATTCTTTCTTTTCCCTGTCTTTAATCTTCTAACGTTCCACTTTGTCGAATGGTCCCAAGTTCTGGGATTGTGAGAGAGGGAGAAAACCGTTTCCCTATCCAATTTTCCCACACCGTTCACAATCTTAAACACTTCCATTATGTCCTCCTTGGCTCACCTTTCCTCTAAACTAAAAAGTCTCAAATGTAGTAACCACTCCCCACAGAGGAGTTCCTTCAACCTATTGATCATTTTGAGCTTCCTTCTGAAAGCCTGCCACAAACGCTAGTCTGACCTAAGCCCAAGCCTGTTTTATTTTTGTGAGCAGAGCAGAAACGTACCGTCTCCATTTTGTTGTCTTGAATGTCCTATAGTTTCATAACAACAAAATGCCTTTGTTCGCGCAACTGAAGTATGCACCAAGAATCAAAGAAGCAAGAAAAAAGGGAATGTTCCAAGCTATTACTGTAACAATCCAATTACAATGCCTATCAAACTTAACTTCACAGGTTATAGCTCCTAATTGCCTGACAAAAATTGACACTTCAGTCGCAACAGCATAATATAATCAGAGTCCAAATTAAATTTGATCGTGGGCAGAAAACGATGCTATCATTTGGCGGCATGGAAACAGGAGATCAACTAGCATGATATCAAGGATCAGAAATGAAAATTATTCATTAATGGCAGTGGTTTTCTGATAATGGAAATGACACAGTTCAGACGGCTTCGTAAAAACACTATTAATTAAAAAGATGATAGACCTAACAAGGCATAGAAACTAGTGGAACCTTCCCCCTCCCCACCCTTCCCATACTTGTTAAGGTGAAGGATGACAGTGTTTAAGAACAGAAGTTTATGCACTTTTGAGAAAAGTATTCCGCTGATTCTGTAGCAAGTTTACGGAGTTCTTGCTTAGTGAAGCATCTTCCTCTAGGGTGCTATGTCTGAGGGACATAAAAAGTGCCTAAGCCATAAGACGGCATTGTAATAAGCAATGGTAGTTTTGGCTATAAAAAGAAGGGTCCAATTCATAAAAAGATATCCACTTGGGATTTTTGCATACTCCTAAGGAAAGGGGAGGAAAGGCTGCAGGGCCGGGGGGGGGGGAGAGACCCCTTTTTATTTCCCTGCACAGGCAGCTGTCCTTTCATTTCACACTGGAGAAATGTTAAAAAGGAAGGAGTGCTAAAGAAGCAGCCAGCCAGTTTGCTCACAGGAACACCGAAACTCAGCTTGGCCGTGATGAGACAGGGAGATGTGTCTTCAGAAAGGAGAGTCATGGCCTCTCTTTTATTTTTGGTATTAATGTCCCATGTTCATGGGTATTAAATGTTGGGCAACTTTAAAAGAGTATTAGACAAATTAGTGGAGGATAAGGCTGGCAATGGGACGCGGGTGGCGCTATGGGTTAAACCACAGAGCCTAGGACTTGCCGATCAGAAGGTCAGCGGTTCGAATCCCCGCGACGGGATGAGCTCCCGTTGCTCGGTCCCTGCTTCTGCCAACCTAGCAGTTTGAAAGCACATCAAACTGCAAGTAGATAAATAGGTATCGCTGCGGTGTTTCCGTGCACTGCTCTGGTTCGCCAGAAGCGGCTTGGTCATGCTGGCCACATGACCTGGAAGCTGTACATCGGTTCCATTAGCCAGTAAATCAAGATGAGTGTCGCATCCCCAGAGTCGGTCATGACTGGACCTAATGGTCAGGGATCCCTTTACCTTTACCTTTAAGGATAGCAATACAGTGGTGCCTCGCAAGACAAGAATTAATTTGTTCCGCGAGTTTTTTTGTCTAGCGAATTTTTCGTCTTGCGAAGCACGGTGTCGGAAAAGTTTTGGAAAAGCTTCAAAAATTGCCAAAAACCTCAAAAAAGGCTACCACACTGCGTTCTATGAGTTGCTCCTCGAAGTCAAGTCGCAACTGTATTAACAGTGTTAAGAAAAAGGAAACAAACTTGCAAAAAACGCAAGACGTTTTCGTCTTGCGAAGCAAGCCCATAGGGAAATTCGTCTTGCGAAGCAGCTCAAAAACTGCAAAACCCTTTCGTCTAGCGAGTTTTTCGTCTTGCGAGGCATTCGTCTTGCGGGGCACCACTGTAGCTACCAACCTGGGTGGCTTTGTTAATGCTATTATTTATTACGTTTACTCTACCATTTCTGTCAGAGGCAGTATGCTTCAGAAGGTCAGTTGCTGGAAACTACAGGAAGGGAGAATCCTGTTGTGTTCAGGTCCTAGAATCACAGAATTGTAGCATTGGAAGGGACCCCAGAGTCATCTAGTCCAGCCTCCTGCAATGCAGGAATCTCAGCTAAAGAATGCCTGACGGGTAGCTATCCAACCTGTGTTTAAAAACCTCAAATGACAGAGAGTCCACCACCTCCCAAATATGTACTGAAGTGTTTCAATTATTGCTTTTAACTCGTTTCTTTTTATTACTTTGTATTTCATAACGTCAGTTTTCAATGTGGTGAGCCATCTTGTATGATCAGCGTATCATTAACGCAACCTATAGTTAGGCTCTTAGGCTTACACTGTACATGGAAAAGAAGAACCCTCCCTTCCATTTCTTTCCATTTTTGAAATGCAACAGCAGAGATGTTCAAGAGACCACCTTGAGCTGCCGAGAGAAGATAGGCCATCAATCTAAATAAATAAATTCCTCGCTGCAAGTTGCACCCTTCGCCCCCCGTCTGTAAAGAAATATTTGTCACAATGTCTCTCCTTGCCGCGAGAGCCCAACACTCACGTCGCTGGAACAAGCTTATTGCCTGGTCCACCACTGAGCCTAAAACTGTAAACAGCTGTGGATCTTTGTAGTCATTAACAGACTCCTATTGAGTAGTGCAGAAGCCTGAATTCACCAAGGGAATGGGCTTGGCGCAAAGCCTAATTGTGATACTTGCAAAGTTTTAAAATAGGGGATCTGACGGTGGGCCAGCAACCCTGTTAAGCCGAGTTTCGTTATTTGTTTTCTCACTAAGGCCCTGCGTTTCCTGATCCAGTGCGCATTGCTGGGAAGTGAAGACTCCTCAGCTGTACACTATGTGTATTGCGGAGGGGGGAAATGGAGTGGAAACACAGAGATGTTAGGCAACTTGTTACTCAGCCAAGAAAGAAACTTGCTTTAGTACAGACGAAACATATTAAAATCCCCGTTCTCTGATTCCTGGTTTTGCTGCAACTTGGGCCACATTCACACCATACATTTTGTGCACTGTGATACCACAGTTGTGGCTTCCCCCAAAGAATTCTGGGAGCTGTACCCCCCCCCCTATTCCCCTCACGGAACTACAATTTGCAGAGCTCCCTGTGAAGAGGGATTGCTAGGGCACTCAGAATGGTAGCTCTGTGAGGGGACTAGGGGTTTTCCAATAACTCTCAGCACACTTAATGAACTACAGCACCCAGAAATCTTGGTGCATGGCGGATGGAGAGAGCTGGGATCCAACCTGCCCCCTGGAAGAGTTCCTCCATCTGTGATTTAAATTGCAATGCACTGGTGTGGCCTTTCCAGGTTTATTTTGCACAGAAAAGATTCCATTCATCATTCTTTTTAGGATTTCCATTCAGGCCATTGCCAGAACCTCCACAGCTAAGAGACCATTACACTCCTGGAAGCATTAAAGAGAGCCCTGCAATTGTATTGGTAGGTTCAATAATTTGCAGATTAGCCGTAAATAAAACAAAATCAAATAAATGAACCTTTTAGTGAACTTGCCAAAAGAAAGGATTCTGGCACATAATTTTAATTATCCAGCAAAGCCTTTCCCTCGATGGGGGTATTTATCAAATCCAAAATGGTTCTGGTATTAAGCTAGCACACACACACACACAAAATCAAAACCAGCTTTACTTATGCCACACAACCAAATAATAATTTCTTTAAGTTTATATAGTCATGTGGAATATAGCTCTCCCCAACTTCTATATATAACACCAGTCTTGAAAGACCTACACTGGCTCCGAGCAAGGTTCAAAGTGTTGGTGCTGACCTTTAAAGCCCTAAACGGCCTCGGTCCAGTATACCTGAAGGAGTGTCTCCAACCTCCATCGTTCTGCCCAGACACTGAGGTCCAGCGCTGAGAGCCTTCTGGCAGTTCCCTCGCTGCGAGAAACCAAGTTACAGGGTACCAGGCAGAGAGCCTTCTCGGTAGCACCACCCACCCTGTAGAACACCCTCCCACCAGATGTCAAAGAGAAAAATAACTACCAAACTTTTAGAAGACATCTGAAGGCAGCCCTGTTTAGGGAAGCTTTTAATGTTTAATAGGTTATTGTATTTTACTGTTTTGTTGGATGCCGCCCAGGGTGGCTGGGGAATCCCAGAGTGGCTGGGGAAACCCAGCCAGATGGGCCGGGTATAATAATAGCAAAGAGATTTGCCCATTCATAGTATAGGCTTGGGTTACCCATCATGTCATGGGTGCTCTTTATATAATAATAATAATATAAAGAGCACCCATGACATGATGGGTAACCCAAGCCTAAACTATGAATGGGCAAATCTCTTTGCTTCCATGTAACTCAACTAGACCCATTTCTGCACTGATTGAAGAAGAAGAAGAGTTGGACTTGATATCCTGCCTTTCACTCCCCTTCAGGAGTCTCAAAGCGACTAACATTCTCCTTTCCCTTCCTCCCCCACAACAAACACTCTGTGAGGTGAGTGGGGCTGAGAGACTTCAAAGAAGTGTGACTAGCCCAAGGTCACCCAGCAGCTGCATGTGGAGGCGCGGAGACGCAAACCCGGTTCCCCAGATTACGTTACTACCACTCTTAACCACTACAGCACACTGGCTCTCATATATCTATCTATATGAGAACAGGTGGGTTAAATGCTGCAGGTGCTTCCCTGCAAGGTAGCCCTTTGGGAAGGAGCTGCAACAGGAACCACAAAGCATTGAATCCTGCCGTAGACCGGATTCAATCCTGAGGTTGTGCTGGTCGGCTGTGGGTGGCTTCCTGGTAATGAAGCCATTCATGGTAGGCACAGCAGATGGCTCCACACACGACTTAAGATTTCACTTACCAGCTGGTAAGCAGGAGGATTCGATCCTGGTCAGGGTCAGTTGCTGCCCTGCAGAGGAAGTGGCCCCTTGCAGGATCGGATCCTACTGCCTACCAGCTAGGATTCAGTTCTGCCTGGTGCTGCTTCAGAGGATGGGGAAAAGCAGACTGTCCTGCAGGTAGAAAGTTTGGTAGGAAAGACAAGGTGGAAAAATAGCACCTCTGCAGCCCATACAGCTGGACCATACAGAAGGCTGATCGCCAAAGAACTGATGCTTTTGAATTATGGTGCTGGAGGAGACTCTTGAGAGTCCCATGGGCTGCAAGAAGATCAAACCTATCCATTCTGAAGGAAATCAGCCCTGAGTGCTCACTGGAAGGACAGATCCTGAAGCTGAGGCTCCAATACTTTGGCCACCTCATGAGAAGAGAAGACTCCCTGGAAAAGACCCTGATGTTGGGAAAGATGGAGGGCACAAGGAGAAGGGGACTACAGAGGACGAGATGGTTGGACAGTGTTCTCGAAGCTACCAGCATGAGTTTGACCAAACTGTGGGAGGCAGTGGAAGACAGGAGAGCCTGGCGTGCTCTGGTCCATGGGGTCACAAAGAGTCGGACATGAGTAAACAACTAAACAACAACAACAGCCCATACAGGCTCTCTCCCCCTAGACTGTGTAATCCAAGCCCAGTCTGTGCGACGTATCCAGCCATATGAATAACTGGAGAGAGGAGACTTGCCCACTGTCTCCACCCACCTCCCACCCCTGTCCACATGGTGATCCAAAGCTCTGAGAACTATGTAGGCCCAAGGTATAATTGCAGAGGCTCTGCTCTCTGCTTTGGATGCAAGGAGGTTGACAGGTGTTGTCATGCTCCCCAACTCAACTATTTATGGCAGGGTTGGGAATAGGAAACGTCAGATCTCTCTACCTGGCCCTTGGGACAGACCAAACTGGCATGCTTGCCCTTGAGATTCTATTCACCTTAAAGACACAGTAACATATATCTGTCATTGCAATTCTACTCAATATTGATCCAGAGTAGATTTCAATGTATAGTTGGCAGAGTAAAAACTGAAACAAATTGCAGGATTCCCAAAAAATAGACCAGAGGCAATTAATATTTCATCCAGCAGAGCTTTACTGCTACTGAAGGCAAATAAACGTAATAGTCACAAATCCAGTACATTCAGGATTGGCACTGACCATAAGAAATCCAGTTGCAGCAGACTTAACTTAAACTTACAATAACTTATAATAAGTCTGAACCTTAACACTAAGGATACTGTGTACAGAACACGACACCAGAAGGAAGAGATTGAAAGAGAAAGTGAAACCCTGTTTAGAGTAGCTTTTAATATTTGGTGAATTATTGTATTTTAATATTTTGCTGGAAGCCACCCAGAGTGGCTGGGGATAATAAAAAATTATTATTATTATTATTATTATTACCCAGGCTCCTTCTGGCCTTACTTTTATAGTCAGCATGACCTTGACAGAAAGAGATAAGAGAACTAGTTCAAACCAGCTGTACTCAGCTTCTCTCAAGGAATAACCCAAACATCATGTAGCTTCTTTCACACAGAGAAGCTTCTAGAAGCTTCCAGAACCCTCTTGAATAGGAAAGATCTCTGCATATCAGATCAACACTTTCTGCACTAAGAAATGCAAACTGACAATATCATGACATTATTTATTGTAATTGTTAAGAGTGAATTTCTGTTTAACAGTTACTTGTTGATTTTTGAGAGTTAATTTTATTGCACACTGTTATATTCTAATAGATTATCGGATATTACTTTGTTTGATATAAGTCGTTCCATTTAAAGTTGCATTTTATTGTGACTATTTTGTATCAAATCGGATTATTAAAAGGTGCGTGTCCTTTGTTGTATATTTTGTTGCTGTAAGACGCCTGGTGCATAGAAATATAGAAAGGTGGCATTCAAATTAAAAGTGAAATGAATTTTTAAAATGGTGTGTGTGCAAGGGGGGCAGCGAAATGGGAGAGAGGAGGAAACATGGAAATGGGGGGGTGATTTGTGTGCAAGGGGGAGTTGGGAAAAGGAAGGGGGACAAGGGAAGAAAAGCAGGTGAAGGTGAAAATGGTGGGAGGTGGAAAGGGGGGGATTGCAAAAAGACTGTGTCGGAGGCATGGGGCTGAGGTTGAAGGCGAAAGTGGGGGTACAAAAAGGGGCTGCAGAACAGGAGGGGATACTGATGTTTTCAAGCTATTTTTAAAGGAAATTTGCAAAAACAAAACAAAACAGGTTACCACGCAGGAGGTCTGTGAGCAGGGGATGGATGAAAGTAGAGAGGAGGAGAAGAATGGGAATTTGGGTGAAGGTGAAAACAGAGTGTAAAGTGGGGTTGCAGAACAGAAGTGGCTTCAGAAATGGGGTTGGGAAAGTGAAAAGTGGTTGTGTGGGGTAGGAAGGGGATGTTATAGGAGGTTCATGTAAGGAAGTGGGGATGGGGTTGGCAAGCAGAGTGAGCAGGGGTGCAGTCCCTCCTACTTTAAATATTTTTTAATATATGAAAAAAACAGCAACAAAGACACAGGCAGGTTTTAGAACTCCCGGGATCTAACAAAAACAGTGCTGATATAATCTTGTATATGCTTTAGTTTCCTCATTTCAAATGCATCATTATCCAGCCTTGGAGAACAACATGGGAATCCAAACGAAATAAACATACTATGTGAATGAACAGTCAGTTCCACTTTGTAAAATATTAGCCATGTAATCTGCCATCAGGGGCAAAATTATAACTAAAAACGAAATTTAAGAATATTATTTCATCCAGCATCCTAGAAGGAAAGACACTTCGGGGCTTTCAATAAGCCAAAATTAAAAGTATTAAAAGTTTGCTACTTTCCCTTTGCAACCATTTTAAACCCTTTTTGTGTAATGAGGACTTAAACTAAGTAAATTATTTTCTGTTGGTAGCAACAAGGCCCTGTTCTGCAGCTATCCAGGTTCTGATTTATGGAGATGATTCAAACTGAATACTAAGGATGGGAGGAGAAAATTGGGTGTGCATTTAAAGCCAAATCTATCAACTCCTCACTTTCTGAAATAAAAAAAAAATAGCTGTCCTTAGAAATTTGCATTTATCCAAATTTTGCAATGCACTTCTCCAACCTAATACCATTTACAAAAGTGCACATACAATTGACTATATTAGTGAAAATAATGCACAGAAATGGGCTATATTAGGGGAAATTGCTTGCAAAACTGCATAGAAAACTGTTTATTGGGAGAAAATTGCACTAAAATGCAAATTTTCATGAGGAGGTTTTTGGTTTTGTTTTTTTTAAGATTACAAATAGCTGCAAAATGTGGAGAACTGCATTTAAGATTAGGAAAATGAGTAACTAAGAAAACCAACATTGACAGATCCTTCCATCCCTACTGAATACTCTTCTTCATCTTTCATGTAGCTCAAATACAGTGGGAGCGATGAAAGAATGAGAATCTGGCAATGGCATACCCTCAACCTCTCCTCCTTTTTTACCTACGTATAGCAGAGTATCCTTAAGTACAGTAACCGCAGCATGACATTGTCTCATGTTAGAGGTTATCCCACATTCAAATGAAGTCTGATGTGACATGACAGATGGGCCACATCTCATCAGCAAGTCAAGGAAAGACTGGCTGGAGTATTTGTTCCATTTCAGTTGGTTTAAAATATATACACACATATATATATGTCTGTGGACAAATGGCAGGAGAGAAGAAAAGAGAAGAAAATTTGGATATGGAATGTTTTAAGTGTGAGGTAGCTTTGTAGGAACTGATACCTTTAGCTTAGAGCAGCTTCTGCTGCTGGCTTCCAGCATCCGACTCCTGAGGCAGTCACCTCATCCTGACTAATGACAGGGCAGGCCCATAACTCTAAGGCAGGATAGGTTGAGAGCAACTAACCCAAAGTCACCCCATGAGCTTCATTGTGGAGTGAGGATTTGAACATAGGTCATCTCAGGCCTAGTCCAACATTGTAACCCAAGGGTGGGCTGAATTAGGCCTCACAGAGGTCCTAATTTGGTCCATGGAGCCATTTTCCCCTAAACCCCACCCACCTGCCCCATCCCTGATTAAGACTGAGGGACATCACCTTTGAACTCCAATTCCAAGCAACTTGTATTGAAATCACTTGCAAATGGACCAAGCCTGTTGAAATTTCTCACTGGGCATCAGAGGATTGACACGTGGTTGGCCATGTTTGCCTCTCAAAAGTTGGCTTATAGTGGGAAGGAAGGATCTGGACTAGTGATAGGATCCAGTTCCCCACCATCCTGGGTCTCAGTGTGAATTACTAAGCCAAATACAGTCCAACCATTCATGGTTCCTGTCCAAGGAATTAGTCAACATTCCTATTTTTCGGTGTGTCTTGGACTGCAAAAACAGGGGGTTTTCAAGCACCTAGCAAGAGAGTTCCATCTGAAGGGGGTGCATCTTTCATTTAATGTACATGCTTGGGAAAGCCTTCCAAGATATTTCCTCTTCAGCTGGCCCTTTCTCCACAGAAGAGGCCACTGATATGGCACTGTCCAGGTCCCACAAACACCTAAAAGCCCAACTGGAACTAGCCTGTATTAACTCTCAGGCACAGGCATTTCGAGCTGAGCTTTAGTTGCACCACAAAACATGCCAAAACAAATGTTGGAGATGATCCAACTTTTATCTGCGCACAGGAGGTGGCATATAATTACCACTCAAAACTCAGGCAAGATGAGAATGACAAAATGTGCCAACCAATCCTTTGAGTGTTCTTTCCCCCTCGCAAATGAGCTGAATGACTGTGGAGACTAGTGAATAAAGGGCTTCTGTTCTCTAAGTTCAAGTCCCAGACTGCTGAGGTGAAGCTGAACATCATCCCCGCTGACTCAGTAGACCAAATTGCACCGTCTCATGCCAGAAACATAGGCACTGGTGGTTGACCTGGTGCCCTGCAGATGTTGTTGGGCTACCATCCTTGAACATTGACCATGCTGGCTAGGGTTGAGAGGAGTTGGAGTCCAGCAATGTCTCCAGGGTACCACATTTACCATCCCTGAACAGTCAATCCCAGTAATATAAGTCAGACTGCTATATGAACTGATGCACTGACTTTCAAAATGAGGACTCCCACAGGTGGCCAATGTATTAAACATCCATCCTGAATTGCTTACAGAAAGCTTACGTGGAGAATAGATTATATCTGGCCTTTATCCAGCATTCCTTCTGATTTGTTTTCAGGGAGGTTATACAACAATGAGCTTTCATCCTGCATTCATCCAGATTTGCTTGTGGGGTGTTTAGGTACCATTCATTTCCCCCATACTCTTCAGTGCATTTCCCAGTCACTTTCCAAACTGCAAAAAGTCTGGTTCTTTTTTAAAGTGGATTTGTTGCACTAGGGTGACAGAGCCCTTTAATCCCCTAAATTTAAACCTAAATTTCCCAGGATGTGCTTGGTTCCCACCTGCAAAATACTGACAACCTGGGGTTGCCAGAGTTCCCAACAACCCTGGAATTCCTTAGATGTGTATCCAATATCCCTTGATGGGAAAATCAGTTAGGACTGACAGATTTTTCTATATCACAGGAATATATGACAGCAGCTCTTTCAAGGTCATGGGCAAAGTTGTTTCCCAAGCCCTGAAGTAACTTGCCCACTATGACCATTGCACTTCAGAAATGCTGTGGAATATTTGTACAAAACACTCATGTCATGCATGCTAAAGCCCCATAAAACTGAACGCAAGTGCACTTTCCCTGCCGTGGACCAGATGCCCAAGAGTTTCTCAGCAGTCACATCCACGTGGAAGATGTTCCTCAAGGATGACAAATTTGACAGTATAGGATGTCAGGAAATCTTGCCTCTTAGGAGAAACTGGCCACTCTCCAGGCACCCGGCTTGATCTCCTGTTGACCTCCCTGTCTGCATTCCCGAGCAGGATCCAGGCTAGGTCACGATCGGCGATCCTCCTCAAGCGTGAGAAGAACACACCACTCTTCCCTGCCCCCCAGGCAGGGGAAAGAGATAGACAGAAACATATTTACATGCCTTTATTTCTGTCTTTGCAGCGTTACAGAGAAACACGACTGCTCTCTTCAAACTCCAACAGCAAAGAGACAAACTCCACCTCCTGTACTTCCTGTACAGCTCAAATTACACTCTGAGCTAAATCCGGTGCTCAGCACAGTGAATAGACTGTCCCTCTGTTCCCACGGAACAGCCCCAACATTCCCATCATGTTTTGCTTTCCAGCTAGCTGCAGCTCGCTGCCGCATTGCATCCATATCGTAACATAGAATGTTGAATATGGACCCATCAACATGCTGGGTGGCCCCTGGTTAGTGGCAGAGGCTCTTGGTGCTCTTTCAGACATTCCATAAAAGTATGGACAGAAAATGTATGAATGATACGCAACATCCTTTATTCATGTTGAAGGTGAGGAGAGATCTACTCATCTCCATTGTATTGGGGGGGGGGAATCATCCCTGTGTTGTATGAGTTCTTCATATGTTCTCCAAGATGCTCAAGCAGAAGATGTGAGAGAGGATGTTTGCCACCTAAAGGAATTCTGAACTGCATCCAAAGATGAAGAAGAAGAGTTTGGATTTGATACCCCACCTTTCACTCCCTTTTAAGGAGTCTCAAAGCGGCTAACATTCTCCTTTCCCTTCCTCCCCCACAAGAAACACTCTGTGAGGTGAGTGGGGCTGAGAGACTTCAAAGAAGTGTGACTAGCCCAAGGTCACCCAGCAGCTGCATGTGGAAGAGCAGAGACGTGAACCCGGTTCCCCAGATTACGAGACCACCACTCTTAACCACTACACCACACTGGCTCTCATGTCGGAAAGGCCAGTTACCAGATATATCAAATACATGAAGGTTCTGTGGGCAAGCTTGATAGCATGGCTGGCTTCCAATCCAGTCATACAAAGGTTCACCCAGCATGGATTTATTTTTATTTTTATTTTTTTAAAAAACCTCATAACAGAAAGTTGCATTTCTACATGAAGAAAAGCTTCATGGGACTTCGCTCCTTCTGTTCCAATATACACAAAAGAATCTAGTCCACAAAGGAAAGAAGAGTAAAATGCCGCCTATTTCATCTCCTAGTCTTTCTAGAGACAAAACAATAGCTCAGTGGTAGAACATCTTACATGCTTTTATATTGTTTTAGATGTTTTTAACTGTTTTAAATAGGTTCTTCTTTTATTTTTAATTGAATTTTTTTATCAGTGATATATTTGCTGCTCTGGGTTCCTTTGGGAGGGAGAGCAGGATGCATATTGAATTATTAAATAAAACCAAAGAAATTAAGAATGAGAGGCGGGCTTTGCTGGATCAGCCTAGTGGTCCATCTGCTCCAGCATCCTGTTCTCTCAATGACCAATGAGATGCCTGTGATGGGAAGCCCACAAGCAGGACATGAGAACAACAGCACTCTCCCCGCTTGTACTCCCCACCAACTGGGTTTCAGGGACATGCCATCTCTTTTACTGGAGGTACTACACAGCAGTCACGGCAAGTAGCCGAAGATCACCTCATCCTCCATGAATTTGTCTAGCCCTATTTTAAAGCCATCCAAGCTGGTGTCCATCACTTCATCGGTCCAGTATATCTGAAGGAGTGTCTCCACCCCCATCGTTCTGCCCGGACACTGAGGTCCAGCGCCGGGGTCCTTCTGGCGGTTCCCTCCCTGTGAGAAGCCAAGTTACAGGGAACCAGGCAGAGGGCCTTCTCGGTAGTGGCACCTGCCCTGTGGAACGCCCTCCCACCAGATGTCAAAGAGAACAACAACTACCAGACTTTTAGAAGACATCTGAAGGCAGCCTTGTTTAGGGAAGCTTTTAATGTTTGATGCATTACTGCATTTTAATAGTTTGTTGGAAGCCACCCAGAGTGGCTGGGGAAGCCCAGCCAGATGGGTGGGGTGTAAATAAATTATTATTATTATTATTATTATTATTATTATTATTATTATTATTCACTTGGGAACAAATTCCATAGCTTGACAGTGCTCCTGGTGAAGAAGTGCTTCAGTTTTGTCTGTCCTGAATCTTCCAGCACTCAGAGCACATTTGGAGTACGTGCTTTTACATGTAGGAGAGAGATGGGGAACCTAGGGTCTAACAGTTGTGGTTGGACCAGAACTCCCATCACCCCTGACCATGCTGGCTGGGGATGAAGGAGAGTTCAAATCCAACCACATCTGGGTGGGCCACACAGGTTCCCCATCCCTGATGTAGAAGGTTTCAGGTTTCATCCCTGGCACCTCCAATTAAAAAGAATCAGGGGATAGGCTGATGGTAAAGATGTCTGCCAGGGAACTACTGCCAGGTGGAGTAAACAATGCTAATCTAGAAGGACAGGTAATCTAACCTGGTAGAAAGTCAGCTTCCTGTGATCCTAATTTTCTCTGGGCAGACGTACAATCACTGCCATTAACCACCAGATAACCCTCATCACTTTAGTTCCTGGCCCATATAAGAGTTAGTGCATGAAACATAAATGGCTGTTCATGAGTAAGGTTAGCTGAGCCAATTAATGCCGTCTTCTGGAAATGAGCTTTGAGGTTATTTCAATTAAACCTGCTATCGGGAAGGATCTGAAGTATCCAGTATACTTAGGAATTTTTAAGAGGTTGTCTTCTTTACTGCTCCTCGGAGGAAACCTAAATGCTATGTTGAATTTTATCATCCCACCTTGGTTATTGCAAGCTCGAGCTCAGTAACATTTGCATTGCCCTCTTTCCGTCCCTCTTGGTTCTATGGACTCTTTCACATGGGGCAACGTAACACACGAAATGGGAAACATGACTCACTCGCACTTTCCCTTTCTTTGCAACAGGTCTTCTCTTCTCCATAAAGGAAACTCATGCATCCTGCCCACAAGGATTTCCACCCATTTGGTTTCCTTTTTCAAATGGAAGATTTGTAGGTTTCCTTTTGTGTAGGTGGGCAACACACAGCCAAGCCTGGAAGCAAAAGTCACCAGCATGTCTGCTTGTAGAACACATGCAATCCTCTGTCTCTCACCCCTGGTCTCCTTAGCCACTCCCTGTTTGAATTGCTGCTGTTTCTCTTGCTTTGTCTATTTCACAACTAAACAAGTTTTCACACACCCTCTGGAAACAGAGGAGAGTTTGTGGCTGTCAAACCTCATAGGAGAGATTTCAAAAGAAGCAGGGCCACCACAGAAAAGTCCCTGCTATTGTCATGGTCAGGTACCCAGAGCAGCGTTTCAGAGTCAAATCTTAACACGCCTAACATAAAAAGGTGGAAGTTTTTCTTCCCGTTTTCAAGGAGAATTTTATTTCTGGTTTGCCTCATTCTTTGAAGGCCTCTAAATATTTCCTTAAAGGAATCAAAGTTATTTTATTTTGCTTTAAAGCATGACCCATCAAGGTAATGAGCGGAAGAGAAAGAGTCATATTTATTCATCAAGCAAATATGAAATATTCCATTTAGATTGTGACAGCCAATATCTTCCATTGTGTACAAAATGTTAAATATATGCCTGATTGTCAGGCTTCTGTTAAAAGAGGAGGCGGTTTACAAGTGGAAATCTGATTGACAAGTCCACCAAAGGCTCATTAATTAATGTGGTGGCAGCAGTCAGGAAAAAGCTGGCAAGCAGCCAGGTAAGAGTCCTCTGTCTGTTTGCTTTTGGTACAGGTGCAAAGTGACTGACAATAGATTTTAGATAGGGGGCTGGGTGGAAGTGCCTTTCATCTTCCAGAGGCCTTGAGCACGGAGAGAAAGGAAAACCAAATGTTTCATCACAAAGCACAACACAGTTTTTAAAGACGGTTTGGCAAAGACGTCACCCATGACCTGGACAGACCTTAGTTCTTCAGCAAGGAAAGTAAATTTAACTATCAGAAAATTAGGGAGGGGGGGAAGGGAGCTGCCCCCTTATACATATATACAAGACATCATTCAAATTCCTTAAGAGACTGCCACCTTGTCCCAGCAAGACAAGAAATTCTTTCAGTCTGCATTTTAAAGCAAACCGACCTAATCCACTTACATTTTGGTCAGAACACAATTGGATTATGCATTTCTCCCAATTCGGCTATCCAATTTCAGACTTTTTAGATTTTTGTTTCGTTTTTAATGCACACAAAAATGTGTATTGGAGGGGGCAATGCACTGAGGTAATAATAATAATAATAATAATAATAATAATAATAATAATAATAATAATATTTTTTTCTTATATCTCACTCATCTGACTGGTTCGCCTCAGTCACTCTGGGTGACTTCCATCAAAAAATGAAAATCATCCAAAGGTACCGTATATATTCTAGGGGAAGACTGCATGCACATAAAGTCCATCCAATTTAAATGGGAATTTTTAGGGCTGTATTCAGAGAACCAAAGAATTGTAGACCTGCAAGGGACCCTCAGCTCCTCAAGGAGAATGACTTCCGCTTGCACAATGATTTTTGATTCTGTAATGACTTCCACTTACACCATGATGCTTTCTGCTTCCCTCCCCTCACCCCATGAAGATCTTTTCTGGGTGTGTGTGTCCCCCCCCCAAATATCTGGAGCAGATTTGAGGATAGTGGGGGGGGGTGCACAATGGGAGGAGTGGGAAAACCCTGCTGCACTTATGCAGTTATTTAGCTGAATGCCACCCTTAGTGCATTCAAGAAAATCTGCAGAGAAAACCTTGAAAGAATGGAGATGTTATTGAGCACGCACAAAACTCAATTTGAAATGAAAACAGACTGATCCATACACTCCTTTATCGTGCATCAGATCCATGGCCCTCAGTGAGAGGAGATCTGGGTCTCTGAAATATGCCAGAAGGCAGTCTTCAAAGCAGCGACCCCACTATAAGCAGCCAGACCTTCCTTTGGATAAATGTGTTCATAATGGGTAGATCTGTCGATTTTACTTCCTCTCCGTTTCTCGTTTATCCACTCATCATGAGAAAGCCAGAGCGTCAACATGAAAATACATCAGCATTGTAGTGCAACTTTTAGTATGAAATGTTGCTTAATAGACTCAAACTTGCAAAGCAATTTCCCTTGATATAATGCAATTTTGTATGTTATTTTATCTAATATAGTGCATATTTCGAAGGGTGGCTGTGTTTTCGTCTGGGCGTTGTTTCTGAAAGTAAGAATCTTGTTAAGTTTGTCTTTAAAAGTGAACTGAATCAAAATCCCCCCCCATCAATGTAATGTGGATTTCACCCATATGAGAATGTTGCAATGCAGTTTAAATGCATATTTAAATATGCATTTTATGGGGAAATGAACATTTAAACATGCCTTTTGTGGAAACAATACAGATTTACTTACAGATTTTGAATGGATTGTTTTTTAAATTCCCAGATAATGGAAAAAGAGCGTGGAATTAAGGCAAAATTGACATGGGTCATAAACCGACATATCTGCCTGTTGCTGCTTTTAATCTTTTGACTATAAGCGCCCCAAAATCACTGGATGCCATTTCAACTGACTTTGATTCTCCCTTCCTTGCTCTCCTCACAGCTCCTATTGCTTAAAACAAGAGCCCAGTAATGTGGAGATACTGTGCCTTAAGCAAAGGTAGCACTAATGAATTCAACTTCATTGTCAACCTTTTCAGCCTTGTGATAGCAAAAGATTTTCAGTCACTTCAGGCCGGGCTCTTCCTGTACTGGGGGTCATTTTTATGCTCTTTCAGGGTTAGAACCGCTGGCATGCCCTTACAGGAAGGCGCAAAAGTGAAATTAAACCTTAAAATGCCATTTATCTGATCCCCAATTAAAACATAATCTTTTTAGAGCTGTCAATAGCTACTGACTGGAATCAATAGGAGGAAAGATTATGATTGATAGTTCCCCAGCGGTTCCCAGTCAGAAAGGAAATAAATTGCTATTGTCAGGTCAGCAGGAAGCAGTGGGGGGAGGGAAATGTATACTGGGCTACCACTTGAGTAATAATTCCGGGGTGTTTGCTTCAGCGGAGAGAGTAGAAGAAAAATATCAAAAAATAAATAAATGCCAGAGTCTTGTCTAACACTCTCAGGATGTGAAAACATGTGTCTTTAGAAACACGATTTCTCAAAAAAAAAAAGGTTTCTCTTTCTCTCTCTCTCTCTCTTATCTTCCTATATATGCTGAAGTTTCTAAGTCAGTCTCTTAAGAGTGGGGGCTTAGTTCCTTTTGCATTTGCATTTAAGAAATATAAGCTTACACTCCTTTAAGCAGATCCTGGATATTCTTCATCTTCGCTTCAGGAGTTAAAGTTTTAACTATCTAAATCTAATGTTTGACATACGCCCGAGTATGTAAGCTTAGGGTAATAGGACTAAACTACTCTTATTTGCCCTGACCTACATTATGATCTCGTATTTCTAGGCCAGCTTAAGAAGTTCATGTTGAAATTCAATTTCCCAGTGTGTGGAGGGAACAGAAGCACTTTCAAATGTAATCTTCTTCCTTTTCTTCGGTTTTCCATACGTTCCAGCTTGCCTCATGTGTCAGGGAAACGCGTTTGTCAAACGACAACATAAACAGCTTCATTTTAGGGGAGCCAAGCCAAAATGATCTGACTCGGCAGTGGCTCCTGAAGCCTTCACGAGATACAAAACTGGGGCAGAGATATCTTGTCACAGAGGATGGGATGGGAGCTGAACTGGATAGGATTTTGAATGGTTTCATAGGTTACTGTCCTGACATGGAGGTCAGCAAGAAAATTTTGGGGTGGGGTGGGGTTTGCACTGTTTCTTTTTTCTTTTATATTCTTTATTGAAAAGTAAAAAGTACAAGATTACAAGTGCACAGAGTAAGGATAAGACAGAAAAAAGAAAAAACAAGAAATAGTACCCATGTAGGAAAAAACAACTGAAAAAAATATTGTGTACGTTACAAAGGGACGAACGTGTTATTGTAGTTAACCAGACCTTAATCTAATACATTTATAAGAATGAATTCAATATATTGTTAAATTGGTCCATGGCAAGTCTACGTTTGTACAGTTTGTTCATGTATAGCGAGTATGTACATATCTTCAATCCAGTCATTAAAGGGAGCTGCACTTTTATTTTTCCAGTTCATCAATACCAGTCTTTTTGCAGGGCATTCATATTGTCCCTTGGTTAGATTCCTTGGAGGCCAGCAAAAACTTAAGGAAGGGCAAGAGGGAGAAGTTCATATTTCATGCCACACAGAATTATTCCTCATAATATCTTGAGTTAAAGTGAGGTATAATGAGGGCTAGGTTACCAGAAAGAACACCTGCCCACAGATAGACCTGTTACATCAGTTGGATCAAGAGTGGGGAATCTCAGGCCCTGCAGCTGAATGCGTCCCTCAAGTCTAGGTGGCCCTTAGAACTCTCCTCAGGCTCATCCCTAACTCTTCTTCTTTGGCAATCACTCATAGCCAAGTAAGCATGTCTTCCATAAACACGGTTTTAACAATGAGTCTGTAAGTGACTGTAGAGGCCAATTCTGGATCCATATGTCCTTCCACAGTGGGGTCATTGATTTCTGGGTGGGAGCTGATCATGGTGTGGATTTGCCAAGTGTGCCTTCCTCCTAGCATGTTTCTCCCTTGTGTCCTGAGTTCGAGTGTCTTCAAAGCACCAGCATTACGCTTTCCATTTCTAAGTTCGGAATAGAGTAGTTGCTTTGGAAGACGATAATCAGGCATCTGCACAAACATGACCAGTCCAACGAAGTTGATGTTGAAGAATCACTTCAACACAGGTGATCTTTGCTTCTTACAGTACATGGTATTAGTACGCCTGTCTTTCCAAGTGATGTGTAAAAATTTTCAGAGACACCGTTGATGGAATCTTTTGAGGAGTTGGAGATGGCATTTATAAGTGGTCCATGTTCCAGCTTGGTGGTACAATAGCTTTGTAAACAAGCATTTTGGTTTCCCTGCAAATGTCCCGGTCCTCAAAAACTATACAATTCAATCCAGTCGGGAGAAAGCCACACTCACAGAGCTCAGATGGACTTCCTTGGAGGTTTTTAAGCAGGGGTTCAAGCCCCATGTTGGGTGACAGATTCTTGCTCCCTGGTTTAACGCACTACAGAGCACTGTTGCTTTCCCCCCTCATCCTACTCTCTGGTCTGAAAGCAGGTGAAACTGGCCCCTCACATATAAATAACTGAACCTTGTTGTTTCCTCATAATCACTCCAAGCACCCCTGTGGATAATTCCTCTTCCCACACCCCTTTATGTTAATAGGAGCACTGTGGAGGCAAAATGCTTTAGAACGGCAATATCATGCCAGGTCAAAAGTTAAGTAAGTTTGTTCCATCCCTGCTATTTTGTGTTTTAAAGCAGACTTTTGTCAAGGCAGCCTCTCTCTGTTATTACTTCTTGAATGATAAGCACCGGGATTGACCTTCAAAAGAGATTTAAATGGGTCTTATCCGAAAAACAGTCTGCGAACATCTATAAACTAATACTCTGCCTTTTACACCTTCCTTTCTGAGGTGTAAAAAGACTGCAAATCAAAGTCAGCAAGCAACTTACAATAATGGATTTCAAAGTCAAAAATCTAATGCAAATCTCACTATTTGCTTACAGACGCTTTGAAGTCCTGACAGATTAAGTTTAGAAGTATTTTCATAGATGGTATCTACATAATCTAACACAGATGATTTCAGGAACTGAGCTGATGTTTCCAGTAGATACTTCATCTTTGCAACACCAACACCACCGATACGAAATGCATCTGTTGTTTATTTTTTATTTTAGTTTGTTTTTGGCATTTGTTGTTTAATTATTATTTTTTAAGGTTCCATGCAATTTATGGCACAACACCAAGGGGTTATAAATAATATTCTGCCTCTGTGGAAAGGTCTTTATCTCTGTAGGGGAAAAAATGGCAGATGTGTGGGATAAAAGGAACTCCATCTCTGTTAAGCTTATATAAGGTAATTGACTTTGTTAAAGGACATTTAGGTGTTGTTTGATTTACATCTAGTGCCAGCTTAATGCATCAACCACGTAAGGTTCCACTTGTTTAAATATTTCATTTTAAAAGGTGCAGTAAGCGCATAACTTCATCAACATCCACCCTTCCCTGACTGAAATGGATTCTCAAGTTTAATCTATTACACCCATGACTTGAAGTAAATGAAGTCTTCACCCCTCTTCCTGACAAGAGAATGGAGGCTGTCATATTACTTATTCCCATCAAAGTTATACAAAGGACTGGGCAAAAGTCCCACTATACCTTTGTGCATGCACACGCATGCACACACACAAACCTGTTATAAATCGGGAATTATATATTTTAAAAAACATGAAAGTGAGGAACGGAAACCTGAACTCTCTTGCTTCTTTGTTTAAAACAGTCTTGCTCCTTTGTTTTCTTATCAGCATTTCACTTTTAAGGAAGAAAAACGTTTGTTCTCCTTCCAGGACCGCCTTGATCTATGTTTATTTGTTCACATGTTATCACACATGACTCAGGCTGCCTTACATTGAGCCAGGTCATCTCAGCAAACGGTGCCATGTTTCAAAAAAAGTAACATTCCTGACACCAGCAAAGTTGAGCTTTTTTTAAGGAGCACCCCAAAATTGTTGATCTTTTTGAGGGAAACCTCCCCCCAACAAGGTGATTTAGGGGGGAGGAGCTTTCCTCTACTTTCCCCATGCATCTGGTTTTTCCTGGCATTTTGCCGATTTGCCAAAATTCCCCCAAGACCATTTTTACACTCGAAAACCAGGGCATGTCAGGAATTTTCCTGATGTATGGCAAGCCTAGGAAATGCTGTCTGTCCTGCTGGCTGGCAGAAGCTTTCCTAGGTCTTGAGTAATGGCCTTTCCACTTGCAAGTCCAGCTACTTGAGGGGCATTTAGCTGAAGATACTGGAAATCTTTTCACCAATGCCCTACCTCTTCCATATAGCAGCAGTCATAGAATCATAGAACCATAGAGTTGGAAGAGACCACAAGGGCCATCGAGTCCAACCCCCTGCCAAGCAGGAAACACCATCAGAGCACTTCCGACATATGGTTGTCAAGCCTCTGCTTAAAGACCTCCAAAGAAGGAGACTCCACCACACTCCTTGTCAGCAAATTCCACTGTCGAACAGCTCTTACTGTCAGGAAGTTCTTCCTAATGTTTAGGTGGAATCTTCTTTCTTGTAGCTTGGATCCATTACTCCGTGTCCGCTTCTCTGGAGCAGCAGAAAACAACCTTTCTCCCTCCTCTATGTGACATCCTTTTATATATTTGAACATGGCTATCATATCACCCCTTAACCTCCTCTTCTCCAGGCTAAACATGCCCAGCTCCCTTAGGCGTTCCTCATAAGGCATCGTTTCCAGGCCTTTGACCATTTTGGTTGCCCTCCTCTTTTCAAAACCAGACACATTCATGGTAGCTATGAGCACACATCTATATAACTCTACTTTTGGGGGTGAAAGAAGGTTACCAGTGGGGCCTGCAACATAATGTTGCAGTGTGGGCTGCTCCAGTGCAAATTTCCGGCCAGCCAGCCATGCCCTCTTCCGATCCTTTCAGGTGGTTTCTGACCCAAACATGTGCCCAACTCCCTCTTTATGGAAGGATGATTTGCACATTCCCCATGAAGCCTGGCAAATGTGCACACTGGCCAGTTGTTATGCACAGGAACTCCTCAACTTATGTTCCCTTTGACACACACGCACACACATATTGCACATGTCACTTTAAAGTATCTATGCAATTAGCAAACTTCCCATAAATGATTAATAAGCCATCAAGGCTTCTAATATTGCTTTGCCTTGTTTTTGTTTACTCTCAATTTGCCATTAAAGAAATGTTTATGCAACAACATGAGACGATGCATATTTATCATGGACTGCAGGTTAATATGTGATATCAACAAACCACGGTGAGGGGGTAGAACCTGACCTGACTGCTAAGTAGATGGGAAAGAATCCCGTTGTCTGCGTTAGATTTAACTTGTTGGGGGTTTTTGTTTGTCTGCTTACTAACTCTTAACCATGTCCATGACTCCCTCTTATTTTCCCGCCTTGCTTCCACTTTCTTTTCTTCCACAATCTATTAGTTCCTTACATTTCTGTGATTTGATTTTCACTTTCTAAGTTGGATTTGCACCTCTTAGTCTGATGTGTGGGCATTTTCTTTGTCAGGAATGTTCTGCCTGTCGATCTCAGACCATTCACATCCTCCCAGCCTTTCATAGGCATCTTATAGCATGTTCGTTTCCTTGCTTTCAGCTAGCATGTATTGATCTTCCTACCAATCCCTCCTATTATTTCTTCTTTCCTTCACACCTCCTATTATTTCTTCCCTCCTCCATATTTTTAAAAATATGCTGAATTTTTGCTTTAGACTGAGTTTTTCAGCAGGGCTGTTGTACAAAAACAACAACAACATTTTTGCAGCACCTAATTCTTACAGGTGCACAAAACATAATCAATAATATATATTCTCACAGCTATGTGTGTACCAAAGCTTGTTCTCTGATACAGTGGCAGAATGAATGGGTGGGAAATGCTGGGAAACAGATTTTAACTAAGCATTTGCAGATGCTTCCTAATGGTAAGAGCTGTTCAACAGTGGAACAGACTGTCTCAGGAGGTGGTGGGCTCTCCTTTGCTGGAGGTATTTATTTAGAGGCTGCAGTGCCATCTGCCAGAGATGCTGTAGCTACAGCCTGCAATTTCAGTGGGTTGGTCCAGATGAGTTTGAGGCTTCTTCCATGAAATTTAATTCTGCAGAAACTGTCCTGGCCCATGCTGTTCCTACCAGTTAGCATACAACTTGGGGTTGAAATGTCTGAACTGTCAGCATCCCAGGCACCCATTAAGCAGAGGTCTGGGGGACCTTTGGAGCTCCAGATGTTGCTAAACTACAACTCCCCCCCATCCCTGGATGCTGACCATGCTTGCTAGGAGTTCTTGTTCAGCAACTTCTGGAGGGCCTAAGGTTTATCACACCTGATCTAATGTGTGCCCCCGATCCCAACAGTTCAGGCATTTCAACCCAACTTGTATCTTATTAATGACTGGCATTAGAACACAAGGAGAGCTCTGCTGCAATGCTGCAATAGAGCATAGGCACATCTAGTCCACCATTCTCTTGAGCTGCAACCTTGGAGAGCAACCAAAGCAATCCTCTGCTATCCAAGAGGTTCCTTCTTCACAGCAGACCATAGCATCACCCATCACCCGATGTACAAGAAGCACACGCCGTGGGGAATTCATAAGTTGTGAAACTATGCTTAGTTCCCTTCTGCAGCTTTGAAAACTTTCTGTATGAACTGTCTGTGCTGTTTGTCTGCATAAGAGCTCCAATAAAGGGATTTATTTTTATTTTTTTAAAGCAGAGCTTTATACATATAGCTGGGACTTAAAGGATCAGATTTCCTAACCTCTTTTCTCCAAGCTGTTCCCCCCCCCCCCCATGGCAAGCATAATAACACCATTCATGTCACTTGAAGCACAAGCTAGGAAACGATGCCCTCTGTTTAAGCCCCGAGGCAGGTCTTAACACTTTGCCCACACCATGCTTTACTGGCGGGGCAGAACATTGCTAGAAATCCAGCTTTTGTGCATTTGCATGGGCCCAGCAGGCATGCAACAAGGAACCCTGCTTCAATTGTTCTTGATAAGCTGTGATCTTGAGGACCCATGTGGCCGTTCCCTATGGGTCGCCTACTGCGGCTCAAAAGAAGGTAGACGGAACAATGGGCGCAAGCGTTCCCTTTGTAACACTGCTAAGCAGGAACCAAACAGTCTGTATGTTAAGGACAGATTGTGCTGTGGAAGGCAGAAAAGAATCCTGTCCATAAGTCGAATAGCAACGCACGAGAACGTGTCTGGAAACTGCTGAGCTACTGCCAGGTACAGAATCAGCTCCAAGTTCAGAACATACAAAGAGTTCTTCTGGATCAGAACAATCTAGTCTAGCATCCTGTTGTCACAGTGGCCAACTAGAGGCCCTGTGGTATGCAGGCTGAGACCCTACCTGCCCGCGGACTGTCTCGCCAGAGTGCTGCATGCTCTAGTTATCTCCCGCTTGGACTACTGCAAT
Organism: Podarcis liolepis; assembly: GCF_965112155.1. Taxonomy (NCBI): domain Eukaryota; kingdom Metazoa; phylum Chordata; class Lepidosauria; order Squamata; family Lacertidae; genus Podarcis; species Podarcis liolepis. The sequence goes on from NC_139554.1 coordinate 19,611,033, forward strand.
GCGCTCAAGGTGGGGCTACCTTTGAAGGTGACCTGGAAACTACAACTAATCCAGAATGCGGCAGCTGGACTGGTGACTGGGAGCAGCCGCTGAGACCATATAACACCAGTCTTGAAAGACCTAAACTGGCTCCCAGTACGTTTCTGAGCACAATTCAAAGTGTTGGTGCTGACCTTTAAAGCCTCGGTCCAGTTTACCTGAAGGAGCGCCTCCACCTGCACCGTTCAGCCTGGACACTGAGGTCCAGCGCCGAGGGCCTTCTGGCGGTTCCCTTGCTGCGAGAAGCCAAGTTACAGGGAACCAGGCAGAGGGCCTTCTTGGTAGTGGCACCCACCCTGTGGAACACCCTCCCACCAGATGTCAGGGAAATAAACAACTACCAGACATCTGAAGGTAGCCCTGTTTAGGGAAGCTTTGAATGTTTAATAGTTATTGCATTTTAATATTCTGTTGGAAGCCACCCAGAGTGGCTGGGGAAACCAGATGGGCGGGGTATAATTAATAAATTATTATTATATTATTATATATCCCTGCCACTCGGTTTCCAGCAACTGGGTTTCCAGGCGGGCAAAAGCATTTGCTCACAGGCTTCAGAAGTGAGAGCCCACCTCCTTGCCATCCTCACCACCAGATTGAAAAGGGCAGGGCAAGGCTGTGCTTGGGTTTTGCTTGCGGGTTTCCAAAGGCATCTGGTTGGCCACTGTGAGAACAGGATGCTGGACTAGATGGGTCATTGGCCTGATCCAGCAGGCTCTACTTACATTAAACTAAGTATATTTATTTAAGGCCCAAGCAGAGAGAGATAGAAAGAGAGAGCTTCAGAAATGGTCATAAAGAACAAAGCATACAATTAAATACCTATACAGTGGCACCTTGGTTCTCAAACTTAATCCGTTCCGGAAGTCCGTTCCAGAACCAATGCGTTCCAAAACCAAGGCACGCTTTCCCATAGAAAGTAATGCAAAACGGATTAATCCGTTCCAGACTTTTAAAAACAACCCCTAAAACATGAATTTTACTACCTAACGAGAGCAGTGATCCATAAAATGAAAGCAATAATCAATGTACTGTACTATAAAATAAATAAGACACTATTGTAGATTATAAAAAATACAGTTGATTCCCCCCCCCCTTACCTGCACTGATGATAGTCATTGTTTGGAAGGGGGAGGCTTTTATCCATTTCCGCAGTCACACAATCAGTAGCTGAACAGGGTTCCACACAGTCACAAAAACAAATCAACCAAAAAAGCCACAAAAACACAAAATAAATAGCAAAAACAAAAGAGCCAAATTTAATCTGTTCCGGAAGTCCGTTTGACTTCTGAAATGTTAGAAAACCAAGGCACAGCTTCTGATTGGTGCGGGCGCCCCAGAAAGAATAGCTGAAAGCTGCATCAGACGTTTGGCTTCCGAAAATCATTCAAAAACCGGAACACTTACTTCCGGATTTTTGGCGTTTGAAAACTGTACTTTACTTACTGGGTACTGGCACCTTCCCCCACCTCCAAAAAGCGTGGCACTTACTGTAAGAACTTCATGGTGACTACTCGCACCTTTTTTCCTATAAAAAGCACTGCTTATAATAGTTATAAGATATATTATTTCCACCAACATATACATCTTTATGCATGCTTTTGGGTTGAAGAATTGTGTCACAAAATTCGAAGAACTGCAAATTTCAACTTTTCAGTTCACTTGTTGGTTCGGGAAATAATACAAATTAAAATGCAAACGGAGCAAATTTCTCCTCAAACAGCACCCCCTCGGGATTATCTGCTAATACAACCATTGTCCTCCGTAGGCTTCTGATGAGGTCTTCAATATGTGCAACGTGAATAAAGTATTGGAACACTTGACATGTCTGTCTTGACTACAAATTCTGCAGTAAATCAATCTCTTGCATCCCCCCCCCCCAACACACCAATCATTTTTGCCCAGGATTTCTTACTCAGAGTGTTGGCAAAACTAAAGGGAGTGAAATTCCAGCATCACTAGGCTCACTGCATCTGTGCTTGCGCTATTAATTAGCTAATCAATTAATGCTTTCAGTATAATTTTAATCAGAATAGGTCCCTGGATGTATATTAAGCAAAATAGCAGAAACTATCAATATATGGGGGGGGGGGAGGCAGCTGGTTAAATGTCTGCATCTGATTTTCTCACCTAAAGAAATATTTTTGCTGTCATCTGCAGGCATTTGGTGCAGGCCGGGTTATACAGTCAGGGATCTCAAGAGATTCTCTGCTCTCTCTTCCTGGCAGAATTGTACGGGCGGGCAAAGAAACCAAGAGTTGAATGAATGAATGAATGAATGAATGAAGCAAAAAGAAAGCAGTCTTAACAGAGTACCAACAAAAATATACTTCTTTATTAGATTTGACTCACCTTAAGTTTTAAATCAAACTCAAGCAATCAAATTTTCAATGTCTGATCAGCTGAGAAATAAGGATATTAAATATGATTAAATGTGATTGCATTTGAGTGTGAGGACTATTCTTCCATTACTGCTTTGATTAAAAAAAGTAATCTGAGCTCTGAGGTAGAGAAAAGTTAAATGTGGCAGGGAAAGAAAAGAAGACAAAGTTTGCTTCCTTCTCTTAAGTAGCTGCGGGGGGAATAAACCCAACTCTTGAGAAAATGGAATCACTTCCATTTTCTTTGCAGGACAGAAAACTATTTTGGGATGAAGTTTCTGTAACTTAGCATTATTCATGCTTTGCTTAAAAACCATGGGGGCAGGATACACAATCAGAAAAGAAGGCATACCATGGGGCTGATCCTAATAAATATAGGAAACCCTAGGCCAGGGGTAGTCAACCTTTTTATACCTACTGCCCACTAATGCATCTTTCTTGATGGTAAAATTTCCTTACAGCCCACCAGTGCTCGATGGAAGGAGGATTCAGCTTGTGCCGTAGAACCCCCTACCGCCCACCTAGATTCCTAGTGGGCAGTAGGGACCAGGTTGACAACCCCTGCCCTAGGCAGTTTCCCCTTTTTGTCTGCAGAAAGTGAGAATCACCTCTAGGGAGGGAAGTTTTGGCAAAGTAAAAGAGAGTTTGGTAGAACCAAATCAACTACAGAATTGTTGGGGGTGGCAAGATGGGGCAGGTCAGTGTATTGTATTGTATTGTATTGCATTGTATTGTATTGTATTGTATTGTATTGTATTGTATTGTATTGTATTGTATTGTATTGTAGTTAGGCCTATTGAATTTAATGAATTTAATGAATCATATACAGTGGTACCTCAGGTTACAGACGCTTCAGGTTACAGACTCCGCTAACCCAGAAATAGTACCTCGGGTTAAGAACTTTACTTCAGGATGAGAACAGAAATCACGTGGTGGCAGCTGGAGGCCCCATTAGCTAAAGTGGTACCTCAGGTTAAGAACAGTTTCAAGTTAAAAACGGACCTCTAGAATGAATCAACTTCTTAACCCAAGGTACCACTGTACATTCTCTACAAGCAGTAGTAGGTTGGCCACATGTCCAACTTTAGAAAGACAGTCCCCAATTTTAAGGGCTGCAAGAAGACATTCTTCTGTTTGAAGTGTTCCCCAACCTAGAGGGCTGTTTAGTCCAAGTCTGGGCTCCTTTGGATAGAAGGAAGAAGGGCCATACTTAATTAATAGATAATAAATGTTGTTGTCGTCGTTAGTCTGTCTTGAGAAACAATGGAGTACACCTCCGGGAGTGAAGTCAAACCACTGTGCTGGCAGCGCTGAAATGACCTCTCCTGGACAGTGTATCTGGAGGTCCTGCCCAGACAACAAGACCACCCTCTCGACCTTGCTGATATAGTCCAAAGGAAAGCAGGGCAATATGTTTGGCACCAGCTTGTCTGCAGGAATTGCTGGAAGGAGGCGTACAAGGCACCATCAAACCGCCTTGGGGACTCCAATGTAAAAAAAGGGGGAATGAGGGACCTTGAAGCTGCCCATGAATGGTTAGCACCTGAACAACAAACTGAGCAGCTCACCATCTTCCCCACCATGGGGATGGTGTGCTGTAGTTCTCGATAAGCTGTGATCTTGGAATGATATTGAAAAATTAATAAAAAAATATTTATTAGGAAATGTCAATAAAAGTATTCAATTAAAAAGCGGGGGGAGTGGAATTCGAATTGAGGGGTATTAAGACTTCATTCAGACAGCATGTTATTCTGTTTCCCCATCATTTCCCTGCCTGGAAATTTTTTGTTCGTTTTATGTGAATTTTCACATAATGTGAAAGCCACTTTTGGAAATCTAACAGAAGTTTTGTGCTCATTTCCATGTCCTTTGCTTCCAGGAAAAAAGACACAGAACAGGAAACCTGGAAAACCACAAGAGTTTTGCACTGTAATTTCTACACTGTTTTCATGGTTCATGTGACAAAGTTTGAGGTGGTATTCTAGAATGAAGTTCTTTCCCACTATTATCATGGGTGAATTGTGGGGGAATGGAAACACGCCTGTGACAACATGTTCAATGACATCTGCTGTTGTGTCACACCACACCCACTGGAGTGAATGAAATTTAGCATGACATGGCAGTACATTGATGAAATAGCCACAGTTTCACAACACACCAGGTAATGCGGTGTAAAAGGAATGGTAGAAACTAAGACAAAAGTGGTAGCATTATAACCAGGAAAATTAACACTGTGATCCACACTTCAGATTGCACTGCAAGTTTTCAGAATCTGTGTGTTTATATGTGCAGGGGGGGAGGGGGAGGTCTACTCTTGGAAATGAGATAAATGGCAAAGAAAAGCAGAGATCATTCATGTTCAGTTCCTAATTGAAAAGTTGGCATCTGATCAAGAGCAGGCAATGGCCAGTAGCTGAGGCCCTCAGGATACTGTGACTAGGTTCCTCTGCCTCAAAAAGATAAATCACAAATTAATGTTATATTAGTGAAAGCAACGATTTTTTAAAATTGCACTCAGGAGGGGAAAGGGAGGAAAGGAATTCATAAAAATAGCACAAGATATGATGGAGAAAAACAGGTTGGTGAGAACATTAAGCAAGGCGTGACTATATTGCCGGCAGATTCCTAGCCTAATATATAATCTTGCATCTAAAACCTTCCTGAGACAGGGGCGACTAGGAACTTACAATGCATATTTCTCGCCGCTTTCTTTAAAGCCGCTCATCATCTGGAGCTTCTCTTTCCTGGACTGGTGCCTGCTTGCAGCTAGCTGGAAAGAATTATCTGCACCAATGTATAGCCAGTGATCTAAAAACATTTAATACAGAAACATTGTCTAAAGGACATTACGACTGTGACACAAGCTGTGAGAAAATAGCACCTTAAGTTATCCACTAACCAGAGTCACTCAGCACTTTTAACCTGCTTGGATAAATGAAGGTTCGGGAAGCCGCGGGAGGGCATAATTAATCTCGGCTCTCCTTTCCCTGTCCCTCCTTTCATTTTAAAAATATTAAGCACAAGCCACTGAACACACTAATGTAGAAACATTGTAGAAATTCCTTGACACAGGCCAGAGGTAAACATGCAGGCCTTTCTTTCTGGGTTTTGTTATTTCCCTGTACATAAGGAGCACCAGGTTGCAGTGGATGCAATCCATCAGAATTGGTACTCAAAAGTTGCCTGCTACGTACATATATGACTGGCTAGGAGTGGTGTCCTGGGGCTGCTCTTATATCCAGCTCTGTCTATGAATGCACAAGTTGCCTCTGTCGTAGGAATGGAGGAACAATTCGATTCAGTTTGCATTTAAAAGTTAATCTGCTTAATTTTTGCTTCCAGAAACAATACGCAGGCTGAAACAGAGCCACCATTCGGACTTCATGCTTCTCCAAAATGCCTCAATGAGTTCTGCAGTCATGTGTAGACAAACACATACCGTATTTTTCGTTCTGTAAGACACACTTTTTCCTTCCTAAAAAGTAAGGGGAAATGTGTATGCGTCTTATGGAGCGAATGCAGGCTGCGCAGCTATCCCAGAAGCCAGAACAGCGAGAGGGATCTCTGCGCAGCGCTCCCTCTCGCTGTTCTAGCTTCTGGCTTAGCGGCGCGCAGCCTCTTCAGGGCAGCGGGGAGTCGCGCTCCCTTTAAAGAGCTGCACGGAGTGTGACGGGCTGCCCTTCTCCCTCCTCGGGGAAAAGCCTGCAAGCGCCGCACACACGCTCCATGTGGCTCGTGAAAGGGAGCACAGAGCAGAGCCTGGGATGCCTACAGGCTCTGCTCAGCACTCCCTTTAAAGAATATATTTTTTCTTGCATTCCCCCTTTAGAAACTATGTGCGTCTTAAGGCCAGGTGCGTCTTATGGGGCAAAAAATACAGTATATTAGGGGGAAAGGTTTATAAAAATGGAAATTGTTCACTAACATTAAAGCACACTATATTTAGGGGAACTGCCTTGTATTAGGCAACACAGCATTCAAACATGTACGTTAGGAGAAATTTGCACTACAATGCTGGGGAAGTTTTTTCTTTTTTCTTTTTAATGCAAACAGATGTGGGGAACTAAACATCAGACTGGAAAAGAGAGAGAAATGGACAGAAAAAGAAACTGACAGATTATTTCCAACCAAGCGCCGCCACCGATTTCACATAAAGAATCCATCTGAATCAGCAATGGAAACTAGCTAGGGCACTGGTGATAGCACAATATTCTCCATTTGAGCGCAGCAGGCTAGCTTAGTAGACACAAAGGGATTGATGTGGGAGGCCACTGCCCTGGAATTTGCCACCTGAGGCAGCCGCTTCACTCTGCTGACTGGTAGAGCCGGCCCAGGTCAGTCATGTTTCATAATGGAGCAGGGGTGCAAAGCGCAAGCACAAATTTGGCACAAAAATAACGGCACTGCAAGTATACAGCTATGTCCCTGTTTCCTTCAGTTGAAATGTTGGATGGTATGGGCTTAATCTTCCATCTATTAAAAACACCACCTGTTCTCTAAGACACAGCCTTAACTTGAACAAAAATCAAGAGGCATTCAAGAAGCAATTAAGCTGACAAAATCTTCACCTCCATTTCATCTTACTACCAGTCTGTTTTCTGCGGTTTGCATCCCAGTTAAATCATTGTTCAAGGGTTGTTTTTGTTGTGTTTAACTTTCATGCTTTTTTTAAAAAAGTAACAAATTCTATAATGGATAGCTCTCCAATGCATATTAATTATCTAAGAGACCAGAGAGAATCCTGTGGTTAAATACATATTTATAAATCTTTTTAAAATGTGCATTATTTACCTAATAGGGGGAAAAACCCCACTCTAACACAGTTATCCCTCTCTAATCAGGTAAATATAAATTTGCAATTTTTCATTTAACAATTATTTTTCTGAGTGCCTGGAAGGCTTCTTTTCAGCAACAGCTTTGTTGTGGGTTTCCAAAATACGAACTTGATTTTACACTTTTTGCTCAAGGAAAATATCAGGTAATGTTAGAAATGGTTTCTGAGCAATCCTTTGCCAGTATATCTCCATATTTTAAGACACATGCTATAGATCAGGGACGTCCAACTTCCAAGAGACTGCGATCTACTCACACAATTAATATTTGGCTGTGATCTTCCCATTTTTTAGGGGCTTCAGGTCAAAGTTGTTGAGCTGTTTGAAGGGAGGAATGTCCCATTTTTTCGGGGGTTCAGGTCAATTAAATGAAAAAAGGAGCTCACCAAGAGGTCACTAATGAGACAATCAGCCTCACTGCTTAAATTCCATCTTCCGTTCTAGCGATCTACAGGATGGAGCGAAGGGGTAGGGCCGGATGGAGGAGCCAGCGATCGACCACGATCTATGAAAACCTCCAGGGGATCGACCAGTCTATAGTACAGATATTGTAAACACCATAGGGTCATGGGGAGCTGTCTCACATGGAGTCAGAACATTGGTCCGTTTAGCTCAGTACTGTCTACACTGACAGAAAGTGACTATGTAACCTTTCAGACAGGAGTCTCCCAGCCCTCCCTGGAAATGCCATAGATTGAACTTGTCTTCTGTAATAATAATAATAATAATAATAATAATAATAATAATAATTTATATCCTGCCCTCCCCAGCCAAAGCCGGGCTCAGAGCAGCAAACAACAATAAAAGTAACACAGCATTCTAAAATCAATTCATTTTAAAATCAATTCAAAGTCAAATTAATGGCAACCATTGGGCTAGAGTTCTGTGTATGCAAAGGAGATGTTCTGCCACTGAACTGTGGCCCAATCAGTCTCTTCAATAGCAATGACACCACCTAGCAGGAAGGGCTTGCCATTATGGGGAGCATGTGATTGGCATTCAGTTCATAGGCTTGGATTCTGAGCTCTGTTTAGCTCCTCAGGTGCTCTCACTGGAAGCAACTTTCGCCATTTCCCCCTTTCCCCCTACATCCCCTTCCTTATTCCTGCTGGAAATGGGGAAGGGAGTGGGCAGGATGGCAAGAAAGGGGAAATTCATGAAAATTGCCTCTACTGCTCTTCCACCACTGGGATATCTGGATCAAGCGTCTTCCATGAATGCTCTTTGATTCACAGAAAGGTGACTCAGACTGCAATCCTTTACCCGCTTGCCTGTGAGTGAGACCCACCAAATTCAATGAGTCTTCTGAGTAGGAATGCATAGGGTTACACAATTAGATGCACTCCTGTTGTTGCATCACAACTCCTATAACCCCCAAACATTGGCCAATGAGGAAACCAAATGAAGGTTGTTTTTTGCATAGCATTAACAGGAAAGTTCAAGTGAAAGTGACCTTGCTTCATTATCAGCAAGGGATCCTGCTGTGAAGAAGGAAATCCTGCTGTGAAGTAATTGCTGTTTTAATAAATAAATAAACAAACAGCGCCCAATTAAATCAGGGGTGGTTTGGGACAGGTTTGCTATCAATTCTTTTCACCCAATACTTGATGTGCAGAGCAATCCTATTCCTCTCTCATAATAGTAGAACTTGATGTCATCCAACGAACCCGAATGTTGGTAGATTCAGGACAGGCGAAAGAAGAATGTATATAAATTCAATAAAGAAGAAGAAGGAGGAGGAGGAGGAGGAGAAGGAGAAGGAGAAGGAGAAGGAGAAGGAGAAGGAGAAGGAGAAGGAGAAGGAGGAGAAGGAGAAGGAGAAGGAGAAGTAGTGGTGGATTTGGGGGCTCTCAAATTTCACCAGCACCCTGTTTGACGCTAAAATTTGGCATCCCCGCCTCTCACATTTGGTTCTACAGCATTGTTACGGCTATATTGTTCAGCGGCGCCCTGTGCAGCTGAACAGGTCAAGCTACCCTCAAACCACCTCTGATTAAACTATGGAAATACCTACCACAGGAGATGGTGATGGTTGGACAAATTCATGGGGGGTAAGGCTATCAAAGTGGGAGGTGGGTGGCGCTGTGGGTAAAACCTCAGTGCCTAGGACTTGCTGATCGTATGGTCGGCAGTTCGAAACCCCGCAGCGTGGTGAGCTCCCGTCTTTCGGTCCCAGCTCCTGCCCACCTAGCAGTTCGAAAGCACCCCTAAGTGCAAGTAGATAAATAGGTACCGCTTTATAGCGGGAAGGTAAATGGTGTTTCTGTGTGCTGCGCTGGTGCCGGCTCGCCAGAGCAGCTTCGTCACGCTGGCCACGTGACCCGGAAGTGTCTGCGGACAGCGCTGGCTCCCGGCCTCTTAAGTGAGATAAGCGCACAACCCTAGAGTCGGACACGACTGGCCCGTACGGGCAGGTACCTTTACCTTTACCTAAGGCTATCAAAATGGCTACAAGCCATGATGGCCACATAGCACTGCCGTTTTTTGGAGGCAGTACGCCTGTGAATACCAGTTGAATACCAATAGGCATCGGGTTGGCCACTGTGAGAACAGGATGCTGGACTAGATAGGCCTTTGGTCTGATGCAGCAGAGGTCTTCGTACATTCACTGAGAAGGAAGTCCACTGTGTTCAATGGGGACGCACTCCTAGGAAAACATATTTATTAGAAAGGAAAGACCACAAACTTGACATGAGCCAACAGTGTGACGCAGCAGCTAAAAAAGCCAATGCAATTCTGGGCTGCATCAATAGGAGTATAGCATCTAGATCAAGGGAAGTAATGGTGCCACTGTATTCTGCTCTGGTCAGACCTCACCTGGAGTACTGTGTCCAGTTCTGGGCACCACAATTCAAGAAGGACACTGACAAACTGGAACGTGTCCAGAGGAGGGCAACCAAAATGGTCAAAGGCCTGGAAACGATGCCTTATGAGGAACGGCTAAGGGAGCTGGGCATGTTTAGCCTGGAGAAGAGGAGGTTAAGGGGTGATATGATAGCCATGTTCAAATATATAAAAGGATGTCACATAGAGGAGGGAGAAAGGTTGTTTTCTGCTGCTCCAGAGAAGCGGACACGGAGCAATGGATCCAAACTACAAGAAAGAAGATTCCACCTAAACATTAGGAAGAACCTCCTGACAGTAAGAGCTGTTTGACTGTGGAATTTGCTGCCAAGGAGTGTGGTGGAGTCTCCTCCTTTGGAGGTCTTTAAGCAGAGGCTTGACAACCATATGTCAGGAGTGCTCTGATGGTGCTTCCTGCTTGGCAGGGGGTTGGACTCGATGGCCCTTGTGGTCTCTTCCGATTCTATGATTCTATGATTCTATGATTCTATGATTCTATGATTCTATGATTCTATGATTCTATGATTCTACGATTCTGGAACCATTGTGTTTTTAACTCATACCCTTTTCCCAGACTGCAATCCTATGCATTTTTGCTTGGGAGCAAGTCCAACTGAATTCAAAGGAACTTACCGTACTTCTGAGTTACCAGGCTTAGAAGAGTCACTTTCTAAGGGGCACAAATAGCATAATGGGTAAAAAGAACAGCAGTGGTGACAATCCAGCTTTTTTGACAAAGGTATCTCAATGTAAGGAGCTTTATAATGTGTTACTCTAGCAGGCAATGCAACAGTAATGCAAAACAGCTTCTTTCTTTCTTTTTTTGAAATTTTATTAATTTTACGAATAAAAAATACAAATAAAGGCACATTGATTAAAAAAAAATGTCCAGTAGCACCTTATAGACCATATAGAAGTGTGCATGCACACGAAAGCTTATACCAGAACAAACTTAGTTGGTCTATAAGGTGCTACGGGACAATTTATTTTATTTTATTTTATTATTTCGACTGCGACAGACCAACACAGCTACCTACCTGAATCTAGAAACATCGATAAGGTAACACTATATGTGGAGATTGTCTGAATCTTGTGACTTCCGCCCCCCCCATCCCATCCATGAAGTCTTCTTTTCAAACATCTACAAGTGCATATTAGTTTGTACTCCAGTTATTATATCAAACCATATTATCAATAATGTTTTTTACCCTTCAAGTGTGTCAAAATCCTGCTCTTGTTTCCATCTGCTTACAGTGGTCTCCTAAATAACTTGTATTTTTTCCCCATTTTTTATAGTTTTTATCCTCTTGATTTCAAAACTCAGAAAGCAAAACAGCTTCACTCTGCTATGATGCCTGTTCCTCAGTGCCTAGGTGAGATCTTGCTTCTGGTCTGCTCTATAATGCTGATGAGTACCGTATTTTTCGCTCTATAAGACGCACCAGACCACAAGGCGCACCTAGTTTTTGGAGGAGGAAAACAAGAAAAAAAATATTCTGAACCTCAGAAGCCAGAGCAGCAAGAGGGATCGCTGCGCAGTGAAAGCAGCAAATCCCTCTTGCTGTTCTGGCTTCTGGGATAGCTGCGCAGCCTGCATTCGCTCCATAAGACGCACACACATTTCCCCTTACTTTTTAGGAGGGAAAAAGTGAGTCTTATAGAGCAAAAAATACGGTAGGTGGTAAACCCGCCCTAGAGAGGCAGGCAGAAATGCTGTTGTGGTTCCTTGTCAGGGATGGATAACCTGTGGCTGTCGAGATGCTGTTGGACAGCAACTCACATCATCCATTACCATTGGCCATGCTGGCTGGAGATGATGGAAGCTGGAGTCCATAAACATCTGGAGAACCACAGGTTCCCCATCCTTGCTGTATACTATAACTAAGTGAATAGGTTCTCCTAACTCTTATCCAGGAATGAACTCCCAAATTCTGCTTTTTATACCTTTTGTGACACCAGGTTGGACACCCATAGCTTCAACCAGGGTTTCCCAAACTCGAGTTTCCACCAGTTTTTGACTACAACTCCCACCATCCCTAGCTAGCAAGACCAGTGGTCAGGGATAATGAGAATTGTAGTCGAAAAACAGCTGGACACCCAAGTTTGGGAAACCCTGGCTTAGACAGTACATCTGCAATGGCCCTGGAGTCAGCTTCACCTGCTGAGCAGCAGCCTGAAGGAGCAGAAGGCGAAGTGACTCCACCTACTGCTGATCAGCCTTCTTGCTCCTGATGAGAACCAGTTGGCTCCAGGTTTCTTAAGATGAGTTTCCAGCCTCAGTCAGTTGATGGAAACAACTTTTGTCATTCCTGACCAGATCTTGCTGCTTCTTGTGACCTTGGACTCTTGGCTTTCTTGACCCCTGGATCATCTGACTATGTGAACCAAGATACTTCTGACATTAGGACTGGACTGGACCTTGTATATGGACTCTGCTGCCAGGCAAGCACACACACACCCCCTGAGATTTGGCTGGTTGGTGGGCTTCTCCTTCCACTGAGCTCTGCCGTGGCTGGCAGCACAGGACCACGACAACATCCCAAGGGCACATTCATTCCCCATTTGCTACCCCTGTTGCCAAAGCAATCCAAGAGGAATAAAAACCCTCCAGATCCAACAGGCTTGTAAGCTGCCATCACACAGTTCTGCCAGTGTTTATAATATGTCAAAAGCATATTGTCAAAGAAGCAATAGTTAGTGGGCTATTATTCCTTTGTTCAAGCCCGCAGGAACATAATGCATTTGGGTTCTCCACTTTGAATCTCCAAGCGTAAGTCTGCCTGATTCTCTCTCTCTCTCTCTCTCTCTCTCTCTCTCTCTCTCTCTCTCTCTGAGTGAAGTATAAAGAGATTAGTAACAAACATCATCTCATAACTTCTTCTAGCCAACCTTGTAAATCTGATGCTGCTCTTGGTTAAAAGCACTGGTGTTAAATGCTAACATTGCCTCTCTCCTTGTGTCTTTCTGACTCTTTGCTTTTCTTTGCAGATTTCAAGGTGATGACAAAAGGGAGAACAGTCTTAGCATTTGTTAATACCCACTTGACCCACAAAAGAAATTCACCAGCATTTGCAGCTTCTAATTTAAAAACCATTAGACCGTTCCGCTTGGCGGACCAGATCTAAATATTCTTAAAGGGGTGGTTTAATTTAATCATTACCTTAACAAGCCCCCTTTTAAAATGATGATCCGCCAAATTCAGGGGATTTGTTTTGGAATCTGATCCAATAACTGGCTTTGTACAAAGAGAAGCATAGCTGCATCTGATTTGGTTCAGAACGGGGTGATAATCATGAAAATTACTTTGCATATTTAATCACTGTGAAAACATGAGTACAAACTACTTTCTAGAGATTACCTTAAAAAAAATTAAAAGCTTCAGGCTTTGCAACAAGCATGCCAAGTACTTTGATTTACAGAGAATTATTTGGATTTTATAAAAAGCTCAATGTTTCAAAGACTTCAAGCTAGTCAGCCACTGGCAAAGAAACAGTTATCACAGTGAAAGCAAAAGGGGGAAAAATGGAAGGACACCTCGTGACTTCTTTAAAAATAATGTTCAGACCAATTACTTCAGCTGTTGCAGCACATATTTTTTTCACATTATTATGTCAGTGGCATGTTATACTATCAGCACACAACTGAAATGGTATAACTACTGACCAAGGAATCCTAGAAGTTTCATCTGTTAAGATTTCTTCAAGCATGCTTTTGAAGATCGACACATCTGAACTTCTAATCTCAGCTCTGAAAAGTAAAGGCTTAGTTCGAAATATGATACGGCTTAATTAGGGATGGGGAGAAACTTGAAAGGTGAACCTACGGAATCAACACTTTCCAAAATAGTACACAAACCAAAATGCAGACATCAGTTGAAATTCGCACTTCTCTGCATTTTACAAGGCAGGTTTCCAGCCAACTAATGTGTACAAAAAAGGGAATATACTGGGGGTAAAATATGTGTATAAATGGACATATTGGTGAAAATTAAAATACAAAAATGCATTATATTGAGGGAAATTGCTTTGCAAAGATATTTGGGAAAATTGCATGCAAAACTGCATATATTAGGAGAAATTAGCACTAAAATGCTGGTGACTTCTCATGGGGATTATTAATTTTTTAATCATGTGGAAATGTAGAAAACTGAGCTTCTGATTGGAAAAATGAGAAATTAATAGAAACCAAAACTGACGTTCACACACCCCTACTTTAAAGTAAACACCATAGCCTGCAAACTGGTCCTTGCTCTCAATTGCTCATGAGTGATATAATCATTGCACAGCCAAATCTATACAACTATATACTGTTGTGACATCAGCCTGCAATCTACACTAACTCTAATTGGGTAGGACTAACCAATGAAGGAAAAAGTTGCAATGGGAAACAACTAGAGAAAAGGCAACTGAAGCCAATAGAAAGAATGTTGCATAATAATATCAACACAAAATATTTGCACAATTTTGGCAGGAGGGCAACAAAATCTACCTGAAAATTAAAACACAAGTTTCTACCTGAAGATTAAAGTTAAATGTTGCTCTAATATATACTATGGTGCAGTGGAAAGAAATTAGAGTACCTACTATTCTTAGGAACTGCAATTGTCAGCTGATTAACAAATTTGAAAGTGATTAATGATTATACTTTTTACTGCATAACCAGTTAATTAATTCATTATATTTAAGTAAAGGTGAATATTCCCAAACCATCAACACAGGTAGGTATCCCTTGGAGATAGCAAAATAAGCATGAAATAATTTACAATTTAATAAATCTATTTTCTTTGTTTAGTATTAGAAAGAAGAAAAGCTGCTCTTAACACTTTCATTTCATTACAAGAACCAAAATGGCCTCAGAAAGACACCCACTAAGTATGTGCCACTGATTAAAAGTAGTCCCTAATTTAAGGTACATTGTTGTTGATCAGTGTACTTTTATTAAACTACTTAATGCTTGCAGTCCAAGTAAGAGGTAAGTCCAAAATATTCAGAGGAAATGGTCCAAAAATAATTTACTTTAAAATACACCTCCCACCTTTTTATTTCATGCAAACATTTGTGTAATTGTCCTTTCTTTTGCTCCGCATATAGTCTCTCCAGTGGTCTGCATTCCACAGCCTTCCCAGGAGACCATGGTTACAGGACAGCCCAGCCAAGGACATAGTAGAGTTTTGAGGACATACTGAATGGGAAGGTTTCAGACCTTTCCAAGAGAAAACTGTGCAATGGAAGAGAACAGTCACTCTCACCTCACACACCCTTTGGCCAGCTCATAAGTAAGGTACCGTAAGTGAAAAGTGTGCTAGAATTAATGTCTCGAGTGCCCTGAGAAAGAGGTGGAAGGGCAGAAACAGCTTCTTTTGCAAGGGGAGAAGATTATCTGGGAATCTGAGGACATAGTAGCTAATATACACAATGGCTTCCACCCAATGAGATGAATTAAATCCCACTGGTTGAAGGATTCCAACCCTTCAGTTGACACTTTTTAATGGTTTATCCAGAGTAGTTGATGCCAATATAAATGGACACCACTCACTGAAGTTCAAGTCATATGAACCAACTTAGGTCAGCCTCCTGTTGGCTAGGGCTGATGAGAGTTGCATCCAGAATATCCAGAAGACACCAGATTGGCTGAGGCCAGCTTCTGTCATCTGACAATTTGGCCAGGTTTATTCATCTCATCTGATGATTAAAGAATTCGTGTATCCTGTGTTCGTAAATCTTCGCCCAAACTCACTGCCCATGGGATTACAGCCTTAGTTGATCCATCATATGACTTAGTCAACTAACCAATTCAGTCACTCATTCACTCATTCTGCATAAACATATTTTGAGTAATGGAGACACATCATAGCAGCTTGGAAGAGTCACTCTCTTGCGTAAGGAACGTTGCAGTCCTCCCTGCATGATTGTTACATGAGTGCATTTAAAAAAAGTTTTAAA
Source organism: Podarcis liolepis (assembly GCF_965112155.1). Classification (NCBI taxonomy): domain Eukaryota; kingdom Metazoa; phylum Chordata; class Lepidosauria; order Squamata; family Lacertidae; genus Podarcis; species Podarcis liolepis. The sequence goes on from NC_139554.1 coordinate 19,627,068, forward strand.
AAATTGCTGCCCAGTGAATTGGGGGCACATATTCTGTTGATCATTCTAACCCATTAAGAAAAAGAGCTGCAAGACTGAGCTGATTCACAGTAAATTGATCTGCTATATCCAAATATCTGCAACAGGCAAATCTTGAAGGGCTTTAATGTACATAAAATACTATTGCCCTCAAACATTACTGCCTCAAATTGCTCATTTTAAAGTTTCACCTAATGCTTTCCTTTGTACATAAAAGTGCACACAGAAACAAAACATCATTTGCCACCAGCTTACTATAAAAGCTAAAGGGACCCCTGACCGTTAGGTCCAGTAGCGGACAACTCTGGGGTTGCGGTGCTCATCTCGCTTTATTGGCCGAGAGAGCCGGTGTACAGCTTCCGGGTCATGTGGCCATCATGACTAAACCGCTTCTGGCGAACCAGAGAAGCGCATGGAAACGCCGTTTACCTTTCCGCCGGAGCGGTACCTATTTATCTACTTGCACTTTGACATGCTTTCGAACTGCTAGATTAGCAGGAGCAGGGACCAAGCAATTGGAGCTCACCCCGTCGTGGGGATTCGAACCACTGACCTTCTGATCAGCAAGCCCTAGGCTCTGTGGTTTAACCCACAGCGCCACCCATGTTACTATAGCTTACTATAGGAGAGGCCTAAAAGGCATCCTCGTTCAGGTACACAGAAATGGAAACCAAAGCACACGATTATACCGTGTACTTGCCCCATCTCTATACTTGTCATTCAGAGACAAGTACATTCCTCGTCGCTGTGCCTGAACCACAGAACCGGCAGTCTACAGGTTAATGAACAAAGCTTCTCTCACATATGCACAGAACAGATAATTTCCTTTACCGCTCACGATAAGTTGAAGGAGCTTTTGAGTGACAGGCCAATTTGTCAATCAAATACAAAGTATGGAGGGAGCCTCCTCTGCATAATTCTACACTACAGATCAAATATAACCTCTGGTTGTACACCAGGTAGGAATGGACAGCTAAGGTTACAGAGTCCAAAAGGAGTCACAGAAATCCTCCACAACTTCTGAGTGCTATGTCTTTCTGAGGTTATCATTGCATTAAATTAATCACTGTTAAAACGGGGGCCGGGGGGGGGAGAGAAAATGAAAGAAAAGAGGGGGGAGGGAGATTGAAAAGTCCCTTTTTCTAGGAGTTTGAATACCGGCAAGGGTGTCTGTATAAATTTGTTACTGAGCCTTTACGTCTGTGTTTTTATATTATAGCCGGAATTAAGTTTTTAGGTCTCAACACTAGCCCCTTGTAGAGCAACATCCCATGCAGGCTTTTCCCCCTCTCCCCCCACTTTCTTGAAAGCTGTGTTTGAACAGCGGTTCCCTTCATTTAATATTAGCCACTTCAGTTGATTTCTTTGCTAAAACCTGAATTATGAAAATCGCTTGTCAATTACCCCGGATACCTGTGTAAAAGAATTACTGCACATTCACAGCAAACTTTATTTTCACCACTTTCCAGTAAAAGCTAATTCAGAATAACTCCATTTAACAGTTATTTTATGCTGAAATACTGAATACCTCGGGGAGTCTTTTAGGGATTTTAAAGTCTCATTATTTATAAATGATTCATGCTGCATTTTCAGAAAAACCTACAATTAGTGTGGGTAGTACATAGACTCCTTTGGGAAAGGTAGAGAATAAAAAGCACAACAAAATATACATGCATTATATACAGCCTTTTTAGCTTTATTGTTTTGCAGTGGACTATAAAAAGAAAAGAACCGGGGGAAAGTAGGGAGAGTGAGGGGAGGGTTCTTTCTCTTAACCTTTTTAATATATATCCCAGCCGACAGTCCTTGGTGAAGCAGCAACCCTTGAACGATTTGTTCAACCCACAATATTCAATTTGGATACAGGTTTCCTTCTGATTTTTGCACTGCCCAGCTGTGGGGGCAAATGGACAGGGTACTGACAGCCGGAAACTTTTGATGACCGAATGGGGCAAATTCCTCCATCGCTTCCAGTCTTGCGTGTGCTTGAGGAGTCCACAATGCTTTTGTGCCACAAGAGCACTAGCAGGCAGCAAGAATGGATGGATGAGTTGCGTTCTACAGGGGCCTCGCGGCTGTAGAATTATTTAATGGCCCCTCACAATTGCAGAAGAATGAAAGGGAGATTGTAGGGCTGGAAAACACTCCTGATGGGGATCCTGGAGAGCCACTCAGTACAGACAGTACTGAGTAAGATGGACCAATGAGTGGACTTGGTGTAAGACCTGGGCTCTGGGCTCCATTCATGCCAAGGAACTGGGATTAGGCATATTCATTGAGGATAAGACTATCAGTAGCTAGTCAGTCACTGTGACAACAGGATACTGGCACTGCTAGTTGCCAGTTAGTTTCCAGGCCCAATTCAAAGTGCTGGGTTTGACCTATAAAGCCTGAAAGAGCTCAGGACCGCAATACCTCAAGGACCGCCTTTCCCCGTACAAACCAATCCAGATCAACTGAGGCTCTGAGATCATTTGAACTAGCCTGAAACAGCAGGAGGGGAACCAATGGCTTCAAGATACAAGAAAGGAGATTCCAACAAAACATCAGGAAGAACTTTCTGATGGTAAGAGCTGTTGAGAGTGGAAAGGTCTCCCTCAGGAGGTAGTGGATTCTTTCCTTGGAGGTTTGGAAGCAGAGGTTGTATGGATATCTGTCATGGATGCTTTAGCTGAGTGTCCTGCAGGAAAGAATCTCCTTTCTTGTAACCTGAAACCATTTGTTCAGGTCCTACCCTCCGGAGCAGGAGAAAACAAGCTTGTCTTCTATGTGACTGCCCTTTATATCTCTGCAGGAGGCTATCATATCTCCTCTCCCCTCAACTGTTTCTCATAAGCCTTGGTTCCCACATCTTTGATCATCTTGGTCACTATCCTCTGCACACATTCCAGCTTGTCAGTATCATTCTTGAATTGTGGTGCCCATAACTGGACACAGTACAGTCATACCTCAGATTGAAGTAGCTTAGGGTTGAGAGTTTTCGGGTTGCTCTCTGCAGCGACCCGCAAGTAACGGAACATGTTACTTCTGGGTTTCGCGACCCATGCACATGCAGACACAGGTTGTGTTTGCTTCAGGATGTGAACGGAACAGATCCCATTTGCATCCAGAGGTACCACTGTACTCTAGGCGTAACCTGGCCAAGGCAAAATAGAATGGGACTATTACGTCCTTCGATCTGGAGACTATACAGTGGTACCTCAGGTTAAGTACTTAATTCGTTCCGGAGGTCCATACTTAACCTGAAACTGTTCTTAACCTGAAGCACCACTTTAGCTAATGGGGCCTCCTGTGGCTGCTGCGCCACCGGAGCACAATTTCTGTTCTCATCCTGAAGCAAAGTTCTTACCCTGAAGCAGTATTTCTGGGTTAGCGGATTCTGTAACCTGAAGCGTATGTAACCTGAAGTGTATGTAACCCGAGGTACCACTGTACTTCTGTTGATGCAGCCTAGAGTAGCATTGGCTCTTTTTGCTGCTGCATCACACTGTTGACTCATGTTAGCTTGTATATCCTTTGATCCTGGAAATTTGTTTCTCTGTGTGCAGTACAAACATTGAGCCATAAGCACTCGTATACATGACCATAACTCGGGCTGAATCAGTATGTGCTAAGGTTTTCCAAATCTTTGAAATATGTGCATTCCCAAACATAACAGGGGGCATGTATCTTCACATGGGTTTGGTGATTATCATTAAATTGCCTCAAACATGATGTACCCTATTGGTGACCGTAAAATATACAAAAGAGTGCACTTTGGCATTGTCCCAGTTGCCTGGATACGAATCAGCAGGAACCAAGAAGGAAGCTCTTGTATAAATGGGAACATCAGCAAGAAGAAAGGCATAGCTTAGCGGCCAGTAAAAAGAGAATTGGTAACATAGTGGTATACCCTTTGTTTTAAGGGTTTTAACTTACTTGATCAATTTGTTCTTAATTTATTGCAGAATCCTACACCCCAGCACTAGGAGGTATATACAATGTGCTGCTTGTTCAATGTGGCTTTCAGAGTAACACCAAATCTGGAGATCATGTACATTTGCAACTCACATCATATCCTCTTTACGAAGTGGCAGAAAAAAAGAAATAAAGAAACCCATTGAAAAGCCCATTTTCTTTCTTTTGAAGCCGACAAAATGCACAAATTATGGCCTGAGCTTAATTCTATGGTTTATACCTTTGCATAATCAGATAAGTGAGCTTGAACTCTATACTTCCAGTTTATAGCAAGGTAAACTTAAACATACAGTTGGATCCAGAAATCCAGGAGAAGGAGAGAGGGGAGAAAAGACCCTGAACAGCAGAGTTCTTTTCCAGGGAGTGATGGATGCTTCACTTCCTCAATTTCAAGAGAAACTGAGCATGGTCGCATCTCCGGGGGAACAAGCTGCTTCACTGCATAACCTCCTTTCTTCCATAAGCCTCCTCCAGTAGACTATCCCTACACTTAAGAGTCAAGCTTATAGCCATTTCAGCCCATGCAGAGAAACCATCACAGCATCTGAAGCAGAGATGCATGCCTGCCTGCAAACAACAAAGTAGGCGAGCAAGCAATAGACAGGAGCGAGCCATAACACTGGTCAACAACAAATTTGTTGTCTGCGTTTTTTCAGTAGATTTAGGACGAATCTGATGCGCTGAATCCAAAAATCACATTGGTTTTGCTCAATCAGGTCAAGTTTTTGAGCTATGGCCACATGTCTTTTTTTACGTTTTTGTTCACATGTACACTTGTGTGGAGCATTTTAGAAGAAGTTTGTGGGGGTAAAATGCCATGTCGAATAATTGTTTTGATTGGAAATGGTTATTTTAATGACAAGAAGTATTCAGGTCCGATAGTTCTGGGTGATTATGTCGAAAAGGGATCAGTTTGAAGTCATAAAACCTCGAAATCTTCCATAAATTGGTGCGGCAAAGCATAAAGTTGGCGGATCAAAACTAAGTTAATGGGGCAGCTGCCCCACAAAGTGTATAGGAAACTCCATGCCGAACTGTTGGCATCCAGATTGAAGGAAAAAAACCTCCTCTCTGACAGTGCTCGCATCAGCTTCTTCCGCAACAGGCATCAAGTGTACCTCCGTTTTTTCTCGGAAGAGAAGGACTTGGTGTATTGTGCAGATATTGCTCAGCTTCTGCTCAAGCTTGGAGTGCCACAGTACGAACCCAGAGATTGGAGACTGTTCATTGACAGCAGCAAGCGATCACTGAAATGTGTTCTGCTACACAACGGCAACCAGTTTGCCTCTATACCCCTGGCTCACTCGACTACACTGAAGGAGAACTATGAAGGGGTGAAGTATGTGCTGGAGAAAATTGGTAATGATCAGCATAAGTGGTTTATTTGTGTTGACCTGAAGATGGTGAACTTTTTGTTGGGACAACAGTCTGGCTTCACCAAGTACCCATGTTTTCTGTGCATGTGGGATAGTAGGGACCGTGCTCAGCATTACACGAAGAAGGACTGGCCTGTGCGGGAGGAATTGGTGCCTTGCAGAGAAAGGAACGTCATCAACGACCCTCTGGTGGACAGAGACAGAATACTCTTTCCACCACTGCACATCAAGCTCTGCTTAATCAAGCAGTTCACCAAGGCTCTGGACAAGGATGTTGACTGCTTCACTTACTTGTGCCAGGCTTTTCCAGGATTGACCATGGAGAAGTTGAAAGCCGACATCTTTGACGGTCCTCAGATCCTTCAGCTCATCAGAGATCCAGAGTTCGGAAACTCAATGAACGAAGTGGAACTGGAAGCGTGGAAGGCATTTGTTCTGGTAGTGAAGAAATTTCTTGGCAGCAATAAGGCCAGAAACTATGCAGAACTTGTCAACAACATGCTAACTGCTTTCAGAAACCTGGGCTGCAACATGAGCGTCAAGATGCACTACCTATTTTCACATATGGACCGGTTTCCTAAGAACCTGGGTTCAGTGAGTGACGAGCAGGGGGAGAGTTTCCATCAGGACATGAAAGAGATGGAGACCAGGCATCAGGGGCGCTGGGACGCAGTCATGATGGCTGACTACTGTGGGACTCTGAAGAGAGACCTCCCTGCCGCTGAGCATTCCAGGAGTTCCAAGAAACGGAAGTTCAAGCCCTGAAGTTTGAAAAATGGTGACGCAACATGCAATTTACGTGTACTTACCTTTATCAATGCCCACCATTCAGTTTACAGTAATCGATGTTTCTATCAGGTAATCAATATATGTTGTTGGAAAAACATTTTTTTCCCTTAAAAACATATTTAGGATGATATGTGTTGACAAAAATCAGCTGATAATGCCACAAAAATGTAATCAATTTTGTCACAAGATCTGATTTTTTTCAAATCAACATAGCACAAAAACCTGACCTGATGGAGAGAAACGGATGGCATTTCCTGATTCAGCAGTGCAAAAATACCCTAAATCAGTTGTAGAAATCTAGACAACATTCAAAAAGTAAAAAATTGTTGCCCAGTGTAATCAATGGCACAATTCCTGGTGTGTATTCATGTGCTGAAGGGATGGGGCCCTAAGTGAGTGATGAGAGTGCAAGCGCTTTGCATGCAGGAGGTTGCAGATTCCATGCCTGGTATCCCAGATTAACAAGGTCTGAGGTCTTGGGGTCTTGCTAGTCACAGCAGACAGCCTAGACAGGCCCATTGTATGTTTACATGTAGCTGCATGCCTTTCTCCTCAAATATTACAGTTTTCGCCATAAAATATATGGGGGTGCAGGTTCGAAAGCTGCCATCTGTTCCAGAAAAAGTCAAGTGGACTTTCCACATGAGGGGGTTATGCTTTCCCTTAGGACAGTGGTCTCTTCCACACAGATCATCCCAACTTGTGAACTGCTCCCATGGCAGAGTCGATGCGACATGCTGACTGGTTTCAAATTCTCAATTAGACAGGGGGCTTGTTAGAGACCAGTCACTCTCCCTGTGTCTCTCTTCTTCTCTTTATAATCTACCTCATGAGATTGGCAGCATGCAGGGCCTGCTGCGACACACTCCTTAGAGCAGGCACAGGCAAACTCGGCCCTCCAGATGTTTTTGGGACTACAACTCCCATCACCCCTAGCTAACAGGACCAGTGGTCAGGGATGATGGGAGTTGTAGTCCCAAAACATCTGGAGGGCCGAGTTTGCCTATGCCTGCCTTAGAGGCTGGATCTACTGCCTCCTCAGCAGCCCCCTCCCTCAATGCTGCCTCCACAGCGGCCTCCTGATGGAGGCTCTGCTGGACTTCTCCCATCCCTAGGGAGGAAATGGCACGGGCTTCCTTCTGGAGTCCCCTGGGCTCCACACCCACCCAGCATGATTCAGAGCTTGCCCCTTTTACCCCCACAACAGACTTTGATTCCCACTCCTACTATTGGGTAAGGTTGATTTGATTCCCCACCTCCACTGTTCCTCATGTAGATCTTCAATCCCCTCTTCTTCCCTGGTTGATGGTGGAGAAGCCATTTTGTACTTCTCCTCAGGTGCCAAAATGTATTGGGGCCTGCCCTGGCACCATGTACCCTCAGCACCTTGGAGGAAAGACAAAATACGATAATTAGATACAAAGCAGATAAGCCTGCTATCCTGCACAAGTGTTTTGGGGGATAGGTAAAGGTAAAGGGACCCCTGACTATTAGGTCCAGTCGTGGCCAACTCTGGGGTTGCGGTGCTCATCTCGCTTTATTGGCCGAGGGAGCCAGCGTACAGCTTCTAGGTCATGTGGCGAGCGTGACTAAGCCACTTCTGGCGAACCAGAGCAGCGCACGGAAACGCCGTTTACCTTCCCGCTGGAGCGGTACCTATTTATCTACTTGCACTTTGAGGTGCTTTCAAACTGCTAGGTTGGCAGGAGCAATGGGAGCTCACCCTGTCACGGGGATTCGAACCGCCGACCTTCTGATCAGCAAGTCCTAGGCTCTGTGGTTTAACCCACAGCGCCACCCGCGTCCCGTTTTGGGGGATAGGTCCCAATTAAATCGATGGGAATTATTTCTGAGTAGACATGAACACAGTTGTCCTGCTAAACATTCCAGGGGTTGTAATAACAACTATAGACAATATAGTAGCTTTAAGACCTAAACTCCTGTCTTGCCCTGCATTCTGATAACTTCTCCATGATGTCATGGCGTGTTATAATCAGCAAATACCAGAATAGTGATGATGGGAAAACAAGACACACTCATTTATTTATTTTTAATATGCAGGGAGATTGCTTAAAGTGAGGAGATTCTTTATTTATCTTGTGGATTAAAAATAGCTAAATAGTTACCCGTCGCCCACTCCAAGGGAACAGTTAAAAGAAAATGTGATCATAGAAACATATTTCAGTGTTATCCTAGTTTACTTCAAACATGGACCTTTTTCTTTTTGAAAAGCAGCGTTGCTTCCCAGTTGTTGGAGTTCATGTACCACGTGGGCTATTTCAAAAAATATGTATTTTATTCAGATATACAAAGCCACTAATTAATAACAAGAAGGCACAATGGGAGTTTTCTGGTTGAAACCACAGCAGAAAACTGAGTAGAATAGTGCATATGCTTGAGGAAAAAAATTATGCTGTTCACCCTCCTAGTGGTTCTGCTATGTCATCTAGTATCTGTCACAAGGTGCGACATAATGAATTATGACATGAAATAACCATTGCGTTGACCCACCAAGGCAAAACCAAATGCAAAATTATTCATTCTGACCAAGCATGTCAGAAATTTTGAAAAAGTCATCCTCCTCACCCATTTATTCACGAGGCACATTCTGTCATAGATCCAGTTAAAGAGTTCTAGCTAATGGGCATACAATATTATTATTATCGCCTCTCATTTCTGCAACACTCTTAGGACATGTAATGCAGTGCACTGTAGAATTCTTATTTTATTCCACTTTGAGGTCAGGGAAGGGCCATAGCTTAGAGGCAGCACATCTGCTTTGCATGCGGAAGGTCCCGGGTTCAGATTCTGACATCTCCAGGTAGGGCTGAGAACGAAGCCTGTCTGAAAATCATTCCTTCATTCAAATAATATGCCACCTTTCCTCAAAAGACCTCAAGGTGGAGCTTACAGTTCTCCCTCTTCCTATTTTATTCTCAGGACAGCCCTTTGAGGTAGGTTGCCCATCTCTGCCTCTTGCCCACCACTAGCAAGCAGACCCTAGAAAATTCCCTGGAAAGAAAGTTCATCTCCAAACCCGTCATTCAGCCCAGATACTGAGATCCAGCTCTGGCGGCCTTCTGGCGGTTCCCTCACTGCAAGGTTACAGGGAACCAGGCCTTCTCAGTAGTGGCGCCCACCCTGTGGAACACCCTCCCACCAGATGTCAAAGAGAAGAACAACTACCAGACTTTTAGAAGACACCTGAAGGCAGCCCTGTATATGGAAGTTTTTTATGGCTGATGGTTTTCTGTGTTTTAATATTTTGTTGGAAACTGCCCAGAGTGGCAGTTTATAATAATATAATACTATTATTTATAATATACTAATAATAATAATAATAATAATAATAATAATAATAATAATACAGTGGTGCCTCGCAAGACGAAAATAATCCGTTCCGCGAGTCTCTTCGTCTAGCGGTTTTTTCATCTTGCGAAGCAACCCTATTAGCGGCTTAGTGGATTAGCACTATTAGCGGCTTAGCGGATTAGCAGCTATTAAAGGCTTAGCGGCTTAGTGGCTAAAAGGCTATTAGCGGCTTAGCGGCTTAGAAAAAGCGGGGAAGCGGGGAAAAATTGGAACACTCGCAAGACGTTTTCGTCTTGCGAAGCAAGCCCATAGGGAAATTCGTCTTGCGAAGCAGCTCAAAAACGGAAAACCCTTTCATCTAGCGGGTTTTCCGTCTTGCGAGGCATTCGTCTTGCGGGGCACCACTGTAATATAATTTATAATTAAGTTGTTGTTGTTGTTGTTGTTGGAGCCTTAGGCTGAAACAGCTTCCCAACCCCTGCCATAACACTTCCTCAGTCACAACGCAATTATAAAACAAGTACTGTGGTACCTCGGGTTACAGACGCTTCAGGTTACAGACTCCACTAACCCAGAAGTAGTACCTCCAGTTAATAACTTTGCTTCAGGATGAGAACAGAAATCATGTGGTGGTGGTGTGGTGGCAGCGGGAGGCCACATTAGCTAAAGTGGTACCTCAGGTTAAGAACAGTTTCAGGTTAAGAACAGATCTCCAGAACAAATTAAGTTCTTAACCCGAGGTACCACTGTAACAGGTTTCGGTGAAATGGGAAGAAGAAGAGGAAGAGTTTGGATTTGATATCCCGCTTTATCACTACCCGAAGGAGTCTCTAAGCGGCTAACATTCAACATTCTCCTTTCCTTTCCTCCCCCACAACAAACACTCTGTGAGGTGAGTGGGGCTGAGAGACTTCAGAGAAGTGTGACTAGCCCAAGGTCACCCAGCAGCTGCATGTGGAGGAGCGGGGAAGCAAACCCGGTTCACCAGATTACGAGTCCACTGCTCTTAACCACTACACCACACTGGTTGGAGGGATAGGAAGCAGGAGAATGAAACTGAGGAGGGTCTTTCAACCTGACCTGCTGCCTCGCCAGGAAGGGCAGCTGTGTATGGAACCAAAAGTCTCAGAACATCCTGGCATATCCCTTTTTGTTTCAGATTTGTTTCACTCCATTCACAACACTGCCAATGTGTTTTTTTATGGTTTGTTTTAAGAAGGGCTTGCTGCTGCTAATTAGGCTGCACTGTAAACTCTGTTGGAGCAAGCATACATCAAATTGTTTTGCCCCTCGCTACTTTTGGTCCCCCGACCCCGACAACCTGCACTCCCAACTCAAGCCAAAGTGCATCACAATATCATCTAACAAAGGTCATGGTTGTTGCTGTGTTTTTTTTTAATGGCTGTTCTGCCCAAGTTCAGATATTCCATTTCCTCTGGCAGGTACCAAAAGGCGATAGTAACATATATGAACTTGCTTTACCAGATCAGCTGCTGAGAATTACAGCACAGAAGGGCCTGCACTCATGTTCGTACGTGGGAATAGCTTAGTTAATTCAATGACTTATTCATCTCCTCTGTGGCTGAAATCCATGGTATTTGAAGATCTGCAAACTATAAGAATTTGGGTGTGGGGTGATTCCTTTATATTTAAATAAGGCCTGAAGACTTGGACATGGGGCCTGTTTGGCTCACCTATGTGCCCCCTTGGCCTATTTGGGGCTGGGGTGTGGTGAATTCATTGTTACACGAGGGGCTACCATGACCATTCTTGATTAAAACTAAATACTCTGGACCCAGAACTATATGACCAGAGATGGAATTTTCTGAAAATCTCTCAGAGATCTTTTGCATCCACACTATGTGTTCCACCAACGTGCCCTACATTTCAGCAGCTGCTGCCAGTGGCATGGCATCGGATGAGCACTACGGCTGGCTTGGCTTCCAAAGACTGTGTTGCTGGCAGAGAGGCCCATCCCATTTCACTGCCTGAGGCAAAGCGGGACAGTACGGTCTTGCACATGTGCTTTGTTGTTGTTTAGTCGTTTAGTCGTGTCCAACTCTTCGTGACCCCATGGACCAAAGCACGCCAGGCACTCCTCTCTTCCACTGCCTCCTGCCGTTTGGTCAAACTCATGCTGGTAGCTTCGAGAGCACTATCCAACCATCTCGTCCTCTGTCATCCCCTTCTCCTTGTGCCCTACACCTTTCCCAACATCAGGGTCTTTTCCAGGGAGTCTTCTCTTCTCATGAGGTGGCCAAAGTATTGGAGCCTCAGCTTCACGATCTGTCCTTCCAGTGAGCACTCAGGGCTGATTTCCTTAAGAATGGATAGGTTTGATCTTCTTGCAGCCCATGGGACTCTCAAGAGTCTCCTCCAGCACCATAATTCAAAAGCATCAATTCTTCGGTGATCAGCCTTCTTTATGGTCCAGCTGTATGGGCTGCAGAGGTGCTATTTTTCCACCTTGTCTTTCCTTCCAAACTTTCTGCCTGCAGGACAGTCTGCTTTTCCCCATCCTCTGAAGCAGCACCAGGCGGAACTGAATCCTAGCTGGTAGGCAGTAGGATCTGATACTGCAAGGGGCTGCTCCCTCTGCAGGGCAGCAACTGACTCTGACCAGGATCGAATCCTCCTGCTTACCAGCTGGTAAGTGAAATCTTAAGTCGTGTGTGGAGCCATTTTCTGTGCCTACCATGAATGGCTTCATTACCAGGAAGCCACCCACAGCCGACCAGCACAACCTCAGGATTGAATCCGGTCAACGGCAGGATTCAATGCTTTGTGGTTCCTGTTGCAGCTCCTTCCCACATGCAGTCCACCCCAATTGCCATCCCCACCTCACTTACCGGAGACCTGCACACAATTTTGCAGGGCTCTAATGAGATCTTTCCAGAACCAGAAAGCCACCACAGCTGCTTTGCTTCTCTGGTGGTGGCATAGCTGTCAACGTTTCTCTTTTTTAAAGGGAAATTCCCTTATTCCAAATAGGATTCCTCACAAGAAATGGGAAATGTTGACAGCTATGGGTGGTGGTGGTGGTGGGGCACCCATAGAGTTGCCCCTCAGATTCTACCACCTGAGGCAACCGAAGGAAGGAGAAATCATTATGGGTTGTGTTAGTGGTGTGACACATTGCCAGTGAAGTAATAATCATGCTATAGATTCGGGGTAAACCCTAGAAATTAACAAATGCCAGGGTTTTGATTATTTGGGATATGTATTAAAGTGCAGAACTATGCCAGACAAGGGAATCCATGAAATTCCTGGGCTGGCTTATGAAAACCAGCTTGCCGGGCTTACTGAAGAAGAAACCTGTTAGCATGTCAAAAGGTGTGGATGGGCCACTGGGGAGAGGAATCCTTTAGCCTGATGCCAAGGTGATGGGGTGTGATGGAGGAGACAGGAAAAAGGAGTTTTTGAGCAAGAGTTGCTGGAAGAGAGAAGGAGGAAGAAGAAGAGCTGGAATCCATCTTTGGGTGAGGCTGGCTGCAGGCAGCTTGTGCTACTGTCTCTTGAAATGACCATGCTATAAGATCTGGACTCCCTCCATGCAGACTGAAGGTGTAAGTACTTGAATAAACCATATTTCTTAATGTCACAATAGTCTCCGCCAGGTCTTCCATTCTCCAAAGGGACACAAAGCCTGTGTGGATGTCTGGGCTCCTGCCACTGCTCAGCAGAGAGAGGGGCAGGCACCTGGCTTTTGTAACAATAAGAACAAACCTGCTTCTGAGATATACTTCCGACCACAGAACAACTCACAACCTCAGCTTCAGGGGGAAATGTCTGAGTCAGTGGTCAGAATGTCTAGGCAAGCATAAGCTCTGGGCTTTAGAAATCCAAAACATTCGAAGGGTTGTAGGCTGAGGGAGGCTGTTCAATCTGCTCCCCCAACAACGTTAATAACGTAGCAAACCTACGTTAATAACGTAGCAAATGAGGAATAGGTCTCATTCTTACTTCCCAGTGTTTTCAAAAAAGAAATTCTGCCTTTTCCTGATCAAAATGTTTACCTTGTTTGTATTCATGTCAGGAAAAAACTTGTAAGACAGCAAACAAAATCTGATACCACCTTCGTCTTTAATCTGAAGAATGCATCACTGCATGCATGGATTGTGTGTTTCAATATATATTGTTTAAGAGATCGGTTGCCAGAAATCCTAGGTACGGGGGCTTAACAAAAGTTTTAAAATGCATAAATGCTAACTCAGTCAATAAATGCAGATCGGAACGGAATATGCAATAGATACAAACCTCAAAATTGAGGCTAAGACAGGCTTATTGATGGCAAATTTCTGTAGCACGGCATTATGGTCTTGCTCCTTTTACATATTTTTTGTTTCAAGAAAGGGACCAGGGCAGAAAAAAAGGGGGCTGGTTCACAATTTTCCAAAGCCAGTCCCAGCCCCCCGGGTGGGTGGGTGGGGATCATCAATTCTCATCTGGAATCAGCCTAGTAATAATTTCATGAGGCAAAGCATCTCTTCCTGAGCATCTTTCCCCACAAATAAGTATTCTATATGGGGAGGGGGGAGCTATGATCCCTAGGTGAGAACTCCGTACAATATCCTCCTGGATGGAATTTAAACAAAGTATCCATCTGCTAAGATTAGCTTTCTTATTAGAATGCTATAAGGATGCAGAATCCAAAAAGCTGTCCAAATGCAAACTTTGATATGCTGGGGGGGTGGGGGGTTGGGGGTGTTAAGAGAAAGGGTTAGGACCGAGAGGAAAGGGAAGGAGGCAAATTGTGCCATGACATTCATGCTCGACTGATGAAAACTTTCTCGAAACCTTGCTGCCCCCTCCCAATATTTTACTTACTTGCTTATTTATTTATTTATTGTAATTCCAAATCCCTAACACTCTACAACAATGTCGCATTTTAATGTAATATCGTCTCCTCCGATGCATATTCATGAAATAAAAATCTTGGCAGTGGCACAAGAAAAGGGGGATGAAGTGTGTTTGGCGGAGTGCGTCACATTTCCAGACCAGCGGATTTTTTGATTAAAGTCCCTTATCCGTTTTATCATGCATATCCACTCTCTGATTAAAGTGATCTGGAGCTGACACTCACAATGTCAGAATGCACTGAGACCCTTCACACAAAACATGGTTGGAATTTATATCCTTAAAGGAAAAAGGAGAAAGCGAAGGAGGGAGGGAGAGAGAGAGGCCAGCAAATACTTGCTAGGGTAATTTAAGCATATAGGTATATAGATAGGTATTGAAGTAAGAATTTCAACTAGTGCTGAGCCCTATATGCTCTCACTTTAATATTTGCTTTGCGGGGGGGGGGGGACGGACTTCTGAGATACAGCTGAATGAGTTACTGGAGAAGAATAAAGCCACCTCGCCAAATATTCACAATGTCAAAAATTACTGGGAGAAGGCTCACCTGGCTGAATATTTGCAATTTTACAAATTATTGGGGGAAGGGGGAGATATTCACTTCAACAAATAATCACAGATTTACAAATTACTGAAAAAAGAATCACCTCGCACAATATTTACAATGTTATAAATTAGGGGAAAACAATTCACTTCGATGAATAGTCACAAGGTTTTAATGCTTTTGTTCTCCTGGCAGTTGCTTCCTTCCTGATCTTGAGATCCTGTGCAGACTTACTTGGGGGTAAATCTTTTAGGAATTATGCCCTGTTGAATGCAGTGAGGGATCTCCCAATGCATTAGGCTGGGAAAGGACTCTTTGAGAAGCACTAGCTAGAGACAGGATGCCGTGGAGCACACCAAGAACAAGATTTCAGGGTTGAGGAACTTTGGGCCTTTTGTTGTAGGACTCCAACTCCCATCAGCCCAACCAACACAATCAACGATGAAAGAATGATTGGAATTGTAGTTCAGCAGTATCTGGAGGGATGCAAGTTCCTCACCCATCTTCCTTGAGAGGGAGGTTCATAGGAGAATTAGAGGACCTTATGATAACCCAGTATGCACCTTAATAGAACACTACCTCCAGTCGTATCCTAGCAGAAGAGTGCCAACTTGAATAAAATAATGGGGGGCAGGTAAACCCCAACCAAAAGCTGCCACACACAAGCACCATTTGAATGGCAAGGCCCATTGACTTTGGGGGGCAGCCCCCTCAAATATTGGGGAGTTGAATTGATATCAGATTTGGTTCCTATGCCTGACAGGTAGCTTCAACCTCCCCTCCCAGTTCTAGGAACTAAGCCAGATATCCATCAGTCTCCATTACACAAAAACCTGCAGCTCCCTAACTACACAATATGAGGTCACCTTTCCAACTTTGCACAGCAGCATGTCTCGTAATTTGCCCCCCTTCAGACCAGCAATGAAAGAAACATGGAGGAACCCAGACTGTGTTTTATTGTTCGCTATTGCATACGCTTACACTTTTTGGATTTCTCCACAATAGCAAGGAAAATGATGATGGGTTTGGTGATGGACGAATAAAAGTTAAAAAGAAATGAGCAACTATATTTAACGGTGTGGGTACCGCAGTGCAGCAGACTTTACCAAGTCAGTTTATTGCATTGAACACATTAGTTCATCTCTCCTTAATTGTTTGTTTTGCTTTTGTTGTTACAGGTGGTCTCCATAATTGTGTACCTTATAATTTGCACCCAAATAGAGACATCTCCCCCCCCCCATTTATCAGCAGACTTTAATAGCAGAGATAGCATTCATGGGCCATATCACTGTTAATTAAGACTGAAAGCATTTATCAATTAATCAGTTCAATTGATCTACTAATTCATTAATTACAGCGTTTTAATTGAACCTGTCTCCTAGTAAAAAGGTGTTTGGCGCTGATGGCGGTATTATGAACAGTCTATGTAACATCGCTTAAATGCATGGTCCAGATCATTCAACAAAACTGTTTTCCAGGCGTGGAGGGAGAAAGCTCTGAGAAAAAGGTTTAGCCAATTAATTTTTCTGTCTCAGAATAATGTTACAGGCACAAAGGTATGGCCAGTGTAAAGCAGATTATCCATCTTCAGGGAGTAAATGATATGGCTCTAGTTCAGGAATGAGGAATCTCAGGCCCACAGACGACAGGTATACCCTCTAGACTTTTCCTTCTGGTCCTCAAAAGTCTCCCCAGGTCACACACCTTCTCCCCTGGCCATAGCCTTCAATGGTCCTGCCTCACATCCCATGATCATGATGATATTATTTATCACCTTTGCTCATCTTAAAGTGATTTAACAAAAGAAAATACAACCACATCAAACCAGTTTAAAAGCCAAATTTAAAACAACGTGCAATGTGCAAAACGCCCAAAATGCTGATACAAAATTCCTAACAGAAATTATATGAGGAAGCTGTAGAACAGAGAGGAACACTGGTGGATCAAGGGCAAAAACTAAATCCCCAGACAAGGCTCAAAGAAATCAGGTGTATGAACAGGAAAATGGCATCCTCAGCAGCCTAATTTCTCCATGTTGAAACAGCAAGTCTCACATCTCTTGTGTAACTCCTCAGACCATGGACCTTGTCAGTGATTCTAAGGTGTGATCTTCCCATACACTACAGAATATATATATATATATATATATGCAGGTTTTGGTGTCTTCGGGTGTCTTCCCGTGTAAGAGTTGGGGTGTCTAGGCGACGTTTCGACGAGGTCTCACTCGTCATCTTCAGGCTGGTGCTTTCGGCTTCTTGTTACTGGAACAGAGCCAACAGAGCCAGCTCTGTTCCAGTAACAAGAAGCCGAAAGCACCAGCCTGAAGATGACGAGTGAGACCTCGTCGAAACGTCGCCTAGACACCCCAACTCTTACACGGGAAGACACCCGAAGACACCAAAACCTGCATATATATATATATATATATATATATATATATATATATATATGCTTTCGTAGATTTTCACGGGTACAGGAATGCAGGTTTTGGTGTCTTCGGGTGTCTTCCCGTGTAAGAGTTGGGGTGTCTAGGCGACGTTTCGACGAGGTCTCACTCGTCATCTTCAGGCTGGTGCTTTCGGCTTCTTGTTACTGGAACAGAGCAGGATCTCAGTGTTTGAGTTCCTATAAATACTGTTGAGGGGGTGTGGTGTATGGCCTCCAACGTTCTGGGCGGAGAGGAAGTTCCCAGGTTAGTGTGTCTTTTCTTCTTTTGTTCATTAATTACTTGAGGGATATCTTGAGTGATTTCTTGAGTGATATTCTGAGTACCACTTAGGTGGGTCATTAAGTGTGGATTAGTTGCTAAAGCTTTCGTGTCTTGACCTCTTGAGCTTGTGAAGAGTTTTTCTGAGAAGATGGCTGTACTGCACATAGTTGTGCTCTGGCTTGGCTTCGTGTATAGGGGCGAGCTGTGGTTTTGTGCCCTGTGCCAGCCAGATCTGTGTAGGGATTGCAGGGGGGTGCAGCATCCGGAGGTGCCACTATGGTTTGGCTACTGGATGGAGTCTGTAATTTATCTGTGGAGAGGGTCTGGGTTTGGGTCTGGTGTGGTTGATTGGTGATGGCGTTCTGTGTGCCTCTGGTTCTGGTGTCGGTTTTTGTGGGGAGGGCTAATTTCCAGATGTCTGGCAGGCGGGACGTGTCGTCACGCTTGTTCATGTTGTGAGGGTGTTTCTCTATCTCGATGGCTTCCATGATTATTCTCTTGTGGTGATGTTCCATGTTAAAGAGCAATTTGGAATCTGCAAAATTAATTTCGTGTCCTGTTTCTTTCATGTGTTGGAAAAGAGAGGAAGTTTTTTCTTCTTTTTTGACGGCATTCTTGTGTTCTGCGATACGTGCATTTATTCGTCTGTTTGTTTGTCCAATGTACGTGGCTGGGCAGACTTTGCAGGGTATTTCATAGACCCCTTGGTTTTCCAACTGGATTTTATCTTTGGGGTTTCTGAGGATATTGGCTATTTTTTGGTTGGTGCAAAAGGCTGTTTTGATATTGTGTTTCTGGAGGATTTTGCTAATTTTATCTGTAGTGCCCTTGATATAAGGAAGGAGGGCCATGCCATTGTTTTCTTCTGTGTCTTGGTTTTTGGGGGGTGTTTCTTTTTGGATTAGCTTCGTAACCCTGTTTTGCTGGTATCCATTGGCGATTAACACATTTGAGAGATTCTGTAACTCAGTTGTCAAGTGGTTTTTGTCAGCCAGGCGTTTGGTTCTGGAGATGAGAGTGTTGGCTACGGAGTTTATTTGTGCCTACTAAACCAAACCAACAAAGATCTGCTCACTCTTCACCTCAAACTCTGTAACAAAATCCACCCTGCACTCTGGGACAAATGCAAACAACTAGCCGTCTGGAGAGCTGAAACTGAGACCTCACATAAGACAGACAGACACACCAACAAACTCCACAAACTAGAGAAACGCCAGAAGCCCAGCCACCCTCCACAACAACCCATGAAACAAACAGTACATAACATATCAGACAGGATCCTCACCCCAACTGAAACCAAAGTACTCTCCAAAGGTTTCAACTTTGCAGTCGCCCCGAGACGCATCCCCACGGAAAACATCATATGCGGAGTCGAAGCTAGCCTAACCAAAATCGACCCAGATGAAGCCAATAAAATCAGACTTGAAGTCACCAACATCCTCTGCTCCAGCAAACCACCCAGAAGCAATTTACACAAAGAAGAACAGAAAGCACTCACCAACCTGAGGAAAGACAACAACATAATCATTCTCCCAGCAGACAAAGGTAATGCCACTGTTGTGATGAACACATCGGACTACCAAGCAAAACTATCAAATCTACTCCAAGACCCTACCTACCAACCTATAAAAACAGATCCCACCACCTATCTGGAAAAAACCACCAAATCCAAAATAAAAGCCTCTCCTATCAGTGAAGAAATCCAGCTAAGAATCATCCCCAGAGAAAAATCATCCAGATGCCCCAAACTCTACGGTCTCCCCAAGATACACAAAGAAGGAACACCACTCAGACCTATAGTCAGCTCCATAGGCTCACCTCTACAAAATCTCGCTAAATTTCTCGCTAAGCAACTTCAGCCCTATGCAGAATCCATCGCTTCACACGTTACTAACTCCTTCCAGTTCATAGAAACAATAAAGAAGCAAAACCTACATCCCGATGACCTACTTGTGAGCTTCGATGTTGTATCTCTCTTCACTCAAGTGCCCATTAATGAAGCCTTGACAGCCATTCAAAACAAATACAATCCCCCCGAATACATCCTGGACCTGACCAACCACTGCCTAACCAACACGTACTTCATCCACAATGGACAAAGATACAAACAGATAGAAGGAGCACCTATGGGATCACCCCTCTCACCGGTCATCGCAAATTTGTACATGGAACACTTTGAAACCAATGCTTTAGACAAGTCAGAACACAAACCCAAACTTTGGCTCAGATATGTTGACGACACCTTTGTAATTTGGCCACACGGGAAAGAAAAACTAGATAGCTTCCTCACACATCTCAACAGCCTACACCCCAAAATACAATTCACTATGGAAATAGAAGCCAACAACCAACTTCCCTTCCTTGACGTCCTAATCTACAAAAAACCTGATGGCTCCCTAGGACACACTATCTACCGGAAAAAAACACACACCAACCGCTACTTACATGCACAATCACACCACCACCCTGCACAAATAAACTCCGTAGCCAACACTCTCATCTCCAGAACCAAACGCCTGGCTGACAAAAACCACTTGACAACTGAGTTACAGAATCTCTCAAATGTGTTAATCGCCAATGGATACCAGCAAAACAGGGTTACGAAGCTAATCCAAAAAGAAACACCCCCCAAAAACCAAGACACAGAAGAAAACAATGGCATGGCCCTCCTTCCTTATATCAAGGGCACTACAGATAAAATTAGCAAAATCCTCCAGAAACACAATATCAAAACAGCCTTTTGCACCAACCAAAAAATAGCCAATATCCTCAGAAACCCCAAAGATAAAATCCAGTTGGAAAACCAAGGGGTCTATGAAATACCCTGCAAAGTCTGCCCAGCCACGTACATTGGACAAACAAACAGACGAATAAATGCACGTATCGCAGAACACAAGAATGCCGTCAAAAAAGAAGAAAAAACTTCCTCTCTTTTCCAACACATGAAAGAAACAGGACACGAAATTAATTTTGCAGATTCCAAATTGCTCTTTAACATGGAACATCACCACAAGAGAATAATCATGGAAGCCATCGAGATAGAGAAACACCCTCACAACATGAACAAGCGTGACGACACGTCCCGCCTGCCAGACATCTGGAAATTAGCCCTCCCCACAAAAACCGACACCAGAACCAGAGGCACACAGAACGCCATCACCAATCAACCACACCAGACCCAAACCCAGACCCTCTCCACAGATAAATTACAGACTCCATCCAGTAGCCAAACCATAGTGGCACCTCCGGATGCTGCACCCCCCTGCAATCCCTACACAGATCTGGCTGGCACAGGGCACAAAACCACAGCTCGCCCCTATACACGAAGCCAAGCCAGATCACAACTATGTGCAGTACAGCCATCTTCTCAGAAAAACTCTTCACAAGCTCAAGAGGTCAAGACACGAAAGCTTTAGCAACTAATCCACACTTAATGACCCACCTAAGTGGTACTCAGAATATCACTCAAGAAATCACTCAAGATATCCCTCAAGTAATTAATGAACAAAAGAAGAAAAGACACACTAACCTGGGAACTTCCTCTCCGCCCAGAACGTTGGAGGCCATACACCACACCCCCTCAACAGTATTTATAGGAACTCAAACACTGAGATCCTGCTCTGTTCCAGTAACAAGAAGCCGAAAGCACCAGCCTGAAGATGACGAGTGAGACCTCGTCGAAACGTCGCCTAGACACCCCAACTCTTACACGGGAAGACACCCGAAGACACCAAAACCTGCATATATATATATATATATATATATATATATATATATATATATATATATTATTGGTGCAGTACCTTTCTATTGCATTTAAAGAATGCTAAAGTGGGTTTGGGGTATTTTTCAGTCACACCTTTTTAAAAATTACAATGAAATGCCAGACCCAAATAATTACATTTGGGGTAGATATATTTGTACAATGCAATGCTGCAATCCTAAGTGCATTTGCTTGGAGGTATGTTCTCTTGAATTCCATAAGGCTTACTTCAACACAAATGCATTCAGAATTGCAGCGTAAAGGCTCTCTCTTTTGATTTCTAGCTGATTTTCAGCAGAGGGCTGATGGGGAAGGAGGGGAGCTGGGTTATAAATCCTGTTTTAGTGTTTTGCTATTTATGCAAATTTCCAAATAGAAAGGCATATGGCGTCAAAGTAGCATTAACTATCTGCTTTTCACCAGATCTCTCACTGCCGCATTAGAAGGAAAAGGGAAATGACTCAGGGGAGGGGGGTGTATAGAGAAGTGGAATGTCATATCTAAATGTCATATTGGATTTCTATTGTCTCTCTTAAGCGCCCCGGGTTCTCTTCAACTGCTGTGCTTTCCGCTGGCTGGGCCCCTGGTGAAAGCCTCTTGCACACAGAGGTCGTCGACTGCCACCATCAAATTCCCCTCCACATGCAGAAGAATTTCCCTTTCTGGAACCAAACATTTCATCCAATCCTATGCTGCAGTTATTGGAACAGGTTTTGCATTCTTACAAATGCAAAACTGGCATAGAAAGCACCCTTGCCTCAAGCCAACCACCAAGGATGCCCTTCTCTAAATAAACTTTTTTAGTTTATTTAGACACATTTATGAACTGCATCATCCAAAATAATGATACAAATAATCTCTAAGCAGTGTACAAAAAAATGATACAATACAATAAAGCACAGATAAAATCAGAAATCAAGTATGCAGAACTCAGTCAGATGTCTGGGCCCAGCATAATTGAAGGAACGTCTCCACCCCCATCGTTCAGCCCAGACACTGAGGACCACCTCCGAGGGCCTACTGGTGGTTCCCTCACTGCAAGAAGTGAGGTTGTAGGGAACCAGACAGAGGGCCTTCTTGGTAGTGGCACCCGCCCTGTGGAACACCCTCCCTTCAGATGTCAAGGAAATAAACAACTATCTGACTTTTAGAAGACATCTGAAGGCAGCCCTGTTTAGGGAAGTTTTCAATCTTTGATATTTTATCAAAGAGAGCCAGTGTGGTGTAATGGTTAAGAGCGGTAGTCTCGTAATCTGGTGAACCGGGTTCGCATCTCCGCTCCTCCACATGCAGCTGCTGGGTGACCTTGGGCTAGTCACACTTCTCTGAAGTCTCTCAGCCCCACTCACCTCACAGAGTGTTTGTTGTGGGGGAGGAAGGGAAAGGAGAATGTTAGCCGCTTTGAGACTCCTTAGGGTAGTGATAAAGCGGGATATCAAATCCAAACTCTTCTTCTTTATTGTGTTTGTAATATTCTGTTGGGAACCACCCAGAATGGTTGGGGTATAAATTATTATTATTATTATTATTATTATTATTATTATTATTATTATTATTATTATTATTTCCAGCGGACACCTAAAACAGTATAGTGAGGATGCATGACTAATAATAATAATAATAATAATAATAATAATAATAATAATAATTTTATTTTACCCCACTCATCTGACTGGGCTGCCCCAGCCACTCTGATATCAATAGACAGAGAGTTCCAAACCATAGGTATTGCTACACTAAAATATAACATTGTATAACATTATGCATGTTGTAGAGAAAGTTGATAGAGCCTAGCTTTTCTCCTTCTTCCAGCGTACAGTGGTAACTTGGGTTACAAGCGCTTCAGGTTACAAACTCCGCTAACCCACAAGTAGTTGCTCCGGGATGTGAACTTTGCCCCAGGATGAGAACAGAAATCGTGTGCCGGCGGCATGGCGGCAGTGGGAGGCCCCATTAGCAAATGTGCCCCTCAGGTTAAGAACAGACCTACGGAATGAATTAAGTTCGTAACCCAATGTATGACTGTACTAGAATTTGGGGACATCCAGTGAAGCTGAATATTGGAAGACTCGGACAAGAGAAAGTGCTTTTTCACACAGCACATGTAGTTAAACTATGGAACTCGCTCCACTAAGTTGTATTAACGGCCATCAATTTGCATGCCTTTAAAAGAGGATTCAACAGATTCATGGAGGACAAGACTATCAATGGCTACTAGTCACGATGGCTATATTCCATGGGTAGGCAAACTAAGGCCCGGGGGCCGGATCCGGCCCAATCGCCTTCTAAATCCGACCCATGGACAGTCTGGGAATCAGCGTGTTTTTACATGAGTAGAATGTGTCCTTTTATTTAAAATGCATCTCTGGGCTATTTGTGGGGTATAGGAATTCGTTCATATTTTTTTTCAAAATATAGCCCAGCCCTCCACAAGGTCTGAGGGACAGTGGACCGGCCCCCTGCTGAAAAAGTTTGCTGACCCCTGCGTTCCAACTCCAATGTCTGAGGCGGCATGCCCCTTAGTACCAGCTGAATCACAAGTGAAGAGAGCACTGCTGTGCTCAGGTCCTGCTTGCAAACTTCCCAGGGGCTTCTGTTTGGTCACTGTGATAACAGAGTATAGGACAAGGTGGACCATTGGCCCGGTGCAGCAATAGTTCTTATGGGATAGCTCAGTCAGTAAAGCATGAGACTCTTAATCCCAGGGTAGTGGGTTCGAGCCCCCACATTGGGCAAAAGATTCCTGCATTGCAGGGGAGATGGACTAGACGACACTGGTGGTCCTTTCCAGCTCTATAATTTTATGATTCTGTGACTTCCCATACATAACACACTGTACGTATGGGGAAAAGCTGACATTACAGAGCCACTGTGTAGGTACTGGAACAGGAAGTGGTGCTATTTTTTGGTCACTTACTGTAAGGGACTGGCAAGGCTCTGATGAGTGTGTAGCAGAGCTATTCCGCCTGGCTTTGAATTAGAACTTAGCCTGATCTTTTATTCCCCCTTCCTTCCCTCTCCCTCCCCTTTTTATGAAGATTACCCGCTCTGGGATCCCACAGCTAATTCTCCCCTGGTCTCCTCGCTGACCCAAATAGGACTAATTTAGCCAGCTAGCCCTGGTGATCATCTAATGTTTATTAGATGGATTTCCCCCCTAAATTGATTTTTGAATTCTGAATTTGTTATTCACGTTTTATACTGTATTTTATGCTGTTTTTGTTGCATCAATCAAGTGTTTTAAATTTGTTGTTAGCCACCCTGAACCCGGTTTTCTGAACCGGGAAGGACGGGGTATAAATAAATTATTATTATTATTATTATTATTATTATTATTATTATTATTATTATTATTAACAGAGGCAGGGGGCGGAAGCTGACCTAAGAAAGGGGTCAGAGATACTGAAAAACAAAACAAAAAACCTGTTTATGCAGGCTACGACCAAAGCCAGGATGGAAATAAGATTTTGTACCAAACCAAGGAGAAGCAGCAGACTAAATTAATGGACTATGCTGAAATGGCAATACTTATGGGAGCAATAAGGAACCCAGAGGAAAAACACTTTATAAAATACGGGGAAAATACGTGCATTATCTAAAATGTTATTGTATACACATATAAGTTCATTAGCAGGATTAAATTAAACCTAACAGTTAAAAAAATAACTAGGGAGTAATTATTAATTGGAGTAAAGAAGGAGATGCAGTGGTATAAATTTAAAAAAATAAGAAACTGCAAAAAGAGGGGGATTCTGTTTGTTTGTTTGTTTGTTTGTTTGTTTGTTTGTTTGTTTTCAGAGACATCCCTGATTTAGACAAGCCATCCCTGTTTCTGATTTGACCCTGGAATATCCTAATTTCCCTTAGGATGTCCCTATTTTCACTGGAGAAAGGTTGGAGGGTATGGAGTTGGAGGGTATGGAGGGTATCCGATGCCCGAGCTGTCTGAAGGCAATCCTGAATACGGAAGGTTGTTTTATTATGCTTTTATATATGTTGGAAGCTGCCCGGAGTGGCTGGGACAACCCAGTAAGATGTGTGGAGTATAAATAGTAAAATTATAATTATGGAATGGGATGTCCCTATCTTCAGCAGAGAAATGTTGGAGGGTACGCTCTCCTTCTTTTGAAAGAGCAACAGAGAGAGAAAGAGAGAGAGAGAGAGAGAGAGAGAGAGACGCTTTGCATTATGACAAGGGAAATGTCACTTAGTCTACAGACACTGCTCTGGAGGGCTGTAAAGTTAAGAGTGGAAGATCCATGTATGTAATAAGAATGGGCGGTAAATCAGAACAGGGGAGGGAGGGAGAAGAGTGAAAAAGAGCAAAAATGTGCTCTTGTTCCCCATCCCGCCCTCCTGAAAAGCATCCACATTGTGTGGGTTTTGGTGTATCCATTTTGCATTCTGCCCGATAATGTACCATGCCCACTGCAGTATTTGAAAGCAGCAGGGTTATTTTCCCCATTCTAATTGATGAACAGCTGTGCGGTAATAGACTACAAAGCACAGCTTCACTGATCTCTCCTCAGGCCACTCCAGGAACTGAAAGCTCCACAGGGAATCGGAGGAGAATGAAAGGCGTCCCCCGCCTTCCCCTCCATTATTATTTTATTTTTAAATAAATAAATACATTTTCAAAATGTCTCCCCATTCTCTCTCCCTCTCTCTTTCTCCCTCTCTATTTTAGCACTTCATAACAGCAATAATTAACTCCAATTTCTCCTTAGAGAGAAAGCAGCTGCTCTGGTTCGTCCCACAGCATAGCACCATCATGCTTTGCACCAGTCAGAGGATGATAGTGGGATGATTTCATTCTCTTTCTTTCTTGAAAGAGAACATCGGGCGTTTTGATTGCTAGCTGGCTGTGGCATTTATTTATCTATTTGCTTGCCTATTTGTAGGTATTTTGCTAAATATAGGTGGCCTACCTTTGCCAAGTGCCCAGGAAAGGAAATCCAGGGGCTTGCAGATTAGCTTAAGCCTCTGACAGACAACTGCTTCCTATGCACATCACTGAAGTCACATGGGGACTGGGCGTGCCAAACTGGATCCCAAGAAACTCTTGTATGAACTGGGCCTCTGAGGATGCCTCTCTGTAAGCCCTCTTCCCACAGATCTGCCACACAAGTGTAATTTGCGCAAATGATGCCAATGAGAGCGTGCATACCCTCCAACATTATTACTCCAATGAAAATAGGAATGTCCTATTCCATCCCAGTAGTGATGTATGGAAGTGAGAGCTGGACCATAAAGAAGGCTGATCGCCAAAGAATTGATGCTTTTGAATTATGGTGCTGGAGGAGACTCTTGAGAGTCCCATGGACTGCAAGAACATCAAACCCATCCATTCTTAAGAAAATCAGCCCTGAATGCTCACTGGAAGGACAGATCCTGAAGCGGAGGTGCCAATACTTTGGCCACCTCAGGAGAAGACTCCCTGAAAAGACCCTGATGTTGGGAAAGATTGAGGGCACAAGGAGAAGGGGACGACGGAGGACAAGATGGTTGGACAGTGTTCTTGAAGCTACTTACATGAGTTTGATCAAACTGCCGGAGGCAGTGGAAGACAGGAGTGCCTGGCGTGCTCTGGTCCATGGGGTCACGAAGAGTCGGACACGACTAAACAACAACAAATTCCATTATTATTACTACTACTATTACTATAAGAAGAGGAAGAAGAGTCTGGATTTGATATCCTGCCTTTCACTCCCTTTAAGGAGTCTCAAAGCGGCTAACATTCTCCTTTCCCTTCCTCCCCCACAACAAACACTCTGTGAGGTGAGTGGGGCTGAGAGACTTCAAAGAAGTGTGACTGGCCCAAGGGCACCCAGCAGCTGCATGTGGAGGAGCGGGGAAGCGAACCCGGTTCCCCAGATTACAAGACTACCACTCTTAACCACTACACCACACTGGCTCTCTATTACTATTACTATTACTACTACTACTATTATACCCCACCCATCTGACTGGGTTGCCCGAGTCACTCTGGGCAGCTTCCAACATATATAAAAACGTAATAAAATATTACACATTAAAACAACAACTTCCCTGTACAGGGCTGCCTTCAGTTGTCTTTTAAAGGTTGTATAGTTACTTATTTCCTTGGCTTGGGAGTCACATAGCCATACCTTCCAACATTTCTCTGAGGAAAATAGGGACATCCTAAGGAAAAGCAGGACGTTCCAGGATCAGTTCAGAATCTGGGATGGCTTCTGTAAATCCATGATTGTCCCTGGAAATTAGGGGCACTTGGAGGGTCAGAAATTATACATGTTGCTCTGCGCACCTTTGCTTATGACCCTGCCTGCCACCAGCAGTGAGCAGGTTGGAAACCTCGTCTCCTCCCTTGTTATTCACCTCATGGGTCATCACAAGCAGGGAGATGGGAGGGAACACACAATGGAAGGGAATTGTGGCTTCACAAGTCCTCAGTCTGTGTTTTGCTCGTAGCTTTGCCACTGAAGCTGGGTGAAAGCATCTCTGACACTTAATGTCCTGCAACTTGTTGAATGGTTTCTTTACATGTAAAGGTTCATCATTGTTCCACCCGATGTATGTGTCTTTAAGGGGCCGGAGCAAGGGCCAGAGCAAACTAACGAGACCCAGCTTTACAGCTGTGAAACATAGCAGGTGCTGCTGAGTTGTACTGATTAAACTATGTCAGCAATTGGGTAGAGTATATAAGGAGCAGCACCTAGCTCTCCCATTACCCTGGGGGATGGGTTGGTGGTTGGGTCTGGTTTGGTTTGTTAATATATTTAGTGTAAATGGAGTTTTTGTTTTTCTTATTAAAACCTTCTTTAAGAACTTTTTGAGTCCTTTCTTTTTAATGCATGATCTCCCCAGCAAGCTCTCTGCAGCGTTACTATACTGCAAAAAGCCAACATCATAAGCCCTGCAATTCTGGCACCATGAAACTGTCAGCAGAGAGGGTCACATAAAGCCCTCAGACACCCCGAAGGAACACATGAGGGATCACACAGCCTTGCCCGACCTTCACCATAAGAAGAGCCTGCTGAATCAAGCTACTGGCCAATCTTGTCCAGCATCCCATTCTCACAGTGACCAACCAGATGGCTGTAAGAAGCCCCAGACAGGATCTGAGCTCAACACCCTTCCTGCAGTTCCCAGCAACTGGTATTCAGAAACATTAGCGCCTCCAGCTATGGAGGCAGATCATACCCATCAGGTTTAGTAGCCACTGATAGCCTCCATGAATTTGTCTTTTTTAAAGCCATCCAGGTTTTTGTGGCCATCACTGCCTCCTGTGGGAGCCGGTTCCATAGTTTAGCTATGCGCTGTGTGAATAAGTACTTTATTTTGCCTGCCCTGACTGTGCCCCATTTGTACACACTCCACCGCAGCCACATGCAGCGGAAACGCTTCCCAGCTGACCGCATGCTCAGATGAAATGTGGATGAGCTCTACACACCTAGAGCTATTTCGCATGAAGAGGGACCCTGGTTGGGCCACATGCATAGAGTTCTTTCCCATGCCAGCTGAATGAAGGGGTGATAAGGAAGCATTTCAATGGTGCACTGCAGTTGGCACAGTTGTGGCACATGGTACCAACACGAAATAGATGTCCGCATAGCAAATAGATTTCTTTTTGGAAAGGGAATTCTGGACATCCATTTATAAAATAAAGCAAAATCCAACACCGTCAAAAGAAAGCACATTGAATTAATAAATAAACATCTCAAACATCCCACACAGTGATGATAATCACTGTTCTTCCATGTTCATCCCAAGTACGTAGATGATTCAAATCATGCTGCATTTTTTCCCCAGCTGAGGAATAACTATGAACAACACACCCCAAAAATATCTTCCTAGGGTCTTGGTTTTTCATGAATGGTCTGCAACCAGATGAATATGAGTATGAACCCTAACTTACTGACAGAAGGAACTATATATTACACTCAGGAGAGGTTACCATTGACTTCATTAGGCTGTGGGTGTCAACCCAGACCACTTTTTCTTTCTTTAGCCCATCCTTATCACGATTTATTTAACGCAGTGTTTCCCAACCTTTTTTGGGCAAAGGCACACTTGTTTGATGAAGAAAATCTCGAGGCACACCACCATTACAGCCCCGTGACGTCAGCGCGCAGCGTCACGCCAGGAGGGACGCACGAAAGTGTAACTTTCAAATTTTTTCCCTCCCCCTTGCCGGGGAACCTCCAAGCTTTGGGGGTGGGGGGGGAGGAGGCAGCAAAGCGAGGGACTGAGGGACTCCTCCAACGACAAGGGTTGGGGAAGAAGAGAAAGGGCTATTCTGCTCCAGTCACGGGAGGGGAATATGTACTGGCCCAACTGGTGTGCGGTCTTCGGAAAGCGGGGTGCGGGAAGGAAGCCTAGGCTCGGGATCCACCGACCTCGGCGGAGAAAGGCAACAACCGGAGCTCGGGAAGCTGCGCGCGGCGATGTTGACGCGGGGCGCGCGAGAGCTTGGGGGCGGGGCGGGAGAGAGAAAGAGTTGGCAGCACCAGGCGCTGTTACTTATTGCGCTGCGGACGCTGCCAGCAACTGCGGTGGTTGTGCGGCGGCCGCCGCCGCAGAACGTCCTCGTCAGTCAGCTGAGCCGCCTGGCGGCGTAGGGAGCCGAGGGGCGGGGCTTCCTTTCTGAAGGAGCTGAGGGTGGGGGTCCTCCGGCGCCTTCGGCGAAACGGCGCCGGCCCAGAGCGCTTATAGGAAGCTGCCTTTGTGCGCGACGTAAAGCCCTCTTTCCCTCCCTCCAGCCCCGTGTCACATGTGGAAAAGGGGGCTGGATCCAGTGACGCAACTCGGAAAACTGTTAGGGAAGCCAGAGCAGGAAAGTGAGTGGGAGGCGGTGGCGCCGCTTTAACCCACGTTTCCTTTTTGAAAGAGAAACCAGTGTTTCCCAACCTTTTTTGGACTCGCCCGCCTCCCTCCAGGCAACATCTCACGGCACACCAGGCAACATCTCGCGGCACACTAGTGTGCCGCGGAACACCGGTTGGGAAACACTGATTTAACGCAAGCTTGGGAAGGAGTTGTGAGAACCTGAAAGCTGCGGCCCAGCCTTGCTCTGCTAACCAGAGAGGCTTGCTAAAGCCTACATCAGCCATGACAGGGCCCTATAATAGAGTCCTGTTCGAAATGGAGTGTCTGGATGAAACCTGTCTCTAGGACTCAGAATTCAGAGCAAGATAAGAACCTAGTCAGCTAGGTCAAGCACAGATAAGGGTCTGGAGTAGAGCTGACGGTGACAGATTGGTACCGATTTGGCCAAGTGATAGAAGTGATGAGACCAGAGCTGGCAGCTGTGAGGAAGAGATTAACAGAGAAGGTCACAGAGGGATATAGTTCTCAAGCTGCGGTTACTTCTGCTTTAATGCGAAAGACTGGAAACAGTGGTGAAAGGATCTTCCAAAATGGCACACCATGAGGGGGAGAATTCTGATCTGACAGGCTACACTATCTCATGGTATTTGATTCTCAGGCTGAGTGGAAATTTCATTCCCTCAAATGTCTTTCTCCAAAAGGGAGCCAGGGTCCTAGATTCCCAAAGGCCAGAAGACAACGATGTGATAGGTGCCCCAAGATGGTACTCTGCACGTAAACGAATCAAGAAACCATTACACCTACAATGTCCAAGTGACCCCTAATGATAAGTAGTTGTGGGCTGTGAAGAATAGTCTGGAGAGAGTCGGGTGCTAGGAACTAGGAATGCTAGGGCAAAGCAGGAAGCAGAACAGGACAACAAGCCAGGAGGCAGGACCAACACCCAAGCCTAGACACACAAGAGCTCAGGTAGGCCTTGTTGCTCAAGCAAAGCACTAATGGGACACGAAGCTCTCTTACAGGCCCCATTTCCCCCCATGCATTTAAACCACAATGCTACCACTTTAAACAGCCATGACTTTCCACAAAGAATCCTGGGAACTGCAATTTGTTAAAGATGATGAGAGTTGTTAGAAGAACCCTATTCCCCTCATACTCAAACTCAGGACGTAAGGGAGAAATGTGCTAAGAGGAAGACACACTTGGCAAATCCACACCATGATCACCTCCCGCCCAGAAACCAATGTCCCCACAGTGGAAGGATGTGTGGATCGAGAATTGGCCTCCACAGTCACTTACGGACTCATTGTTAAAACCGTGTTTATGGAAGACAATCTTACTCGGCCAAAGAAGAAGAAGATGACCACATTGCACTCATAATGTGAGGGGCCTGGTCAGAAGATTCCCCTCACAGAACTACAATTCCCAGAGTGGTTTAACAAACAGTCCCTTTTCCCAAGGAACTCTGAGAATTGCAGTGAGGGGAAGAGGGGAACAGGGGAACAGGCAGATCGCTGCACCAGCATGGAAATGGCACAGTAGCTGGGCCTAGATCAGGTTCGGTGCTGTCACGTGATGGCAGTGGGGCTGGTTCGGGGTCAAATGAATCCTGGACCAGCTCAGCTCTATGTCCCACCCTCCCCCTGGAAAGCTCCATCCAAGGCATCCGCTGGCATGCTTGGCGACTAGAAATTGGAGGCCAGCAAGGCTGATTGGAAGGATACTTATGTGCAGTCCAACTCTTCCTTCCCTAGTCTGGTACAAAGGGAGGTTGCATTATTCTATGGGGCAAAATCCTTCCCAAGAGAATCAAGCAGCCTCTCCCCACTTTTAATTCCATTCAAGGAACACTTAAATATTTTTTTTATTCCCTTATCCAGGATTCTGTTCACAGGTTTTATGAAGTGTTTACATTGCCAGTTTCAACTGCTTTCTGCAATGCATTTCAGTGTTCTTTAAAAATATGTTAATGCAATTTTATTATTGTAAGCTGCCCTGGGCTCCCTTTGATGAGGAAGGGTGGGTTGTAAATTTGGAATAATAAATAATAATACAAAAATTTGATCATTTGGGAAAATGTGTACTACAATATGTCTGAATTTCCTGCAGACTTCCTTACTTAAAAACAACAACAACCCACCCACAAACTGATGCAGAAATGGAGCAAACTGAACTTAATATTTGAAAAATGAGAAATAGAGATCATTGCCACACCATAAATTTAAAGCAATTTATAAAATGTATTTTTCACATGCAATATACATAATTTAAAATATAGTAAACAACAGTAGCAGTTAGTCTGTCATTTCTTGGGGAGTCTTTAAGCTGCTGTTATGCATCTTAAAGGGACGCGGGTGGTGCTGTGGGTTAAACCACAGAGCCTAGGACTTGCCAATCAGAAGGTTTGAATCCCCGCGACGGGGTGAGCTCCTGTTGCTCAGTCCCTGCTCTTGCCAACCTAGCAGTTCGAAAGCACGTCAAAGTGCAAGTAGATAAATAGGTACCGCTCCGGTGGGAAGGTAAACGACATTTCCGTGCGCTGCTCTGGTTCGCCAAAAGTGGCTTAGTCATGCTGGCCACATGACCCAGAAGTTGTACGCCGGCTCCCTCAGCCAATACAGTGGTGCCTCGCAAGACGAAAATAATCCGTTCCGCGAGTCTCTTCATCTAGCGGTTTTTTCGTCTTGCGAAGCAACCCTATTAGTGGCTTAGCGGATTAGCGCTATTAGCGGTTTAGCGGCTATTAAAGGCTTAGCGGCTTAGCGGCTAAAAGGCTATTAGCAGCTTAGTGGCTTAGCAGCTTAGAAAAAGGGGGGGGAGCGGGAAAAAATGGCAAGACTCGCAAGACTTTTTCATCTTGCGAAGCAATCCCATAGGGAAATTCGTCTAGTGAAACAACGCAAAAACGGAAAACCCTTTCATCTAGCAGGTTTTTCGTCTTGCGAGGCATTCGTCTTGCGGGGCACCACTGTAAAGCGAGATGAGCGCTACAACCCCAGAGTTGGCCACAACTGGAGCCAAATGCTCAGGGGTCCCTTTTATGCATCTTAAAGCAAATTTAAAATGCTTGACTTACCCCCAGAAAATCCTAGGATCTCTAGTGTTCACCTCATAGAACTACAATTCCCACCACCTTTAACAAACTACAGTTCCTGGGATGTCTTGGGGGAAGACATGTGCTTTAAAAGTGCATTAAATGTGTTTTCAGTGTACGCCGTGGATGTGATCTGAATGAAACCAAAACTGTCAGCTGCAACAAAGGCGATCTCTAATTCCAGTGTAGATTAGTCAGAAAGAGAACATTTCCTTGGCCTCTTCCCTTCCCTTGAAGCTCACCACACAAGCCAGTGGCATATCCAGGGTGAAGCCAAGTCAGAAGGAGACCACAAGAGAGAAGAGAGACGTTTCCCAGGAACACCATGCTGTCATGTTCCTTCCTTGCTATGCCCAATATTTTGACAGCAGCAAAGTCATTAAACTTGGTAGAGCCCCAGGCTCATCCTGGTATCACTGCATTTCTGCTGTGACCACTATGAGACACTCTTTTGTAAACGGGAAAGAATGGATTCTAAGTGGGGAAATTACGGGGACTGGTGAGAAGCTTTAAAGGCAACCTTTATATCCTGCAATTTCGCACATTAAAACATTTTTTTAAAAAAAAAGCAACTACAGTGCTTATTGTATAAGGCTAAGCTTTCCACTCTTCAAACTATTAATAAGGGCTTCCCATTGAGAAGACAAATACATGCTTGATGCATTTTTAATCCTGTGCCAATACATTTGACTAAAGCTGTTTGCTGTTTCAATGACAGGATTTAACTTGCCCTTCTCTATTCAGTGTTTCTGATTATTAATGGCATGTTGAAAACAGTGAAAGGGGCCATGAAGTTGTACACTGGTCATTTCCTTCCACTTCAGCCACAAAGAATGGCAACCATATTTATTTTATTAGCAAGAATAATCCTAAAGGCAGACCCTCCTTTATGGACTAGAAAAACTGAGTGGTAGAGACAGCAGCAAAGATTAGCTCAGTTTTAAATACAATCGGCACAATCCATATAATAATACTATCAGCACCATTAATGATTGGCATATTGTTGCACATCACCCCAATCTCCAAGCGGTGCGAGATCCCAGGCGCTCACAAAGGATTCATGTTTCCTTTTGCAATGAGGTATTAGCACCCCAAGATGTCCTTGCTTCCCCCATAGATGCAGCCTTGGATTCAAACATTGCTCTGACTCCCTCTCTCCAGCTTGCTGCTTTTGCTCACATTACTGCAAAACTCTCCCCTCTGGCTCTTCCCTTCTAACTATCCATAAGTTGAGAGAGGGCCATCTCGCACAGAGCCCCTTTCCTTTGTTCCCCTGAATGGCCCATCACCTAGGCCAGTGGTGGCAAACCTATGGCACGTGTGCCAGAGACGGCACGTGCGAGCATCCAAATTCTGCAGCCCTGGTGCCGTAGCTTCCATGCCAGGGGTAGAGGAGGAGTGAGGAGGAGAGGAGGGCTGGGTTAGGGTTAGGGTAAGGGTTAGAATTAGGGTAAGACTCAGGGTCAGTGTTGTGTTATGTTTTCTTGTGGTTTTAATTCATTTGCGGTTGGTTTGCTTTTTTCAGCTTGTTGTGTTGCTGCTTTTTCACGAATTGCAAGTTTGTTGGCTTTGTGGTTTTCAGGGAAGTTTCAGTTTTTATTTTGAATGCAGCCCAGCGAGCAGGCAAGGAATGTCGCTGCCGCAGCCCCCCACCCCCAGCCTGTTCCACTTCTGAGATATCCCCACCTCCACTCCTGCTTGCACACAAGTAGGAGCAGGATTGGGCAGCTCAGCTGAGAAGCACCTGGCTGCCTTCAGGTGGTGCAGGGGCTCTCAGATGCTGCTTCCGGGCTGCCTCCATCTTCCCCAACCCCAGCAACTATTCAACATGACTGGCTTCATGGGGTTGCAGGGGATCTGATGCGGAAGTGGGGGCTCCTTTAAACTTCTCCCTTGAGGGGAGTGCAGCCACGAACCCCTCAATGAAAAGTGTGATGGAGCCTGCACCTCCCCAGCTGAGCCGCCCCGATCAGCTCCTGCTCCCATGCAAGCAGCAACGCTGCCTAGCGGAGAAGCTCCAAGCAGGAGTAGACTGGCCCAGCCTCCCCTCACTCAGCGCCAGGGCCGCCAGAGCTGGAGGAGGGGGTGGTTGCTGTTGTGGTAGCGGCGGAGGGACCCAGCGCTGGAGGGCGGCATGTGCCTGCTCGCTTGCCACCCAGCCTGCCTTCCCTCACACTAGGAAAACAGATGTGTGGCACCCAAAATGGAAGTTATACTCAGAACAGAGCACGTTTGGCTTCTGAAAAAAGTTCCAAAACCGGAAAACTCATTTCCGGGTTTGAAGTGTTCAGGTTCCAAGTACAGTGGTGCCTCGCAAGACGAAATTAATCCGTTCTGTGAGCCTCTTCGTCTAGCGGTTTTTCCGTTTTGCGAAGCAACCCTATTAGCGGCTTAGCGTATTAGCGCTATTAGCGGTTTAGCGGCTATTAAAGGCTTAGCGGCTATTAAAGGCTTAGCGGCTATTAAAGGCTTAGCGGATTAGCGGCTAAAAGGCTATTAGCGGCTATTAAAGGCTTAGAAAAAGGGGGGGAAGCGGGGGAAAAATCGGAACACTTGCAAGACATTTTCGTCTTGCAAAGCAAGCCCATAGGGAAAATCGTCTTGCGAAGCAGCTCAAAAATGGAAAACCCTTTCGTCTAGCGGGTTTTCCGTCTTGCGAGGCATTCGTCTTGCGGGGCACCACTGTAGTTCGAGAACTAAGCTGTTTGAAAACTGAAGTACCACTGTATTTATTTTTCCTGATTTGAACTGTATTTATTTTCCCCCCGTGATGATTTT
The DNA here is from genome assembly GCF_965112155.1 of Podarcis liolepis. Lineage (NCBI taxonomy): Eukaryota > Metazoa > Chordata > Lepidosauria > Squamata > Lacertidae > Podarcis > Podarcis liolepis. The sequence continues at coordinate 19,663,074 of NC_139554.1, forward strand.
CTTGAGTCAAAATGAGACTACCCCTAAACATTTTTTAGAAAAAAAGGACTGAGTTATATCATAAAATTATATATCAACGGAAAGATAATTTAATGAAGAATGTATTGCAATAACTTTTATGAAGGATTATTTATTACAACAGTAGTCATAAAGAAGAAACGTGAAACACACAGAAAAAAAATGAGATATACAGGTTAAATTTCCGTGTTGGCACTTTGTTATAAATAAGTGGGTTTTGGGTTGCAGCTTGGGTTGCAGTCTCTAAAAGGTTTGCCATCACTAACCTAGGCAATCGTCTCACCAGGAAGCTATCCTGGCTTTTGTTTTAACACTTGCTGGACTAGAAGGGTCTCAGTATATGGCCTACTCTCCGTCCCCTGCCCCGTCGCTGCTGTCAAACTCATAACAAAGCTTTGCCCAGTCCAATTGGGAACGGGCTCACTTAAAATGAACTATTTTAAAATAATTGCAATAATCTTCTAAAACAGGGATAGGGAACATTTTTGGGTCCAAGGACCACAGCTCCTTCTAGGCAGCCTTCTCAGGGTGCCATGCTGGGGGGGGGGGCGGGCTGGCGGGTCTAGAGAAATAAACACCAGGAGTGCCTGGCGTGCTCTGGTCCATGGGGTCACAAAGAGTCGGACACGACTAAATGACAGCCAACTTTCAAGAGTGGCTTGAGCCACAGTTCCAGCCTCTCGCCCATGCTGATGGCAGAAGAGTGCAGAGGAAGATGGAGGAGGGAGGAGAGGTCAGGTTGGGGTGGTGTACCCACACCATGCTAGACCAGTGGGTAGTGACTGAGGAGGAGCACCAGCGAGAAGGAAGGAAGGAGGGGCAAGGGAGGGAGAGGAAGTCATTCCTTCCCCCTACTCTCTATTGTCGCTCGTGGTGGGCTCCACTTCAGCTGCACCAACAGTGGCACAGCCATCATCTTCTGCTGGCTGAGCTCGAATATGGGAAAAAGCCATCCCACTTGAAGTCCGAATGGGACAGGGAACACTTTTTGTCCAAAAACAGGAAACCACATTTTTCTAGGGATGGGTGGCAACCCTGATCAGGGTTCAAAGACATACCCCAGGCAGGCAAAAATCATTTGGGGACATAAAGGGGTGGGGCCTGGGGAAACTTCTTCGGGGCAGCTAGGCCTGGTGGGCCACATTCATCACCAAGGCCTAAGATTCGTGGCTCCTATTCCAAAACAATTCGCCACAATTCATCTCGCATTTGGAATCAGGCTCCGTTGCGCTGGACCATATTAGCTAGAGACTTCAGCAGCAGCAAAATCAACAACAGCAACAGCAGTGTTCTATGCATATTATACACCTGCATGCTCCAGGTTTTCCTCAGGTAACCAGCACATTAACAGATACACCCAACAGCATAAAAATCATAGAATCGTAGAGATCATTGGGAAGAGTCCCAAGGCTCGTCTAGTTCAACCTCCTGCAAGGCACGAATGGCAGATGTTTAGGTGTTAAGTGCTCACTGGAAGGACAGATCCTGATCCTCCAGTACTTTGGCCACCTCATGAGAAGAGAAAACTCCCTGGAAAAGACCCTGATGTTGGGAAAGATTGAGGGCACAAGGAGAAGGGGACGACAGAGGACAAGATGGCTGGACAGTGTTCTAGAAGCTACCAGCATGAGTTTGACCAAACTGCGGGAGGCAGTGGAAGACAGGAGTGCCTGGCGTGCTCTGGTCCATGGGGTCACGAAGGGTGGGACACGACTAAATGACTAAACAACAACAACAACTTATAACATGCTGCTGCGGAAATGCAGCATGGGATGCGACTCCTTTATATGCATTATATGTATAAGGTATGTATTATTTTGCATGTGGTTTTGCATATAATTAGTTAGGGGGCGGAGAATTTCGCAAACAGCTCCAAGCCGGGAGCCCCATCAGATACCACGCCTAAATCCATTTAAGATTGTTTCCTCCTCCATCCCTAGCAAATGTTACCCTTCCGCATTGGAAATGAGAAACGCAGATGAGAGATATGGGCACTCCCTCTAGGAAGCAAAAAGGGAGAAAAAGAAAGAGGCGGGGGGGGGGAGAGAGAGGGAGAGCCACAAAGGAATTACATTGAGTTAAGTTTTAACACAAAAGGAGAGCAGAGAAAACCTTCCCTCCCCCTCCTAGCCTGATTTATTATTTTGTTATTTAAGTGATAATATGAACCTAAGGTTAAGGAGAAATTACATGTGCTGATAATCTCCTAGTGGCCTCCATTGTAATGTTCCATTATAGTGTATGTTAATCACAGCATTAAGCAAAATGCGCGTACTTGTGCTACTGTCAAACACCAATGGAAATCAAAAGACACGGGAGGTGCCTCCCGATTGTTTTAACCATTAATGGCTCTTAAGGAACACAATATGACAGCTGGCGGGAGGGAGGAGAAAGAAAAAGTGCGAAGTTTTAAAAATATATAGGTATAGATATAGATATCTAAAGGTATGCAAAGCAGCACAAATCAATGTTGTTTGGTGGAACCTCCCTAAGGCATTTCTTTAAAATGCAGTTTAATAGTGATGCTTTTGAAAGGAAAATCTGCAGTTGCAGATTACATGGCCCCATTACCAAATTTAAGTTAATTTTACACTTTGTGATCTTAAAGGAGACATTCTCTTTGGTTAAAAGGAGTACACTCGCATTGCTTCCCCCTACCTGCCAGATTCAGCCCCCGCATGAGTGGGGTTTTTAAAAAAGTTTTGGCAAACCATATCACTGTTCCCCAGCCCCCCAGCCCTGGCAACGAGGGGAGGGAAAAAAGAAGTGGCGAGATTTTAATAGCTAATAATAGGAGGCAACATAAAAGCACAAATCCAATTTAAGTGAAAGGGTTCCTGTGTAAGCATTACTTGTCAGTCTTTGGTCGTACTGTATAGGGACCAGCTAGAGAGCAGTGGCAGAAAAGAAATATAAAGTCCAGATTTAATTCTGATACAGAGAAATACAATTTCAAAACTGGACGTCTTATCATAGGCATGTCCCATTGGAGAACTCATTTCCCTAGCAAAAGCCTGTCACTGCCATTATGTTGTACAAGGAACCAATTTACTACTACAGCTAAACAGGGTTACCAGTGCTGTTGGAACTTAAGCATTTGAAGTTATCGCTAGGAGAGAGAGAGAGAAAATAGCATTTCAAATGTCAGTGAAATGGGAAGGTATAATTGAAAAGTATCAATCAGAGAAGCAAGAGGGTTTAGAAGGCAACTGCTGCAGTTTTAGAAGGGGTTTCTGATGCCCCATCCCCCATCTTTCTTCTCTCTTTCTCTTCTTCCTTCCCTCCCTCCCTCCTCCATCCCGCCTCTTTCTCTCGTCGCCATTCCCCCCTTCTTTTGGAAATTGGGAGATTTAGCTTAGTAAAACAAAAGATTTCTGCCCATTCCTTGTTCGAGTGTCAAGCCATGAAATACATTTTTGATAGTTTCCTCTACACACTCCAGTGCTTCTAATTTCACTACACAAACTTGCTCACCCCACCCAAATCCAAAGCTGCCAATCTATAGTGTTTCTAAAAGAAACAAACAAAAGCAGATTTAGGGCTTTTCCTCTCCACTCTCTGCCTCCCAACCCCACCCCAACCCCACAATGACTCATATTAATCTAGCCATTGATTTGAAGAGCTGTCATTTTGACGGGCTGCCACTCCATCTTGCTTGCCACCCCCACCCCACAGTCTCCCAAATCCTTGGCAGATACTGCGTTGAATAAAATTATAAGCCCAAGGTAACCTTGCGCTATAGGATGGGGAGAGTGCGGCAGCGGAAGGGGGATAGAAAGAATTTGCAGTCGGAACGGGTGTTTTCACAAGCAGTGTTAAAAAGGTGCTTTATTCTGGAATGGGTCACTTGCTAAGGTTCCTGCAGATGCAGAACTGGAACTGCAAGAGAGACTTTTAGAAATAAAATCCACATTTCCTAATTAATATAGATTTTGGATTCAGAAGATGGATATGGAAAGTGCACAGCGAAACAGTGCAATGAACTGCATTCATTAAAGCTGAAGAAGTGTTATTCATACAAGTATTATTCAAATAAAACAAAGTCATGTAGCTATACCCACCAGCATAAGTAATACTAAGGGCTGTTTCACACTTTACACAGCAACAAGCCCAACTGGTGTGTCAGCAAACACACATGATCTGAAAGATTAGGTTACCTGAAAGACCATGATCTCCCATTTAAGCTGCCTGGGTGTGAAGATTTTCAGAAGACTTTATTCCTATTGGCCTACCAACTTCTGATGTTCATTTAGCAGAAACTCAAGAGTGAGTCTTACCATTTCCTGCTGATTAATAAGGGGGGGAAATCCATAAAAAAATTATGAAAGGGAAGAAAAATATTCAGTGAAATGTTTGTGAGTGGGATATGGAGGGGTTATTGCATGTATCATTCTTTCAAGCAGTGTTTGTGAGCCTTTCCTCTTTCATTCTGCAAATTATCTCTCTAGTGGTATGCATTCTGCAACCTCCTTGGGTGATCCCACTTACAGAAAAGCCTATGAGGTCCTCAACTGTGCTTTTCGTGTAAGAGGTTGTTGATTGTGGCAGCTATTGTTTGTTATTATTTTGCTTTTAAAGAAATCATTGCAGAAAGATTTATGTAAAAGTTTACAGGGGTCAGCAAACTTTTTCAGCAGGGGGCCGGTCCACTGCCCCTCAGACCTTGCGGGGGGCCAGACTATATTTTGAAAGAAAAAATGAACAAATTTCTATGCCCCACAAATAACCCAGAGATGCATTTTAAATAAAAGCACACATTCTACTCTTGTAAAAACACCAGGCAGGCCCCACAAATAACCCAGAGGTGCATTTTAAATAAAAGGACACATTCTACTCACACTGATTCCTGGACCGTTCGTGGGCCGGATTTAGAAGGTGATTGGGCCGGATCCAGCCCCCGGGCCTTAGTTTGCCTACCCATGGGTTAAAGGAAGGGCTTAGGCACTCAGTAGCCAGCTGCTCTGGCTCCCTAAGTTTCTGCTTCCTAAGTGCAGACGATGATGTTATGAGTCCCATAGGGCTTTTGCAGCTTAAGAGATACGGGCAGCCAGGGAGGCTGCAGAGTGCTGCAGAAACATTTAATGGAAAGAATACATTACCTTTGACCATTTCAGAATAATAAGCTCAACCATGGCGTTCTGAAGCACCATGAGAAAGAGGCAGATTGGAAGACAGGTTTCAGCACACCCTTAGTCTTCTCCCAAAGTCTGGAGCACCTTGTCAAGACAGGCCCAACAAAGCCCTCCTCTGATTACCATCTTCCAACAGGCAAACACATTTGGATTCAGAAAGGCCTTTGGCCTCATTAGCTGAATTGTCATAGTCACTGTGAATGTTGCAATTTGTTCAACTGGCTGCTAAAACCTGCCAGTTTATGAGTTAAGGCTATATTTTGTGCCTGAGGCCAGCAAAGATGTTCCTAGGAAACTCTGGGAATTGTAGCTCTGTGAGGGGAACAGGGGGCTCCTAACAGCTCTCAGAACCCTTAACAAACTACAGAATTAGTTAGGAGAAGCCATGACTGTTTAAAGTGGTATCATAGTGGTGTGAATGTGGCAATTGTTGTGGCTGTGCTGCTTAGGTCAATCTCCAGAAGGATCCGTTGATTAATGTTGCAGCCAGTCGTGCCATCTTCCCCAACAAAATTTGTATTGGTGAAAACCACTCTCAGAAATCATTTCACAGGGCTGATGGGTGTGCACCATTTTCAGCTTTGTTTTTGGAGAGACACACAACAATACAAAGCTGGAAAAATGTGCTTTTACATGAACTGGGCAACAGAACTGGTCTGTTGTGTTACAAAGCTTTTATGAACTTTTTTTTTTTTTAAAAAAAGACTTTGTAAAAGTTCCACAATTTCCTTCTGCGATGGAGCACGTGTCCTTTCAAATTTTCTTTGCTGCTGAGGTAATTTTACCTCACACACAAGCACACGCATCCGTTATCTTGCATTAGTGTGTAGATATATTCCTCCTCCACTACGACCTGGGTGATGGATTTCAAATATTCTAAAAGCCTGCAATTGTCTCTTATGCTAATACCGATACAGAATCCCTCTGGAAATTTAAGGAAGTAGCAAAGCCGATATCACTCTTGGTCTCTGAAGCTGAACACATCCTGCTAGCCATGGACTGGGCTGTGTTCGGTCTGAAGAAGGAAGGCATTGCCAAAAGTTCCGTAAGGCCACACCTGCATCTTATATTTCACTATTATACCTCTTTTCAGTCTTGTCTTCCCCAAAAGAATCCCAAGTACTGTTTTTGAAGGATGCTAAGAGCTGCTAGGAAACTTCTATTGCCCTCACAGAGTGGCTTTAACAATCAATCCCTCTTCCTAAAGAACTCTGAGAACTGTAGCTCTGTGAGGCGAATGCTTGCACAATTGTGCTGAATAGAAAATTTTTCTGAAAAACGAATGCCTGAGCATGATGTATACACTGCGCATGCGTGGTTTATATCTATATCTATTGCTGTACTGAATGTTCTGATTGTTCCTAATGGGAAATTATAATAAAGTCTCAGAAGACTTCATCAGTTTTCTATTGTTTTATTTAAAGAATCCTAATTATGAAGCAAAATAAATGCACACTACCTTTAAGATGCTACAGCATTAAATGAAGAAAATGTATTCACGGTGTTAAAAGTTTTTGCGATGTTTTTCACAAAACAAATGACTGAAAATTTCCTTGCGTTTCTTGATTCCAAAATATGATAAGCAAGTCACAGATGGTGAATCAGTCTACAGATACACACACATACATTTTTTTTAAAAAAACCATTATTCTAGCCCCTATGATGCTATACACCACTAACTCTAAATCCTCCGGTATGACTGTGATTTTTGAACAACAGAAGAATGCCAATAATGCCTCTAAAGGTAGTTCATAACCAGTCATGTATTTTACAAAGGGAGACAATGATTTCTGAAATGGTACCGTTGTGGGGTGTTACCAATAAATATGGCACAATTTACTCCAGTATAGCCACATCTCCAGCATAAAGCCCTACCCATCCATTCTCCCCTGATGTGATTACCATTCTGTGAGGGAAAGAGGACTGCCATGTTCACTGGGTCCACCTCCCACATCCACATGTTGGGAGCTGGGAAGACGTTTGAAATGGGGAACCTGTTTTACATAGGTAGGTAAAGGTAAAGGGACCCCTGACCATTAGGCCCAGTCGTGGCCAACTCTGGGGTTGCGGCGCTCATCTTGCTTTATTGGCCGAGGGAGCCAGTGTACAGCTTCCGGGTCATGTGGCCAGCATGACTAAGCCGCTTCTGGCGAACCATAGCAGCACACGGAAATGCCGTTCACCTTCCCGCTGGCGTAGTACCTATTTATCTACTTGCACTTTGACCTGATTTCGAACTGCTAGGTTGGCAGGAGCGGGGACCGAGCAACAGGAGCTCACCCCGTCGTGGGGATTCGAACCGCCGACCTTCTGATCGACAAGTCCTAGGCTCTGTGGTTTAATCCACAGCACCACCCGCATCCTTACACATGTAGGTGCTCCACACAATTTAGAAGCATGTGTGAGCTGGCAGCAAGCAGGTCCCCTACCTCAGACTTTCTCTTCTAATAGCTGAAGGGAGACGGGGGGGGGGATCTGATGGAGAAGCCAGAGCATATGGTGCCACTCTTCCCCTCATGCCATTGCATGTAATCAAAGAGGAAACTGCAACATTTGGCTTATACGCTGCATGGGTTTGGTTCAGCCTAGATATAGTAAAATGCCATCATTACGGTTTGTCTTCAGGCTCACAAAAGATGTCATTTGGAAAATATTTCAAATATTACTATAAGCAATGAAGCACCTTGGGTTCTAGATATTTGCCAGAATGCCTCTCTCCAAGTTAACTGGACCAAGTCATGGGATCAGCAGATGGGACCCTGCTGGTTGCCCCACCAGTAGTAATAGTAATAATAATTTATTATTTATTGAATTAGAATACAAAAAGGGAGGTGTGAGGAAGTCAAGGGAACAAGTAAATGAAAGATAAAGATATGAAAATACTGGATGTTAGTGTTTTTAAATGTTTTTGTTTTTTCACTCTTATTGCTTTGTTGTATTGTTTTTGGGGTTTTTTTCTTTTCTCTTTTTTTCCTTAGTATTGTACTTTTCTTTTCTTTTCTTTTCTTTTTGAAGTATTGTAATCTTCTTTCTTCTTTTATCACTGCCTGCTTTTCTTTCTTTTTTTTGTAATTGTTAAACTTTAATAAATATCATTTTTTAAAAAAATAATTATTATTTATATCCCGCCCATCTGGCTGGGTTTCCCCAGCCACTCTGGGCAGCTTCCAACAAAATATTAAAATACAATAACCTATTAAACATTAAAAGCTTCCCCAAACAGGGCTGCCTTCAGATGTCTTCTAAAAGTTCTCTTTGACATCTGGTGGGAGGGTGTTCGACAGGGCGGTTGCCACTACCGAGAAGGCCCTCTGCCTGGCTCCCTGTAACTTGGCTTCTCACACCAAGGGAACTGCCAGAAGGCCCTCGGCGCTGGACCTCAGTGTCTGGGCAGAACGATGGGGGTGGAGATGCTCCTTCAGATATATTCTAATGTAGGTGTGGCTCATTGTGTGGCAACATGGAGTAGGGCTTTTTTGTGGTGACGCCCCATTTTGTGGAACTCCCTGCTCTTGGAGGCGCAGATGGCTACAACACTAACAAGTGTTATGTTTTCTCAAGGTTTCCAGAAGCTGTGTCAAATTAATTCAGCTGCTAGGCCACTTTTCATTTTATACAAATTGCCATTGTTTTCATGCCTTCCTTAGCTCAACCAAATAATTTTTCCAGTCCTACATAGTTCACCCTTATTTTCCTTTTCCTTCTTATACTGAATGGTAAAAGACTGTGGCCAAACTGATTCTAAATCTTTCACTAAACTAGATACAATATACAATATCATTGTATATCTGTTAGCAACTAATTTACAGCAAAACCAAGTGCATTATTCAAAGAGATAGGTGCAAGTGTCCTAAGCTACATGGTAATGTAGCTATCATTTACAAGGAAGAATTTGTTGCCTTATATAAAACATTGGCAGCTACCTAGGGATGTTTCCCCATCCCCCCCAGAAAAGTTATTTTTTTTCTTTGTTTATTATTAGTTTCTGTCATTTAGCTAATAATTGAGCTGACACCTGCATTTGTCACTTCTGGAATTTAATCATTTTTTGAATTTGACAATTGATGATAGATCAAATATGAACAATAACATCAACAAAAAAGACTCCCTCTATTATTTCTGAATAATGGATAATAAACCTTTCTTCTCCTTGCTCCAAACCTCTTCTTTCCCCACCACATCTTGCAACATATCCCATTTAAACATTTTCTCAATTCTAAGATTACAGTTAATCTGGAATAGCTGAACATTGTTAATGCAGCATGCAACGCTAAAATGGTGCACTTCATATCACATGCACATTCTAGTCAGTGTAGGATAAGAAGGTTATTGTTGTTTTTCCTTTGAAATCCAAATGTTGAGAAATGCAAAAATAAACTTGAGCCTCAGGTATGAAAATAGTTTTATTTCCTTGACCTGATAAGTGAAAAAAGGCAAGTTCATGGGAGTTAGAATCAAACTCCACGTTACAAAAAAACACACACCAAGAAAAAAAGCAGAACTGTGTTGCATTCAATCCTTTCCCTTTGTAGCAACTTCCTCATGTACCGTTATCAATCTTCATTCATCTGTTTAGTTGCAGAAGCGGCTTGCCAGGGGTGGAGTAGTTTTCCAGCAGATGGGTCACTGTTGTTTACCGGGAAGGAGAGGGGTGAGGTGGCAGGGAATGCACCACTGGAAACAATCTAGAAGTCTTGTCTGTGAGTTTTCACTACACTGACCTCCCTGTGACTTACCCTTCCTCTATCCCCATAAGCAACATTGGCCCACCTGGCAGGAAGCTAGCATAACAGCTATAGCCTACCCAGCGAGCCACTTTTGCTTAGTCACATGCTGCTTTTCCACAAGATGGTGCGCAAAGTGGCCCAGAACATCAGATGAACTAGATATATAGAGATCTATAGATATACAAATTCAAAAAGGTTATAGGAACATTTGAGGAGACAAAGGATCCATAAACGAATGTCTTGGGTTTTTTTAAAAAACATCCATACAATACAATATTATATTATATATTATATCCATACAATATTATATAAAACAAGTAAAACCTAGCTTAACAGCTGAAACAGGAGAGAGAACACTGAAACAGGAGGGAGAACACTGCCCAACATGAACAATAATTAAAAAAACTGCATACACGATCTTTGAAAACGCCTGCATTCCACAAAGGTTAACTTGCATACATTGGGCAACACCCAACTAATCTGTTCTGCCAATTCAAGGATTTACACTTGTGCAACATAACTTTCCAACCTGCTGTCCCCATGTGCACCCTCCTCAAATCTGCTCCAGAGGGTCAAGGGCACCCCTAGAACAGATCTGGGGGATGCAAAGGGAGGAGTCAGTTGCATAAACATAAATTATTGTATTCATTGGATACCACTCTTTGGGTGGAAGCCAACCTTCTCATTTCTGGCCACCTGCCTTCACCAGCATCTCTTCTCACCATTCATCCCCCATTTTGGCCAAGAAGGTTAAGTTTGTTACCTCCTACGAGCCCCACATCCAGCTCGGTTCTGATATTGCTCCTTCTCTCCATTCTCTCCAAGATGGCGGTGGTGAGGTGACACTCGTCCCCAGCCGATTTCATTGGCTGCTACTAATGGTGTTGGGAAATTCACAGTGTCACCATATAGGGGCAGTTGTCCTTGACATTACAGAAGTGGAGATGGAGGCTTCGTACGTGGCTCCCGTTTTCGGTGGCAGCTCTGTGTTGCTTGTATTGCGTTGTTCCAGGCTTAGCTGACCTTCATAAATGGTTGTATTTTCTTACTGTGGAAATCATTTGCAAGGAGTCCAAAGGCTGCAATATGTTCACATAAACCATTTGCATAACAAACAACCGCAAATGTTCGGTTGCTTTGCAGACATTCATGCGCACACACACACACACACACAAAAGGGAAGAAAGGGGGGAGCTACTTGGACAACCGGCTCATTAGAAGTAAATGATGGTATAAACCAAGCTGATCTTGCCTAAATAAAACGGCTCGAAAATAGATTCCACCCCCTCCCAAAGCAGGAGTAGGGAACTGAATTCTTCCAGTAGGCCAGTCCCCTCAGTCTTCTGCCACCACACCCCATGGGCCAAATTTGACAGGTGCACAGAATTGCCCACCTCTCTGTCCCCTGACATTGTAATGGCATCAGATGATTGACACCTGCCAAAGTTGAAAAGGGGTCACTATAACTGCTGATCTTAGAGAGAAGGCTTATTACTGGAAATTAGTACTATCATTATTTGAAATTTAGTTCAAAAGGGACCATTAATTTAAAAGGAAGGACATGCTGTTATATTACTTAAACAACTCAAACTCTCTAGTCTGCTTTTACTGTTCTGTGTGTGTTTTTTTAAAAAAAACAACTTGAAAGTTTATTATTGATTAAGAATTTACTGAATATTCTCTAATTTAGATATTTGCTTCAAAACAGTATATTCAACACAGCTTGATAAATGTCAGTAAATACATCACTGAACATTTCATTAATTTTAAGGGTATTTTATGTCATTTTATTTCCCAGATTTATCTAAATTATCCTTTGGGCATCCATGAAATCGACAAATCAGCTGCAGTATCATGATGTCACTGATTTAAAAAAATCACATGGCTTAGCACAGTGTTTCCCAAACTTTTTTGGGCAACGGCACACCTGTTTACTGAAAAAAAATCTCGCGGCACACCACCATTAAAGCCCCGCCCCGTGACGTCAGCGCGCAGCGTCACGCCGGGAGGGACGCTCGAAAGTGAAAGTTTTTTCCCTCCCCCCTCAGTCCCTCGCTCGGGGGCAAAGCGCCTGCTTTTCACGCAAAAGGTCGCTGGTTCAATCCGCGGAGCTTTGAAGCTAAAGGTTAAAGGGGGGGGCAGAGAGACGTGTAGACCCGTTTGCTTAGAAGTATGTCCCCAGTGTTTCCCCATGGGGTCCCAAGGAAGAGCGGCGCCACCCGATTGGATTTCCTAAACTCCCGCCCTGAGCGCTCGAGTTCCGCGTAACCCAAATTAAACCCGGTTGCTTACACTCTGTCCAGGAGGACGCACAATCCCCGCTTGACGGATGGGTCTGTTCCAAGGCTGGCTCCGCTGGCAAAGCCGGCTTGCTGGACGCCTCTTGGCAGGGAGAGAAGCGGACGGACGAGTTTTAAGAGGCTCTCCGTCGCTCCAGAAGAAGGCAGGGCGAAGATTTCAAGGGGCATCGCTCCGGCTGCTCCCTCTCCCGCCGCGCAGGAGCGATGCCTCTCTCTGGCTCTCCCTCCGCGCAGGCTGAGGGAGGGAGGGAGGGGCGCGTGTGACCCGTCTCTGCTGGGAGACCAAACCCAGCGAGGCAGAGTCGCGCGGAGGCGCCCAGGCAGCGCTGCCGGCTGCGAGGAGGAGCGCCAGGCAGCAGCAGGAGGCGCGGCCTCTCCTCGCCGCCGCCGCCCCGCCTCTCGCCGCCCGACTCGCCCGCCTCCCTCCAGGCATCTCGCGGCACACCAGCCGATGTCTCACGGCACACTCGTGTGCCGCGGAACACCGGTTGGGAAACACTGGCTTAGCATAGCCAATAGGTTTAAACAGCAGTGTGGGCAAATTTAGCTAAGGGAAGTGAAGGCTATGGGGAAGGGGGGGAAATGGTGCTGAAAAGATTTCATTGGGTCCTCTCTGCAACTGAATTCAAATATCTTTGCAACAAATACCAAAAAGAGAAGGCACTTTCAACTCTCATGAAAAACACAAAACAGGTTAAGTATTTTATTCACCATCATATAACCTGGGGCCCTCCAGATGTTTTGGATCCCAGCTCCCATCTTCTCCAGCTAGCATCTCCAATGGTCAGGGATGCCTCTGGTAGCCTCAGTGGCTATCAGTACCTTTTTCCAGCTGGTGTGCCAACTGAGTCCCCTAAGACCCCTAGACCCTTTTCACATGTACTATTGGCAAGCCAAGTGCCCCCCATCTTATATTTGTGCAGTTGATTCTTCCTTCCTAAATGCACGACCTGACATTTGTCCCTATGTGTGCAGGTGTGACCCAGGAGTGTGTTCAGTCCCTAAAACCCATGTAAAGCTGGTACTAAAAATTTCATAGAAATATGTAAAACAAAGCCACTTGAGCCTGCCAAGTCTCCTTTTCACAACTTTAGGATCCTGGCAGAGACAAATGAATTTCATACTATCAGCCATTGCCTAGCGTAAGGGGACAACAACTGCCTGAGAAGAGCTTGTCAACTTTCTTAAGGCCAAGGGATTCAATTCGGTCTCACGACGCTGTGTTGGTGGCACAGCGGGGTTCATCAGGAAGGCCTATTTTTTCCTCGCGATGAGGCGACTTCCCTGGCAGTAACTGCCGGCAACAGACTGTAGGGATGCTGCCAACATTCAAAAGCTCTGATGATGTGAGCCAACCTTAGACTAATAATTTTATATCTCAATATAAAGTGGAAGAAATTACATAAAAATAGACAATTTTAACAGTATGGTATTCTGTTATGAGAGAAGGCTAAATAACACTGGTGCCATATGAACATCTTTCTCCTATCTACAGTACCTAACTTTAGCACAGTCCATATGTCTATTTGTCTGATAGCTGAACTTAACCGAGAGAACATTTAATGGAGAGGGAGCGCTTAACACGCGGTGCCTTGGCGGGGAGGGTTGGAGGGAGAGAAAAGAAACCATTTTAAGGTGAAACACCTACCAGTGCTCTAACCTTTAGGGGGAACAGATGAGAATCAAACTAGCAGTTGCACTGGAACTGTCATTCCCCCTCCTCCCTGCCCCCCCCCCAAAATAAATAAATCCTGGGATGTCCAAACTAGGATAAGACACATTCATACAAAATCATTGGAAATCAACTGTGGCTGTGGCTGCTTCAATTCTTTCAGAGCTGCAGGTGATTTGAAAGAGCAAACTCTGCAACAGCGGGCACACTCTGGAAAACAGCTTTAGTAGGTTTCTGTGTTGTTTCTAAAACCTGCACAACCTGTTTGGCCTGAGCAAAAAGTGTGTGTGTGCTATGTAACACGATGCCTCTTGTAAGATGCATCCATGTTGTTGCCACAAGGGCAATGGGGTTTGTTTAGCAAAGTTGACACTGAATATGCTCCAGAGTTCAGCCTGCTTTCCAAGACAGGCCGAGGCCTGTTTGAAGAGAGAACCTCAAAACAACCAGTTACTGTTTCACCTTATTGGCATGGCCTTTCTCTCACAAGTTGGTGAGGCTTTGAGGACCACTCAGCCATGATAACCTTGGTGCTACCGCTGTGGCAGTTCCTGCAGAGGCACCCAGAACAGCGTCTAGTCTGGTTGTATGCGGTCAGGCTTAATTACAGTGACCCAAGGATGTAGACTACCTGTGCTCTCAAACCTTGCCCACCCTGCTCAAGTGCACAATGTAATTTCACCTCAGGGCCCTCTTGGATAAAACAGAACAGGGAAATGCTCTAGCTTGGTCAGAAAGCCTCTGCGTTGTGTGCACATAGTCCCAGGTTCAATCTTGGACATCTCCAAGTGTTGGGGTAGGTGAGAGTCCTGACAGAAAACCTGGAGAGCACTGGTGGTCAGTGTAGACAATACTGAGCAAGATAGACCAATGTTCTGACTCGGTATAACGCAGCATTCCATGTGCCTGTTGGAAAATGCCCTAGGGTACCCCTGCAGCCCCCTTGCTCCGGGCATTCTCCAGTACTCGCAGCTCTGGAAAAGGCATTTCCCTTCTTCTCCAGTGTGCTTCAGCGACATATATCAAATGATATATGCACACTAATCTTCTAGCATAACACAGCAAGAAGCGTGAGACACCGTATTTTTCACTCTATAGAACGCACTTTTTCCCCTCCAAAAATTAAGGGGAAATGTGTGTGCGTCCTATGGAGCGAATGCAGGCTCCTTGGCTTCAGCGATAGCACTGCGAAGCCTCCAAAGCGCAGAGGGAGCGCTCCCTCCGTGTTCCGGAGGCTACGCGTTGCTTTCACTGAAGACTGGAGAGCGAGAGGGGTCGATGCGCACCGACCCCTGTCACTCTCCAGGCTTCAGGGATAGCCACCTGAAGCCTTTGGAGCGCAGTGGGACCTCGCACTGCGCTCCAAAGGCTTCGGGTTCCTTTTGCTGAAGCCAGGAGAGCAAGACTCTCCGGGCTTCAGCAGAGAGGGAGAGCTGTGCAGCGCCCCTTCATCGAAGCGGGAGGAGAAATGGAAGGGGCTCCGTTTCTCCTGCCACTTCGCTGAAGGGGCGCTGAGCAGAGAGGGGGGTATTTTTTTTTCTTGTTCTCCCCCTCTAAAACAAGATGCGTCCTATGGTCAGGTGCGTCCTATAGAGCGAAAAATATGGTGCATATTTATTTACACACTATGTACAGCAGGGCCTTCTTAAGCATATCCGGCACTGTGGTGCAAAACTCCCTCCGGCACCCCCCTCCATTTCCCAGAGTTGTCCACCATTTTTTATATAGGATGGCGCTGCCGACAGGGCTGGAGGAGGTGGGCAGCGGCTGGAGGGAGGCTCCTCCAGTGGGGAAGAGGTGGAGGCTGGGCACGGCGCCTCTCGGCTCAGCTGGACACTTCGTGCCACGGTGGCCAGGGCAGAAGGAGGCTCTGGGCGTAGCGCTGCTTCGGCGTAGCATGGCGTGGCATGGCAGAGGCGGGCGAGGGTGGGGACTGATGCCAGGAGGCGCCGCATCCAGCCTCTGCCTCTTCCCTGGTGCCCTCCAGAATTTGGCACCCTGGCACCCCGGGCCACTAGCCTCTATGGGTAAGACGTCCCTGATGTACAGACAAAGGAATCATGGCGTCTTCTCTCCCCAGCTCCGAGAGAAGAACAGGAACAAGTAAAAGCAAAAGTACAGTACAATAGTACATACAGCAGAAGAGATAACACTGTCTTCCATTCCAACACTCTTCCCAGGCAGGCATGTGATTTACACCAGTCTCATCTGCAGCATCGGAGGCGTGAAATACTAACGGTGCCTATGTTCCTGTGGATTATACAGACGTATTTCAATAAAATTCTCCTCCGTCCCTAGTCAGAAGCAGTTCACTAGGTGGGTTCCTTACAGAGAGTGGGAGGGGTAAAGCAGTAGGCAAGGAGACTCCCCTAGTTATGGAATACCCTCCTCCAGGAAGCGTCTTTGTTCCATTGATTCAATATTTTCAGTGCCAAGCAAAAGCATTTTGATTCACACAGGAATTTTAACTCTACAGATTAGCTTCGATTAAAGATTTTTCTGCCTTGTTTTGCTATTGCTTATTTTCTGTTGGCTGTGCACTGCCCTGAAATCCAAGTAGGAGGAAGGGCAGTAAGCCTGTGCCGAGAGAAGGCATCTAATAAATTTAATAAATAATAATCATAATAATAAATGCTTTAGATAACTGGATTTGAACAGCATCTGAAAGGCATGATAGGAATGCTCTCCCCAGAGGGGTTATCCTGGCATCTATGGATACCATTCTCTTGCCAGGCAAAGACAATGTGGTCTAGTGGTTAGATTGCCAGCTAGGACTAAAGACAACCAGGTTTGTATCCCTGAGCCAGTTAGCCGCTTTGAGACTCCTGAAGAGGAGTGAAAGGCGGGATATCAAATCCAAACTCTTTTTCTTCTCTTCTTCTCATCCATGAATCTCACATTGGACCAGTCACCCTCTCTTGACCTAACCAGCTGTTCTTGAGGTTATTGGGGAACAGGAAGGATATCAGTGTAGTCGTAAACCTCTCAAGCCACTTTCAGTTCTCTTAAAAAACTATCATTAGTCTCCAGCTATCTTTTTGACATATGCAACCTGGTTTGTATGTGATTTCAAATAATATACAGTGGTACCTCGGGTTAAGAACTTAATTCGTCCTGGAGGTCCGTTCTTAACCTGAAACTGTTCTTAACCTGAGGTACCATATTAGCTAATGGGGCCTCCCACTGCCACCGCGCAGCCACCACAAAATTTCTGTTCTTATCCTGAAGCAAAGTTCTTAACCCGAGGTACTATTTCTGGCTTAGCGGAGTCTGTAAGCTGAAGCGTCTGTAACCTGAAGCGTCTGTAACCCGAGGTACCACTGTACACATTTTTGAAAGCAATTTCCCCAAATGTAATACACATTTGTATGTTGTTTTCACTAATATATGCATTTTTGCACACATTTTCCCTACAGAAGGCTTATTTGTACATATTATTTGGTTGGACAACTGAATCACAAAATTCAGAGAAGTGCAAATTTTGATGAATAGCCATGTTTCAGTTTGCATATTGTTTCAGGAAGCACAAATTAGATCAGTTCCGATTAAAATGTAAACCATACCAAATTTTGCCCCATCCCATTACACACAGAGAGAGAGAGAGAGAGAGAGAGAGAGAGAGAGAGAGAGAGAGAGAGAGATCTTCAGGCCATGGAAGAATGACAACTGTGGTCCAGGGCTAAAGTCTCCGCAAAAGTTGCACCAAAATTAGTCATCTGCCAAGGCTGATTGATGGGGACTTGGCAGCAAATATATAGCTAAATTGCTTTCTGTCCAGAGATGAAGAAAGGGAAGAGAGTGGGCAGAATCGCATACGACAATGTTGTCTATAACTGCACCTCTTTAGCCTTGCATGTTGGAGAGTTCTTATGAGCTTTGCAAGTGCAAGTATCTCTCACACATCTTCATTGCTGGCAAAAAGAGCTGAAATATTGGCTTAAAATTCCTTAACAGATTCCACTCTATCATCCTTTTTAATTAAATGTAAAAAAAAAAAACCAGCAAAAAAAAAACCCTCTGCACCAACCATTATGCTAATGCAACATTAATGTTAAGACTTTTCATTGGATAGGTGTCAATAAATTCAAGAGCTATTGTTCCCACAGCAACCATATTTTACCAATCTGCCACCCGTGAGTACCAGGCTCGGCTGTGGAACAAGCAGCCCACCCCCATCCCTGAGAGGATGCTCTAGAAGCAGCCAACTTTCCCTGCATCCAGGTGCCATTCTTTTAAGGATAAGACAGAGGGAGCACATGTACCCCATTTTTAATTATTGATTGGACCATGTGCAAATAAGCACATGGATTGCCTGTTTATATCTTATATGCTGGTTCAATACAGACCTAAACCGCATATCATATGGGAGATCTATGACTGGAACTCCCAACTTCAAGGCAGCTGCCAAGGGCTCCAGTTTTTCTCTTCCCCAGTCCCAAATGCTACTATTCCAAACAAAAATCAGAGCCCTGGATCACCCCATCCCTGTCTGAAGGTTCATTTTTCCTTATCATCACACTGGAGCTTGGAGTCACCCCACTGTATCAACCTTTGGGAGAGGGTGCAGTTTGTATCAGGAAAATACCATGAGGTATGATTAAATACCTCCTTTCCCTCTCCACCCCTTCACGTATCACTGTCCCAATCTGTGTCAAAGCCCTCACCTGACATTTTACACATCTTCAACAGATCGGATATGGCTTGTTGCATTGATCACTGAAGTTCTGAAATGGTGGTGGCACCTAAGGTAGCAAACATCAAGTGCTTCTTCAAAGAAGTAAATCCCACTAAACCAGGCATAGGCAATCTCGGCGCTCTTCATGTTTTGGGACTACAACTCCCATGATCCCTAGCTAACAGGACCAGTGGTCAGGGATGATGGGAATTGTAGTTCCAAATCATCTGGAGGGCCGAGGTTGCCTATGCCTGCACTAAACTGAGTGGGGCATAACTTCAGAGTGAACATGGGTAGGGTCTACAATATGGGTCATTTATTTATTTCCAATAGCTTTTCCAGATGGATTAATATGTCTCTTCCTTGGATATTGACTTAGTATTGTTTTTAAATTTATCTGATGTAATTTTGGGTGTTTTAAACCATTGTTTAGCTTTTTTATATAGAATTCTGTACATTGCCTTGAGACTTGTGTATGAAAGACTACTACTACTACTACTACTACTACTACCAATAATAATAATAATAATAATAATAATAATAATAATAATAATAATGTCCTAAATGGACTAAGATCCAGCAATCTGAAGAAACATCTTTCTGTGTGTCTTTTTTGTCCTTCTATGATTTGCTTGGTACTTTATCTGTGATTCCTAATAAAGAAGGAATCACAGAGAATGTAGCAATCACTTTCTCTCATTCAAAGGAAACTAACAGATTCCTGTATGGGTTTACACACTTTCACTGCGATCTACAGGTAAGATATTTTATGGGCAACACATGTAACCAATATGATTTGCTGGTCTGGTCTCCTTTCTTCCATTGTACAATACAGTGGTGCCCCACAAGACGAATGCCTCACAAGACGAAAAACTCGCTAGACGAAAGGGTTTTGCGGTTTTTGAGCTGCTTCGCAAGACGAATTTCCCTATGGGCTTGCTTTGCAAGACGAAAACGTCTTGCGTTTTTTGCAATTTTGTTTCGTTTTTCTTAACACCGTTAATACAGTTGCGACTTGACTGCGAGGAGCAACTCATAGAACGCGGTGTGGTAGTCTTTTGTGAGGTTTTTGGTGATTTTTGAAGCTTTTCCAAAGCTTTCCCGACACCGTGCTTCGCAAGACGAAAAATTCGCTAGACGAAAAAACTCGCGGAACAAATTAATTTCGTCTTGCGAGGCACCACTGTATATATAAATTACCAAAAGGATTATTAAATAATTATTATTAGCGTTGGCAATAAACCATACTGCCTCTTTAGAAAATGGCAGACTATCTGGGGCACACATTGTTACACCTAGTGGATTAGATTGTGCATCTTATACTAGAAAAAGGTATTGGGTGTGCTAAATATGTTTGCAGAATTGCCAGTGTGTAGAATGAGGGGCATCAGGATACCCCTTTCAGTGTTCCTCAAAATAATTTTTTGCAGCATATTCTTGTCTTAAATAGAAATTAATGGCATAACTATCATATCACACACAAGCAGGAACACAAAGTTGGGTATATAGCAAAGGTTGTATTTATTGCACAAGTGGGGTGGGGGGACCAGAGTCAACATGCCCTCGCTCTCCCATTAAAAGGAGCCTCGGTGAGGAGTCCATTGACAAACTTCCATATCCACACAAAAAAGGCAGTACAGTGGTACCTCTACTTGCATTCACCTCCGGTTACATATCCTTTGGGATACATACGCGGCAAACCTGGAAGTATTTTTCCGGGTTTTGCCGTGCATGCATGCACAGAAGCACTTTATGTGCTGCATGTATGCGCAGAAGTGCTAAACCACGTCGCGCACATGTACAGAAGTAGCTCCTCCAGCTGCGAATTCCTCGGGATACGACCGGAGCTCCGGAACGGATCCCATTCGCAATGGGATGTACCACTGTATCTCTGCAACGAGTGAGTCTTTGGCTTCATTTTGTTCTCAGACTCTGGACAGGCCTGGATTCATTCAAACATCCCTCTCTCTCCCCCACCCCCATTTCCCCCAAATTTCTCTTTTATCAGTTTTAATTAAAACAGAGAGAGAAGAAATCAAGTTGTATGGGCACTTGCAATATAGCTTTTTATCAAACTGCCAAGAGAAGGGTCATCTTTTAGTGCTACTGGGTCTATCTCCAAGCTGTGCTCTGGTCTGAAGCCCAAATGTAAGGCATCCAGGGAGTTGACAGATGTCACATGTTGAGAGAGCTTGGTTGTCACTACTCTCAGTGTTTTTTGGCAAGGAACAGGAGGATGGAGAGGCTCTCTCTGTCAAGTGTTGGCATCCTGTGGATCAGTCAGATTATAACGGCGGCTGGCAGGGAGGGTGCTTGTCCTCCCTGTTCGGGGGGGGGGGCAACATACAATGGCCACAGTTGCTGAAAAAAACTGTAATGCTGAGAGTTCTGGGCCCTTGGATCGTCCACGATCCTTCAGGAGCAACTTGTTGTAGCCCTATCTGTGTGGCTGTGGATTTTGGATTCAAAGCTTCAAGCCAGCTGCCCCATTACCACACTGCCTGTGTTAACAAGCAAAAACGCACTTACGTGCACGTGTAAAACAAACAAAATAAGGCAATAAATGAACATTACTTGTGCTTCACTGTCTTCTTCCATGGTGCAGCCATTTTCTGCAACCTATACCTTGAGTCCTGGGAGACAGGCCACCTCCTGGGTCCTAGCTGGTCTTGGGAGTCACCATGGTATATTGTGATTCCAGGAGAAGGTGGGGCCTCTTCTCTTTTTTCACACCCACCCACCCACCAGCTTTAGGCCTATTGCTGAGAATGAGGGTTTTGCATTCCCCTCAGAGAGGGTTACCATTGTTAGGTGTCTTTGGACAGGGAAATGGCATCTAGTGGGATTGTTAACATAATAGCAGGGGGCTGCTCTTTGTCGGCATCTGGGGGCCGAAAGGCTAGGACCCAGCTGGATCATCTCCCTCTCAGCCATCATGCTGCGGAGATTCATCAACCGCTGGCTCCGGGGTAAATCAGCGACTCAAGTTTGCTGCCTTGAGCACACTATACGTAGCAGAGTAAACTGCACAACAGAAGAGGCTGAGGCTGTGGATACATACTAATACTACGGATTCATTTTACATAAATCAGAAGAAATAAACATGTCGTCTCTCCTTGCCATCTTCTCGGAGAGAGTCTAAAACAAAAGCAATACACAGAGTGGAAGTTCCGCTCACGGGACCCAGCAGTCTGTGCTGGAATGTAAACAGACATGTGACACGCAACAATCCCATGTCTGCAACAAAAGGTGGAATGGAATCTCCAACACTCTTAAGCGTTGGTGGGCAGCAGACAAAGCTTTATTTATTAATTGTTATGCTACCTTTCCTCAAATCAGTGTGCATTTACAGTGGTGCCTCGCAAGATGAAAAGAATCCGTTCTGTGATTCTCTTCGTCTAGCGTTTTTTTTTTTTCGTCTTGCGAAGCAAGCCCATTGAAGGATTAGCGGATTAGCGCTATTAGCGGCTTTTAGCTGCTTTTAGCGGCTTATCTGCTGATCGGATCAGCTGATAAGCGGCTTAGCGGCTTAGAAAAAGGGGGAAAGGAAAAAAAAACAGCAGGAACTCGCAAGACATTGTCGTCTTGCGAAGCAAGCCCATAGGAGATTCGTTTTGCGAAGCACCTCCAAAACGGAAAACTCTTTCGTCTAGCGAGTTTTCTGTCCTGCGAGGCATTCGTCTTGCGGGGCACCACTGTATTACCTTCTTATTTTATCCTCACAACAGCACTGAAAGGAAGGCTGAAAGAGAGTGACCAGACCAAGATCCCTCAGTGAGCTTCAAGGTGGAATTGTTGGCAGGCCCCTATTCCCTTCACAGAACTACAATTCCCAGATACAGATAGGTAGCCATGTTGGTCTGCCATAGTCAAAATAAAAAAATTCCTTCCAGTAGCACCTTAAAGACCAACTAAGTTAGTTCTTGGTATGAGCTTTCGTGTGCATGCACACTTCTTCAGATACACCTGCACACTTCTTCAGATACACAATTTACAATTCCCAGAGTTCCCCATGAAGAGGGATTGGTTGTTAAACCACTCTGAGAATTATAGCTCTGTGAGGGGAATAGAGATCCCCCAACAACTGTCGACAACTTTAACAAACAACGGCTCCCAGGATTCTCTGAAAGAAGCCATGACTCTTTAAAGTGGTGTCATAGTACTTTAAAAAAATATGGTGTGAATGTGGCCTTCATTTTCTTAAGTACATGTTATGCTTCAGCACAGCAGCTTGTAAAATTTTAAATACTGGGGAGTCAGGGGATATCAAGGATCATATGGATAACAGAAACAAATGTGAAGTATAATTATTTCATTGTGGAACATATTGAACTAGAATATGGGTTTAGGCTCAGTTTTGGTATGGAAACTACCTTGGCTACCATGTACAGTATGAGTGTCCCTATTGATTCTCCATGATCTGTCAGTGGCTTTCAGTACAGCTGACCATGATATTCTGCCGGAGCAGCTATCCAAGTTGAGGATGGGTGGAAGGGCTTTGCAGTGGTTCCAGCCCTACTTGGATGGTCATTTTCAGAGGGTGGAAGTTGAGGGGGAGGTTGTTTTGCCCTGTAGAACTTCCAGTATGACATCCTAGGGGTCAGTTTTATCCCCTCGGTTTATTCAACATCAACACAAGACTGCTGAATGGGGCCATCAGGAGTTTTGGAGTGTGCTGTCAGCAATCTGCTGGTGACACACAGCTCTACTTCTCCTTTACCTCTGCAGCAAAGGAACTGGAAGGACTTCTGGCAGTTTCCCCACCTCCTGCAAATAGATGTAAGGATATCATCCAGGGTTAAAGAGTTCCTGAGCCATTTGGTTAAGGACAAGCGTGCACTGTTGATCATTGATTTTGTATTATATTGCTGTTCTCATTCTTGTAAGCCACTATGAGCATAATTCTTTGCAGAAAGGTGGAATGCAAATCAAGTGGTGGTGATGCTGACTAAAATAATGTTCCTATTCTCCAGCAAGCTTGCATTCAAGAATATAAGAATGATTGTGTCTGCCTTCCACAGAGTTCCTCAAAAATGGTAGGCAAAGACTATATTAGAAAGCTTCTTGTGTAACATCACCTGTAATACTTTGTATTCACCAACGGGACCACCATCTGCAGGACTCAGGAAACCCTAGTATCATTCTAGCCAGGACCATCTTTGTAGCCCTGCGCTGCTGAGTGGCATAATTCAAGAAGGATGTTGACAAGCTGCAAAGACGTTGGAGGCTTCTCAGACAATTTGAGAAGGATGTTGAAGCTGCAAACAAATCAAAAGGAAAAGCCAAAAGGAGGCTGATGAAAGGGATAGAAGACACAAGTTGTAAATGGGGAGGCCCAGAGTACAGAGCATGTGTGTCTTAGAGGCAACAAGATTGAGGCATATTAATCCCAAATGCACACGTCCCATTCATTTTGACAGAAATATATTGCACAGAATGATGCTGTTGAACACATCCCAATCTTCAAGCACTAGAATAATAGAATTGAAGAGTTGGAAGGGACCTCAGGGGTCATCCAGTCCAACCCTGTGAATTGCAGGAATCTCAACTATAGCATCCATGATAGATGGCCATCCAACATCTGCTTAAAACTTCCAGTGAAGAAGACTCCACCACCTTCTGAAGGAGCAAGCTCTATTGAACAGCTCTTACCATCAGAAAGTTACCATCAGAATCTCCTTTCTTGCAACTTGAAGCCATTGGTTCAAGTCCTACCCTCCAGAGCAGGAGAAAACAAGCTTGCTCCATCTTCCATTTGAAAGCCCTTTAGATACTGGAAGATGGCTATCATATCTGATAGGATATCTAATGACTAGAGACTCCAAGGGCTCCAGCATTTACTTTTCTTTATAACATTTTCATCCCACCTTGGCTCAAGGGAGCACGATATGGTGTCCATATTCCAAGTGGTCTCCCAGCCACTGGTCTCTCAACCAGACCAGCCTACACCATGTGCCTTCAGACCATACATATATCCTTTGCCAGCTTTATGCCTTGCTGGCACCTCTTTTAGCTGCCCTGGCAAAAGTGGCACCCATCCAGGCAAGTAGATATTTCATGGGTGTTTGGGGAACAGCCTGAACTAGGCAGGTGCTGAAACGTGACATCCTGCGGCCCCCTGCAGAACTCATCCCTAACCAATTTCCCCTGCATAGCAATGTACTCTGGCCTTTATTTGCCCAATTTCAAGGTTATACTGAAATGCTCGTCAAAAGATAAAAGCTTTAAATAATGTACGTTCTCCTCATTGTCCTTTTCACCGAGATCACAGGTGCATGACCTTGTCCCCCGGCACAAAAAAAGCAGTTGCCATGGAAACTCCTTGGGATGCCGACTTGACAACAAGTGACATTCAAACCAGGAGAGACACTTCTCCATCTCTTCCTGCCTGCCCCAAGAGCAGTCTTGACCAAAGGCCAGCATTCAAAACGGAGTTTGTGGCATTTTACGGACTGGGATGGCACTTGAGAGTGGAATGTATGTATGCAGGCAGGCAGGAGAAACCAACTGGGACTGAGAAACTGCAGCCGACATCAGAGAGAGAACAGAGCCATGCTGATATGAATGTTGCTGCAGCTTAATTGTGGACTAAGAACCAATGGTGTGAGAGAAAATAGGAGAACCAGCATATTCCACCAGCAACAACAGCAACAACAAGATTGCCATAGGTGGCCACACAATCAGTCTGATTTGTAAGGAATGGC
Source organism: Podarcis liolepis (assembly GCF_965112155.1). Classification (NCBI taxonomy): domain Eukaryota; kingdom Metazoa; phylum Chordata; class Lepidosauria; order Squamata; family Lacertidae; genus Podarcis; species Podarcis liolepis. The sequence continues at coordinate 19,688,302 of NC_139554.1, forward strand.
TTTTCCTGTCCCATTTATTTAGTATTCAGATGTCTAACTTGATCCAGCCTAAAGACTTAGGCCAGGCTGGGAGACCTCAAAACTAGGGGGTGAATGAGGCCTTCCAGTTCTGACTGCCAAGGCTTGAGATACTCTCCAGACCATGCTAAGTATAATTGGTTTAATTGACACTGAAATGGGAATTGCTATGTGTATTAATGATGGCTTGTACATGGAGATTTTCAATGGGGCTATACTGACGCCAAGTAGAGCACTCTGAGCTCTTGCTGAGTTGATAATTAACTAATAGTTTTTTTTTCTGCTAGCTAACATGTGAGCATTTTGTAACCTTTGATCAGGTTACAAAGGTATTGAGTTGCAAATTAGCCATCTTGAAAGGGTAGTGGCTGCTACTTTTTTGGCCAAAGTTGTTGAGCTTTTTTGGAAAATTTGCAGGGGGGAAATCTATTTCTAACGGGAAACGTCAAAAACAGTATTCTGGCTATGTCCGGAAAATTCCAGACATATGGCAACCCTATGTGATTATGGCTTTCAAAGAGTTGCATAGCCTTGGGCAAACCAAGGCAGACTGGAATGCAGGAGAGAGACACTGTTTGGATTTTGAGAATTATCTTTTATTTCTAAGATACTGAGCCTGTGCTGGACAGCAAAAGACACTGTATGGATGTTTGGATATACCATCTGATGTATTTTGTCCTGCTTTTGAAGAGTTCTTGAATAATATTTTTATATCTGGACAACGCTTCATTTCCAAAAGGACTCTGTTTTTATGCATCCAGTCATTTCAAATATTAATATCTGCAATAGGCCATGCCTCCTTCTCAGCCACAACTTTCCTCCTCAAGATGCATCCCTCACTAGCAGTGCTCCAAGGCTTTTCAGCTGTTTCTGTCTCTCTGGGATGTGAAGTTATGACTCTTGCTTGCTCAGATATCGGTGTGGCAAACTCTTGAGTTTTGCATAGTTGGAAGGGCCGTAGTGTACTAGGCTAAGAGTTGCATCCATTGCTCCACCCACCTTTGCTTCTAACCCCACCCAGATGTAATCTGTACCTTTTGAAAGTCGGCCAGTTTCTGCACAAAGTCTCACACCCTATTTTCTCTATTTTCCATCCAGGTAAATAAGAGGCATTATCCAGCCAGTCAAAAAACTTGGGATGCAAAAAAAGGACCTGTGAGATATGTGGTTCGGGGAGAGAGAGTTCTGAGGGCCAGACAGGGAAGGCTGGAGCTGTGCATTTGGCCTTGGGTCTGAATTTACCCACCCGACCTAGAGCATGGTCTGGTGAAGAAGGCCTAGGTCTGCTCAGGAGTACAGTGGTACATCAGGTTAAGAACGTTATTCGTTCCGGAGGTCTGTTCTTAACCTGAAACTGTTCTTAACCAGAGGTACCACTTTAGCTAATGGGGCCTCCTGCTGCCGCCGCCACACGATTTCTCTTCTCATCCTGAAGCAAAGTTCTTAACCCGAGGTACTATTTCTGGGTTAGCGGAGTCTGTAACCTGAAGCGTCTGTTACCCGAGGTACCACTGTAGTGGGAGAGGATGGTCTTCCATTCAGGCACCAAGCAAACTCAGGAGCAGCCAGTGGCCTCCTAGTGGTGGAGTCACTGCCACTTACCAGGAGAGAGAGAGAGGTGAGAGTGGTGCTGTGCAGGCACATCAACGAAGCCAATCCACTTGCTCCTGCCAATATGCCGACACGACGCCAGCCTTGTATGTACGCCACCTTGAGTTCCATCCTGGGAAGGAAAAAAGGATATAAATAAGAGAATTGTCCATTCATGAGGCTCCGAGGTTCCCCCGCCCCAAGACATTTGACTAGCCCGCACAAAATGTCATTATTCAAATCCACAACAGGACCTTCTTCCTCCTCCCTCCCTCTCTTAATGTATCGATAAGAGGCATTGGGGAAGAGGAAAATAAAATACATGGAATGGCATTTGCTTTTGTGTGGGGCCTGTGTGTATTTTCTTGTTGGAATGCTGTCTTGTGATCTCTACATAACCTTTCAAACACAAGTGCATATTTCACCCTTCCAGACTAGCGTTACCCCTTTTTTTTTTTTTGTCATTCCAATTTCATTTCCAGTGCTGTTCGGACTGCGGGCTCAGCAGTCACTGGAGTCTGAAGTGACTCTTGGGACCTCCTCACTGTTCTATATGCAAATGGACCTGCACCTGGGCAGCCGAGCGGGCCTGCTGACAGTTTAGTTATGCAAATCTGATTGATCGAGAGCATATTGCAGAAGAACACACGCCGGCCTGAGACACTGGCAGCTATATTTCACTGGCTAAATTCCCGAAGAAGGGGAAAGAGAGAGAGGGAGAGGGAGAGAGGGGGAGAGAAGAGGTGGGGAGGGGGAATTAAATGCCAAGCGATTTGATGCATATTCCTTTCAACCCCTGAAGTGCAATAGGGTTGATTTCAGTCTGTTTTTTCAACACTTTGCTTAAATGTTGCTAATGCCGTTTTGTTGCATTTGTTTGCCGAGTTAACGGAAGGGCTGGTTTCCTTCTGCTTCGAAGAAAGAGGGCGAGAGAAAGGAAGAGGGAAAATATCCCAAACTTAAGAGCCGCTGTGATGTCACAGCACAATAGGCCTGTCAGTTTATTTGAAATAATTCTCCAGGCAAATGGAGTCAATGCAGTGTTAAAATATAATTAGGGTTCAATGGTATAGAGGAGCGCAGGGATAAACTGATGGAGTAGCACAAGTTGCTCAGAATTTATTCTTTTGTGTAACAAAAGGTAAAAATAAACTGTGGAGATGTAGATTACATAGCGCCGCTGCATACTGGAAGTGAGTTTTTCGTGCTGGGAAATATATCCTGCTTTCTTTTTTCTTTTCTTTTTTGCCATTCTTCACCAATTTATGAGAAAAGGAATTGCATTCAAAAATTATGAATGGAAAGAGAAAAATTAAGAGTGGGGCTCAGGGTTTTTACTGGGCTGAACTCACTTTCAAGGTGTTCAGGGGGGGGGTTATAAGTGCCCTTTATTTCATTCTTCAAATCATGTCTCCAGTGGGGTAGACTTCCCTTAAAAACAAAATTAGTGATGGCACCCATCTCACTTCTTTCATCACCAGCCTGACTGACTTTCCTCCACCAAATAAAGCTCAGGGAGAAATGTCTTGAGTAGGGAGGGGGGAGAAATTTGATTCAATTTGCACCGAACAGCAAATCTACCAAATCTACATTTTCTGAAACAGTTTGTGCAGCCTAACACAGCCATCTTTTCAAATTCACAGTTCCTTGAATTTTGCAATGTTGTTCTCCAGTCAAGTATTCTGTACAAAAATGTGTGCGCTGGGGTAAAGTGTGCATGAAAAATGGATACATTGGTGAAAATAGCCTATCAAAAAATGCCTTTTATTAGGGAAAAAATGTTTTGCAAAAATGTGTGCATTGGGCAAAATTGCATACAAAAATGTGATTATTTTGCACTGAAATGCTGGCTCAGTTTCATAAGTTCCCAAACTGATATGAGAATGTAGCAAACTGAACTTAATATTGGAGAAAACGAGAAACCAAAAAGAATCTGCAATTGAGAGATCTGCCATTCTCTGGTCATGAGGTCACTTCCCCCTAAGGGAGCTTTTCAGCTGAGGAAGTGCAGTTCCCTGGGAAAGCTGCAGAGGGATGAAGAAATGTTGTATGGAAACAAAAGTACGCAGATACCAGGCAGCCACCTCAAAAGGAGCAGATAACCCCAAACCTACCTGCACTGCAATTCTAAATGCATTCTCAAGTGCCCTGAGAAAGAGGCAGAAACATGGAAGTCTCTTTCGCAATGGTGGGGGAAAGTTTTTGAAAAATTGAAGGACAGCACCAATACACACACACACTACTTAAAGATCTAAAAATCTCTAAGCAGTGTACAATGTAAGAACAATAAACCACAAGCCCTTAAAAAGCATAAAAATGGGGTCAGGGAAAGCCTGGGCGAAGAGTTACACCTTCATGAGCTGAATGAAGCAACTGGAGGTTGTTGCTTGGAATATAGCAGGAGGAAGGGTATTCCAGAGCCGAGCAACAATAGCAAAAAATGACTGTTTGGGGATCACCATGATACAGTGGTACCACAGGTTACATACGCTTCAGGTTACAGACTCCGCTAACCCAGAAATAGTGCTTCACATTAAGAACTTTGCTTCAGGATGAGAACAGAAATCGTGCTCTGGCGGCGCGGCGGCAGCTGGAGGCCCCATTAGCTAAAGTGGTGCTTCAGGTTAAGAACAGTTTCAGGTTAAGAACAGACCTCCGGAACAAATTAAGTACTTAACCCGAGGTACCACTGTATTCTGTAGGGCAGGGGAGAACAACCTTTGACCATTTAGTTGCTGCTGAACTCCAACTTCCATCAGCCCCAGCAAGCATGGCCAGGGCTGACGTGAATTGTCCTTCAGCGACATTTGAAGAGTCAAAGGTTGTCCACCCCTGGTGTATGTTGCGTTATCATGGGACTTGACAGCAGGGGGAAAGGATAATTGAGAGTGCAATCTGATGCTCATGTCTTAGTGGCTGAGGGCCTGTAGGATCTGGTGGAAGCCATCCTATAGGTCCATGACCACTTTGCTCACATTGCTACAATAGGACATAGTGTAATATTCAACCATATATAAACCTCACACAGAGGTGGCCCAGGAATGCCTTACAGGCATTCAGGAGACATTATTCAGAGTTCAAGGACACATTCCAGCCAAGGAAAAATATATGGAGAGTTCTGAGGGCCAGACAGATGAAGCTTTCTTCATACTTGCATTTCCATACCAGAAAACGCTTGCCCTGAATTGCGATGTATGGCCACACAGGTGTTAAGGGCACAAGGCTCGCTTTGGTCCTGTACTCTCCAGTGGAAGCTGCTCCAGTTGGAAGAGAGCAAATCTCTTCAGCTTGAAGGCGCCAGGAAATGCCTCGCGCTCCTTCCTTCTGATTGCTTAGAAACAATAGCCAAGTGACTAAGTATCCTTAGCAACAGCCATTCCTCCGTATCTACCTCTTCATGCAGTGCATAGGTAAACTATGGAGCTTTCTTCCACAGGAGGCGCTGATGGCCACCAACTTGGATGGCTTTAAAAAAGAATTATACAAATTTATGGGGGGGGATGCAATCAGTAGCTACTACCTCCACTGCCAGAGGCAGCATGCCTCTGTTTCAGGGGCTGAACTGAGGAGGAATGGTGGGGGTCAGCCCGCCCCTCATTCTCTTGTATCTTCCTAAGAAGAGGAGGACAGTATAGATTTAGAACAGTGGTTTGCAGAAGGTCATAGTTCAGAGGCTGCAGAGGGGAAAAGCTGGGAAATATTGAAAGAGGAGCAGCAGGAAGAAGAAGCACCAGGGGAGAGACAGCTGACAGGCTCAGTGTCTTTGGAAAGCATTCCTGATCCTCCCTCTCCCAGGATCAGGTGTGCATTGAGAGTAGTAGAACAGATCTCAGAGGTAGAAAGCTCAGATTAGCCAACGCAGGGGCAACGTAGAATAGGAAAGACGTAGGGGGGTGGGACTTTACTTGGAGCAACGCCATTATTTAGGGGAGACTGCATTCCTTCATCTCTCGCTGTGAATATTGAATAAATCAATTGGTCAGAACTTTTATTGTCTATCTGCTTCTTGGCTACCACCATGGGAGGGATCAGATATTCCCTGAAGCCTGAAACTCAGCATGCCAGTTGCTGGGAAGCACAAATGGGCAGAGTGCTGTTGTACTTATGTCCTGTTTACAGACATCTCACCAGCATCTGATTGTTTACTGTGAGACCAGGATGATGGACTAGATGAGCCACTGGCCTCATCCAGCAAGCTCTTCCTTTCTTAGATACCCGTAAAGATATAACCAGCACATTAATTTGTCTATATTTTGGGGGCTTTGGTCATGGCCCCTGTACTTACGGAGGCCACATTGCCTTCCCTTCGAGTAATCTCATGGGTCCAGCAACATTAGGAATGGGTGAAACACACTACTTGTCTGGAGAACATGCCCTTCTTTCTGATTCCTGACTCAGCTTATGAGGCTTTCCTGAGAGCCAAGATGAGACGAGATGGAATCTGTTAAATGCTCTGCCATTATTGAAATGGCAAAGGCCACTGTGCAATTCATATGGGGACCATGACATTGAGGGAGCAGAGACTGGCATTCGTCTGGCATCCGTCTGTGTCAGGAGACAATGGAGGAGTGTGCCGTCAAACTGTTGGAAGGTTGCAGCACCTGCTGTGGCTGGAGAGACCAATGCAGGAGAGATATGTTTTGTTGCAGGTAAGCAGGTGAAGGCTTCACAAGTCTGAACTGTTTTCAAAGAGAGTTAAAGAATACTGAAGAATCTGAACTGGAACTAAAGCCACATTTGAAACCATCTGCATTCGCTTGAAGGACAACCCCCAATAGTGTTTGTACTGTTACCTTCATGAACATTGCATATCTAGCAAACATATATACGCATTATCTGCATGTGTGTGTGGGTACACATGTCATAATACTAGTCAACACAAGTGAGGTAGTCAAAAGCCAAAGGTGCAAAATTTATCAGGATTGAGTAAAATATCACAAAGTAGTAAGCAAGTTTTCAGCTTCTCCAGAACTCTTCTTCAGGCTGGCTGAAGAACAGCTATGCAGAACTCACAAGCTTGCTCACTACTTTGGAACATTTCAGTTGATTCTAAGATATTGCTCAGCTATGGCTTTCCTCCCTACATGGTTACCTACAATTTGTGAGTGTGTTTTAAAATAAGCAAAATGTTTCATCTCTGCTATGTCATCTATCCTAGCCTGTTCTAGTAAACGCATGCAGCACAGCTTGCTAAATAAGGAACTCCGTTCCCATGTACATTTAAAATTGTATTGCCCTTTGCCCATTATTATTTGTTTTTTCCCCCCAAATGTAATTTGCCCTAAAATGCATACAGTACTGAGCAGAAAAGTAATAAAGCAAACAGACGTTTTACAACTGACAGAGAGCTGATACTGAAGCTTGTCTGTTCCATTTAAAAGCAAAGGAGTAGTTTTTTTAAAAGGCAAAGGTTTCTTTTCTCTTTTTAAAGAGAGAATGAGAGAGCTTTTGTCTTCCCCTAACCTATGCTTCTGCCTCCCCCCCCCCCTTAAAAAATGGACATCTGACAAGCAAAGCCTAGCCAGAGGGTCAAAAATGGAGATCCTGGGAAAGGTCAAGATTAATCTCTACCCACGATGCCCTCGCGCATCCCTCACAACAGCTGACTAACAAAAGGGGCTCAGCACTGTGACTGACAGAATTCTTAATTGTATCCACTCATTCATGACAATTTGATTAAAATATTACGCCAAAGTCTCACCCCCTGTTTGCTTCGATCCTCCAAATCTAATTTTGAATTTTCAGAAAGGAGATTACCTCCACAAGCATGACTGGGATGCTATTAACTTCTACTTAATCTTTATTACTGATGTGAATTTAACATATGTACGGCTTCGTCTCGCCTCTGTTGTTTTCCTCTCTAAAGTAACGTCTAGGCAATATACAAGTGGCGGACATTAATTTTCACTTTGATATCCTGTCATTCCAGAGCTCATACTTCCACATGAAAACTTAAAAAGATGCACTGTCTTAATACTACGGCCCAATTAGAAAGCCTGCCGTGCAAACGCAAACTGTTGAGCAGTCTCCGGGCTTCGTAGAGTCAGAACTTCTGCTCACATTGTGTCTGGCTGCGCACTGCTCACCCTGTCATATTTCCTAGTTTGAGGACATGCAAACAAGTGTCTTAAGGAGCACCATTTGATCCAGATCATCCCCAAATTGACAAAGGTGGTGTCTGAGTTTGGTCGCTTGTTATCCTCTTGTTTTGCAACAGAAAACATTAACGATAAATGTCAAAGCGACAAGATATCCCGAGTCCCTCCAAGCATCATGCACATAGAGCATGGGCAGGCAAACTAAGGCTCGGGGGCTGGATCCGGCCCAGTTGCCTTCTAAATCAGGCCAGCGGATGGTCCAGGAATCAGCGTGTTTTTACATGAGTAGAATGTGTTCTTTTATTTAAAATGCATCTCTGGGTTATTTGTGGGGCATAGGAATTCATTCATTTCCCTTCCCCAAAAAAATATAGTCCGGTCCCACACAAGGTGTGAGGGACAGTGGACCGGACCCCTGCTGAAAAAGTTTGCTGACCCCTGACATAAAGCATCCATAAGAACATAAGGAGAGCCTAGTGGATCAGGCCAATGGCACATCTGGTCCAGGATCCTGTTCTCACAGTGACCGATCAGATGAAACCAGCAAGCAGGATTCAAGCACGAGAGCACTCTTCCCTCCTGTGGTTTCCAGCAGCTGGTATTCAGAAAAGTTGTCTCCTTCAACTGCCTCCAACCAACCCAGCAGTTGGTTGGGTTCCTATCATTCCATGTAACCTACTGGTGGATTCATCAGTAGGTCACATGGAATGGTAGGAAGCTGCCTTATATTGAGTCAGACCACTGGTCCAGCTGGCTCAGTATTTTATGCATGGGATTTGGGGCACAGGACATTCCCATCCCTATCTGGAGATGCAGAGGATTTAACCTGGGACTTTTTGGGAAGCAATGTTTATCATAGAATCATAGAGTTGGAAGAGACCACAAGGGCCATCGAGTCCAACCCCCTGCCAAGCAGGAAACACCATCAGAGCACTCCTGACATATGGTTGTCAAGCCTCTGCTTAAAGACCTCCAAAGAAGGAGACTCCACCACACTCCTTGGCAGCAAATTCCACTGTCAAACAGCTCTTACTGTCAGGAAGTTCTTCCTAATGTTTAGGTGGAATCTTCTTTCTTGTAGTTTGGATCCATTGCTCCGTGTCCGCTTCTCTGGAGCAGCAGAAAACAACCTTTCTCCCTCCTCTGTATGACATCCTTTTATATATTTGAGCATGGCTATTATGCTGTGTGGAGTTATGGCCCTTGATATAGTTGCTAGCAGATGTCATGGTGGGGTGCTGCTGGCTGACCTGATTGGTCACATTGCTTATGTTTACTATGAGGTAGAGGAAAAGCAGTGAGGTAGCATTGAGGTTGGCACAGAGCCTATCTCCAATGCTAGCCTGCTAGGAGTAGGATCAAATCCTGCACTGGCTTTCTTCCCAGCAGGGAATGGGAGACACAGCCAAAGCATCAGGATTTAACACTCCCCCACTTGTCACTTGATGGACAGGGCTGAGCAGCCAAACTGTGCAGGATTTAAGGTCCCCGCCCCATTCAATGAGTGGGTTAGAACCTGCTTGGATTGCATGTGAGCCCCTTCCTGATTGAGAAAGAGGTTTACATTGGGACCCCCTGCTAAAACAAAGGGCAAAATCTTTTGTCTAGCAGTGCATTGTAAGGTGCTTTGAAAAAACCGAAGTTGGGACTTCAAAGCACCTTACACATGATGTCGTGGTGACAACAGCTGATTGACAGTTGAGCGACCTTGCACACCTATCAGCCTTGGCCCATGAGGTCAATTTTTTGATAATTGGGTCAAAAAGGTTCACCGCCCCTGCTATAATGTGATCTTACATACAGCTTGGCTCATTCTGAAGTGGGCAGGCTGAGAGAGGCTGGCTCAACTGCTGCCCATGCTCTCCATGCTATCGAGATCTAAGGCGAAGGCAGTGCAAGATGGAAGCTTCCGAATGTTTATCCTTGGCGGGTAGGATCCATCTCTGCAGTAATGTATGAATATGGAAGCCTTTCACTGCCTGGATTCAGCTTCTTCATTTTAGTACGGAAGTTGCCTTCTTGATCCAAAGCCTGGAGCCAGGGTAGCGTTATCCAAGCAAGGAAACAGAAGGCGCTTCCCCCACCCTCCATTTCTTCTACTTAATTATGCCTGCAGGGTAGAAATGGATTAGTAGTTATACTATTGCAGATTCTTGTTAGTAGTTAAATAAAGTGTGACCCTTTAATCTCAACTGTTGTCTGGTTTTCGTTTTTATTTTAGGGGGGGTGGAGGGAGAGAGTGGTTTCTTCCATCACTGCTCTGCAAGGAGAGGAGAAACTGTACCTGCCACAATTCTCCCATGCATCCGTCCAAGGAAGGACACCTTAAATCTCTGCCCTTGGGTCTAATCAGCCCAGCCAGGCTTCCTTATTTAGCCTGCTACTCCATTTCCCCCCCCCCCTTCTCCATCACCTGATGTCATAGGACTTCGGGCACTAGTGGCCAGTAAAGACACAGTCCCAAATTCAAAAAGACAAACAGGAGCACACTCTATGTGTGCTTCCTTTCCATATGTTGCTTGAATTCAGTGCTTTTTTGAATTTTTGGCACCTTTCCCTCTCATCTTTCATGGCAACAGGAAAAAGTGCCAATTTTGAAAAGTGCTGAATTCAAGCTGCAATGGCAAAGGAGGAATCGGGAGCACATACAGAGTAGGCTCCTGAGTCTTCCTTTGCCACTGCAGCCTGAATTCTTTTTTAAAAAGTAAAACTCAATTAAGTCACAGCTGCAAAGGAAGAAACTCTAAGTGCACTCCTAATTCTTCCTTTACATCCACAACTTGAAGTTCAAATCACCTGACATCAGGGGATGGTCAAAGTGGCCTGTGGACAGTTGGCCACGTCTGAGGACTCAGCTACATAAATGACATTTTGAATGCATTATAAACATGCAACATCAGATGGTGCTGGAGACCCAGAAGCAATTTACACAAAGAAGAACAGAAAGCACTCACCAACCTGAGGAAAGACAACAACATAATCATTCTCCCAGCAGACAAAGGTAATGCCACGGTTGTGATGAACACATCGGACTACCAAGCAAAACTATCAAATCTACTCCAAGACCCTACCTACCAACCTATAAAAACAGATCCCACCACCTATCTGGAAAAAACCACCAAATCCAAAATAAAAGCCTCTCCTATCAGTGAAGAAATCCAGCTAAGAATCATCCCCAGAGAAAAATCATCCAGATGCCCCAAACTCTACGGTCTCCCCAAGATACACAAAGAAGGAACACCACTCAGACCAATAGTCAGCTCCATAGGCTCACCTCTACAAAATCTCGCTAAATTTCTCGCTAAGCAACTTCAGCCCTATGCAGAATCCATCGCTTCACACGTTACTAACTCCTTCCAGTTCATAGAAACAATAAAGAAGCAAAACCTACATCCCGATGACCTACTTGTGAGCTTCGATGTTGTATCTCTCTTCACACAAGTGCCCATTAATGAAGCCTTGACAGCCATTCAAAACAAATACAATCCCCCCGAATACATCCTGGACCTGACCAACCACTGCCTAACCAACACGTACTTCATCCACAATGGACAAAGATACAAACAGATAGAAGGAGCACCTATGGGATCACCCCTCTCACCGGTCATCGCAAATTTGTACATGGAACACTTTGAAACCAATGCTTTAGACAAGTCAGAACACAAACCCAAACTTTGGCTCAGATATGTTGACGACACCTTTGTAATTTGGCCACACGGGAAAGAAAAACTAGATAGCTTCCTCACACATCTCAACAGCCTACACCCCAAAATACAATTCACTATGGAAATAGAAGCCAACAACCAACTTCCCTTCCTTGACGTCCTAATCTACAAAAAACCTGATGGCTCCCTAGGACACACTATCTACCGGAAAAAAACACACACCAACCGCTACTTACATGCACAATCACACCACCACCCTGCACAAATAAACTCCGTAGCCAAGACTCTCATCTCCAGAACCAAACGCCTGGCTGACAAAGACCACTTGACAACTGAGTTACAGAATCTCTCAAATGTGTTAATCGCCAATGGATACCAGCAAAACAGGGTTACGAAGCTAATCCAAAAAGAAACACCCCCCAAAAACCAAGACACAGAAGAAAACAATGGCATGGCCCTCCTTCCTTATATCAAGGGCACTACAGATAAAATTAGCAAAATCCTCCATAAACACAATATCAAAACAGCCTTTTGCACCAACCAAAAAATAGCCAATATCCTCAGAAACCCCAAAGATAAAATCCAGTTGGAAAACCAAGGGGTCTATGAAATACCCTGCAAAGTCTGCCCAGCCACGTACATTGGACAAACAAACAGACGAATAAATGCACGTATCGCAGAACACAAGAATGCCGTCAAAAAAGAAGAAAAAACTTCCTCTCTTTTCCAACACATGAAAGAAACAGGACACGAAATTAATTTTGCAGATTCCAAATTGCTCTTTAACATGGAACATCACCACAAGAGAATAATCATGGAAGCCATCGAGATAGAGAAACACCCTCACAACATGAACAAGCGTGACGACACGTCCCGCCTGCCAGACATCTGGAAATTAGCCCTCCCCACAAAAACCGACACCAGAACCAGAGGCACACAGAACGCCATCACCAATCAACCACACCAGACCCAAACCCAGACCCTCTCCACAGATAAATTACAGACACCATCCAGTAGCCAAACCATAGTGGCACCTCCGGATGCTGCACCCCCCTGCAATCCCTACACAGATCTGGCTGGCACAGGGCACAAAACCACAGCTCGCCCCTATACACGAAGCCAAGCCAGAGCACAACTAAGTGCAGTACAGCCATCTTCTCAGAAAAACTCTTCACAAGCTCAAGAGGTCAAGACACGAAAGCTTTAGCAACTAATCCACACTTAATGACCCACCTAAGTGGTACTCAGAATATCACTCAAGAAATCACTCAAGATATCCCTCAAGTAATTAAGGAACAAAAGAAGAAAAGGCACACTAACCTGGGAACTTCCTCTCTGCCCAGAACGTTGGAGGCTATACACCACACCCCCTCAACAGTATTTATAGGAACTCAAACACTGAGATCCTGCTCTGTTCCAGTAACAAGAAGCCGAAAGCACCAGCCTGAAGATGACGAGTGAGACCTCGTCGAAACGTCGCCTAGACACCCCAACTCTTACACGGGAAGACACCCGAAGACACCAAAACCTGCATTCCTGTACCCGTGAAAATCTACGAAAGCATATATATATATATATATATATATATATATATATATATATATATATGCGATTTTTACATAGTTTTTTTTTCTTTTGCTATACAGTGGTACCTCTAGTTATGGACTCATAGAATCATAGAATCATAGAGTTGGAAGAGACCACAAGGGCCATCGAGTCCAACCCCCTGCCAAGCAGGAAACACCATCAGAGCACTCCTGACATATGGTTGTCAAGCCTCTGCTTAAAGACCTCCAAAGTAGGAGACTCCACCACACTCCTTGGCAGCAAATTCCACTGTCAAACAGCTCTTACTGTCAGGAAGTTCTTCCTAATGTTTAGGTGGAATCTTCTTTCTTGTAGTTTGGATCCATTGCTCCGTGTCCGCTTCTCTGGAGCAGCAGAAAACAACCTTTCTCCCTCCTCTATATGACATCCTTTTATATATTTGAACATGGCTATCATATCACCTTAACCTCCTCTTCTCCAGGCTAAACATGCCCAGCTCCCTTAACCGTTCCTCATAAGGCATCGTTTCCAGGCCTTTGACCAATTTGGTTTGCCCTCCTCTGGACACGTTCCAGTTTGTCAGTGTCCTTCTTGAACTGTGGTGCCCAGAACTGGACACAGTACTCCAGGTGAGGTCTGACCAGAGCAGAATACAGTGGCACTATTCCTTCCCTTGATCTAGATGCTATACTCCTATTGATGCAGCCCAGAATTGCATTGGTTTTTTTAGCTGCCGCGTCACACTGTTGGCTCATGTCAAGTTTGTGGTCAACCAAGACTCCTAGATCCTTTTCACATGTACTGCTCTCAAGCCAGGTGTCACCCATCTTGTATTTGTGCCTCTCATTTTTTTTTTGCCCAAGTGCAATACTTTACATTTCTCCCTGTTAAGTTCATCTTGTTTGTTTTGGCCCAGTTCTCTAATCTGACTCAATCCGTTCCGGGGTGCCGTTCGCACCCAGAAAAGTCCGCAACTAGAGCGCTGCTTCTGCGCACGCACGCGGCGGGATAGAACGCTTCTGTGCAATCCTGAGGTGCGCAGAGAGCTTTTGCGCATGCATGCGCGGTGAAACCCGGAAGTATACACTTCCGGATTTGCAGTGTTTGTATCCTGAAAAAACGCAACCGGAGACTGTCGTACAGTGGCATAGCGTGGGTTGTCAGCACCCGGGGCAAGGCAAGTAATTTGCGCCCCCTAACCCGTGGATTTGCGCCCCCTAACCCTAACCCCCAGATGTTGCGCCCAGTGCGGCCGGCCCCCCCTGCACCCCCCACGCTATGCCACTGCTGTCGTAACAGGAGGTACGACTGTAGCGATTTTATTTCTGACTTATTTATAGCGCCTTTTCCCCCTGTGTGTAGATCCGCCCTGGGTCTGGCCCTCTGGTTGGATTGAGTTCTGCACCTTAAGCCTTTTCATACATTAGTCATAGACTCGTAGAATTGTGCAGTGGGAAATGTCATCTATTTCAACCCCCTGCAGTGCAGGAGCCAAGCTGCACTGCTGGTCCCATCCTGCTATTACCTGTTGAGCTTTGGCATCTGTAAAGGAACCCCTAAGCAGCTGTTTGTCCATAGGTATCTCAATGCAATCCATGTGATGGCAGCTAACTGTAGGAGGTGGAATCTGATGAAGCTCATTTCCCAACAGAGCCAATGGAATAGACCTGCTTCCCGTCACTCCCTCTCCAGGGGTGGCCAACTCCCAAGAGACTGCGATCTACTCACAGAGTTAAAAACTGGTAGTGATCTACCCCATTTGGGGGGGAGGGTTTCAGGTCACAGTTGTTGAGATTTTTTTAAGGGAGCCAAAGTTGTTGAGCTTCTTTGGGGGGAGCCAGTGGTCTGCCAGTGATCTACTGCCGACATCTAGTGATTTACTAGTAGATCACAATCTGCCTGTTTGACGTGCCTGGACTAGTGGAATGTAAGAGGTATTAGCCCCAATGTAGCTGGGTTCTCAACAGACAGGGCCAATGGAATGGCCCTACTTCCCACTTTCCCCTTAGCTCAGGCATAGGCAACCTCAGCCCTCCAGATATTTTGGGACTACAACTCCCATCATCCCTGACCACTGTTCCTGTTAGCTAGGGATCATGGGAGTTGTAGTCCCAAAACATCTGGAGGGCCGAGGTTGCCTATGTCTGCCTTAGCTGTTGACTTTTTTTCTGCTTCAGATTTCTGCTTTCTGGTTCTACATTTTATTGATCGTGCCATACTTCTGCATTTTTTAAATTTTGCTTTTAATTAGCATAAGCCACTTTATGGGATTCATCTGGGAAGCATATTTAGAGAAACACTTCAAGAAAAAAATATCAGGGTAACACTACCTGCTCTCCAGGAGGTCAGAGCAGCATGCCTTATCTATGGCTGCCTATAGTGAGCTTCATGTCCAAGTAGGACGCAGGTGGCGCTGTGGTCTAAACAACTGAGCCTCTTGGGCTTGCTGATAGGAAAGTCGGCGGTTCGGGTGAGCTCCCGTTGTTCTGTCCCAGCTCCTGCCAACCTAGCTGCTCGAAAGCACACCAGTACAAGTAGATAAATAGGTACTACTGCGGCAGGAAGGTAAATAGCATTTCCATGCACTCTGGCTTCCGTCATGGTGTCTCGTTGCACCAGAAGCAGTTTAGTCATGCTGGTCACATGACCCAGAAAGCTGTCTGTGGACAAACGCCAGCTCCCTCGGCCTGAAAGCAGAGATGAGCACCACACCCCATACTCACATTCGACTGGACTTAACTGTCCAGGGGTCCTTTAGCTTTACCTTACCTTTACCTTCATGGCCAAGCAAGGACTCACACCCACGCCCCCCCCACGCCCCAGTCCAAGCCCAGTCCTCTCTCTGTAACGCCACGCTTCCCACTTGCAAGTTCTCACGGGAACTCTGATTCATTCAAAGCCATAAGCTTTCAGTTCAGGAGTCTAATCTGAATGCACTCATTTACCCATCTGGTTTTCTAACTCCCCTGATACCCAAATGTGCAATCAAATGGGCGAGGCAGCTCAAATCCACTTCCCTTGATCGGCATCCCCCCTACCTGCCAATGACATAACCCTAAATAACAAAAGATTTTATTTTTTTTACTCTCAAAACCAACGAGATAATTATCTGATATGTTTCAGTGCTACATACAGAGAAATGAAACTAATTTTTGTCTTAAAAGGAACCTGGCAGCTGTTTAGCTATGCAGCCAACGTTTGAATAAAACAACCCCACTTTGTGCTTGATGTCTGCCAAATGGCTTGCTGTTATTTTCAGCAGTGTGTGTGTGTGTGTGTGTGTGTATGCCAGTTCACAACCACCACCATCTATTGTCGATGCAATGAATAGCCAACAACAATTTAAAGTAGCAGGCTGCTATCAGCATTGTTCTCCTGTTCAGAAGCACCAGGAACAACGGTGTGTTTTCTGAATACTGTAAGGAAATGCAATTCTCTTCTCGGGATCCTATCAGCAACTTTCATCCTAACCTGAACCCCACAGACAATGAATGACAGTTTGAGCTGTCCACGCTGCACCAGAGAAGTTGTATCTACGGGTCAAGGCTGCAAGCTCAGATTTCCTGCCCCAAAGAATATTATTTGAGGACTTCCAATATTCTTAACCCTTTCATTTACATACACAAAATGCAAAAATGGCTGGCTTACACAAGTTACAGTCTTCCTGGGGGTTGTTTGGTGGGTTTAAATATTTTGGCATCTTTTCTAGGCAGGGTAGAATTTCTTTCCAATCATGTCATGGCCCTCAGTTTTTGCTGTAGAGCCTTTTCCTGGGAATGGAAGCCAAACCTAACAATGAACATGTAGCAATCACAGGTCTGATTCCCACTGCTTGCATGGCACTCTTGTGTTTGCTGCAGTCAAGCTGATCCTCGATCATTGATTGCTGCAGGAAATGCAGAAAGCGCAACATGGAGATGAATTGAATTGAATTGAATTGAATTGAATTGAATTGAATTTATTAATATGGTCACAGACCAGCGTCAACACACACAATATCACAGATCATAAAAATATCAGAAATACAAAGGACAATATGAGTATAACAAGGATTTAAATATAAAAATTAAAATTAATTATTAGCGTGCTCCCTGTAGTTAACATTTGGGGGTTTGGTCATTATGGGATACCACTTGCTTCCTGCGATTGATTGCAGACACACAGAATTTGGCTACATTTAATGTAGTCTTGGGATTCTTATCCTCTAGCAGTAGTTTTAAACTATGGAGTTCCGATTCTTTCCTGGACTTTTGCAAAACAGGTGTAATAAAAGTCAAACGTATATCCTCATAAAGACGACAACGTAATAGTACATGTAGAGCAGTTTCAACTTCCAACGAGCCACAAGGGCAGACCCGTGCTGTATACGGTTTACCCTCAAATCTGCCCTGAAGTAAGGCAGAAGGGAGAAAGTTGAATCTAGTGAGAGTAAAAGACCGTCTGTATTTGGGTACCTGAAGACCTGACAGATAGTTAGCTGGAGAGAAACCTCTCCCATGGTCCCTTATTGCTGGGTGTTTGATCATTTCGCTCATGTGGCATTGTAATTCTACGTCCCAGATACGCTGGCGAATTGTAGTCCTAGCTTTCTCGAAGCCTGTCGCTATCAGGGTCTGTAGTGGGATCCCCAAGCCTTTGAGCTTTTCCAGCAGTGTAGCTTTCCATTTGGATTGGTAGTTATCTAATAGGGTTAAAGGTGCCAGCCCAACCGGGAAGAAAATAAGCTTTAGCCAATAATGAATCTTCAATATCCATATCCAAGTACTGATGGGAATTTGCCCAACCTCCAAATGGACTGCTATGTTGGATACGCAAGAGGGTATCCCCAGCAGGCAGCGGAAAAACTTAGTTTGGAATGCCTCTAGGAGAGTAAGGTTTTTAAAGCTGCAGATCTGGGATCCATATAACAATTGTGATAGTATTTTGGCAGCAAAAACATGGAGATGTACTTCCTCAAGTGTGCAGTGGATATGCATCAAGGACCAATCAGAGCTTCCAGGTGTTTGAAAGTTTGGTGATGCACAGCTCCTATTCACTCTTTCGCAAAATGTTGAGAGGCATAAGATGCTAGAGACTAGCCAGTGAGGGCTGCTTATTCATGCTGGGCTTGTAAACCTCCCAGAAAGATCTGGCTGGCCACCATGGAAATGTTGGGTTAAATGGGCCTTTGGTCTAACCCAGCAGAGATCTTCTTTGGTCTAACCCAGCAGGGGTGGCTATCTGCCATGGATGCTTTACCTGAGATCCTCACATTGCAGGGATCGGATTAGATGATGGGAGTGGAGTCCTAAGGCAGTTGGATGGTGTCTTGTACACCTCTTTCCAGCAAGGCCTGCAGCCCAGCTGGTGCCAAATGTATTGCTCTGCTTTCCTTTGGACCATATCAGTGAGGCTGAGAGGGGTTGTCTTGTCATCTGGGCAGCTCAGAACCTTCATACACACTGCCCAATCTTGCACCTTGGAGAAGTCACTACGGTGCTGCTAACACAGCAAAAACAACATGGGGGGCAGCACTTACGAGTTATCAGTCTCTGCAGCCACACCAAGCGCTGTGATTCTCCAGCGGTTTGACACTCTCCCCCCGCCCCCCAGAGGGGCACTCCATTGTCCTCAAGACAGATCCAGGTATTAGTGTTGTGCTGGTCTTACCCCAAAGGATCACAGCAGCCCACCTTATATTGTTCTATATGAAAGCCGTAAGAGTCAGTCAAAAAGCAGGCTACAAGATGGTGGTTTTACAAACAGAAGAATCCAATGACAATCCATTTTAATCTGGACCTAGTTTATGTCCCTAACCTCCCATTTTCTAAAACTCCCCCCTGCCCCACTTTTGCTATACGTCACCCTTCCTTTCAAACTCCCCAGCATAGAGATATATTTTCTGGCATCCTTTCCTCTGCCTCATCTTTCTTCTCTCCCAAGCGTCCAGAAAGGGATATTTGATTGTGTATGCATTTCCCCCTCTGTATAAAGTAGTCCTATTGTGCGGCTTCTTCACTGGCAAACAGCAAGGCAACAATAGCCATATTGAAGGGCGATTAACTTCAGGGACAGCAGGCCCCGGAGCAAACAATGAAAGATCTCAAGCTCTGAAAACAGCATTGATTCACGGAATGAAACAAAAGTTTGACACCATAGGAGAGAGAGGGGGGGAAAGGTAAGGAGCAACAAGGTTGTGACACCTCTGGCATACAAACGATTTACATGCCATTAATGTACGTGGATTGCATGCTACAATTAGGCCAGCATTTAAATACGTGTTAGCCTTGGCAGGCTCTGTATTATCACACTGAATTTATGTCGCCTCCAAGGTAAAGAGCATCTTCGCATTGTAACACACACAACTAGTATAACGTGTCAAGTGCATTTTCAGCAGAACATTCAGAGGGGGAAACAATGTTTTGCATCAAACAGGGCTTGCTTCATTTCAATGTCCCTCTGCTCCCACCCATTCCAAGATGTTCCTACACGTCCATTCGACCGGATGGTGGTTTTCAAGGTATCTTTATTTTAAATTGTTCTACATTTTGTCTCGCACACTCCCCCTCGACCTTTCGGAAGCATCAAGAGTTTATTCAAAGTTAAACAAGATATGGGTGGGGAAGCATGCAAGGAGGATTAAAAAGGGGTAATGTGTGGTTAACCCAAGGCTGTGTATGTGTGTACACACACACACACACACACACACACTCAACATCACTATAATAAAAAAGCAGTGCTGCACGAGAAGGCCTGTTTCATGCCTGCATGTTTATCCCCAGATGACTGAAACTTCCTGTGATGTCTTATAGGTATGAATGGGCCATCACAGACTTAAGGCCAGAGAGGAAAGAACCATAGCTCAGTGATGAAACAATCACATAGCAAACACATGGCGGTCACTTCCAGATGGCCTGTTTTATTGAGCATCCATCCTGACCTGTTTGCACAAAGTTTGTTGGGAGGTTAGATGGCATCTGCTGTATGCTGAGTATTCATTCTGATTTGTTTGGCAGGTCTATAGACGCTGCGCTAAGCAATTGTTGTCTCACACATTCCGGCGCATTTTCCCCATCACTTCCCTGTCTCTTTTGGGATGGCGGCAGTGGGGAGTTGGTCTGTTGTGCAAGAGCTCCAAATCAGCTTTAATTGGCTGAATTTGCCGGAACGTGATTGCAAAATAGCAACAGCCAGAGAACGACACACCATTCCAACAGCAAAGCTGTTTTCATTTGTGGTATGAAAAGTTGCGAGATTTCAGCAGGAAGAGACAGGATGTGCACGGATTGGAAAGGAAGTAGTATGTCTACCCCGTGACTTATGTAGGTGCTAAGAACACTGAAATCAAAATCACTTATAGCTGCTCCAATACCATAATGAGCGACAATCATCCCGAATGTACAATGAAAGTGGTGTCTGGAGGGGCCCTTTGTCTTTTGCTGCTCTAGTGTAACATGAACCACCTTCTGAGATTTTTTGCAGGTACCAGATGCCTTTGTGTTCTCTAAGCGGTTAAGGATTCTGACTGGTATGTCATCAATGTCTACGCCATCCTCTCCTAATCTTTGTTTTCTACACATCCCTGCCCCAAGAACGTCCAGGCTGGCGGGTAATACTGGTTGCCAGAGGGGCTTTCAGCAGCGGACTATTTTGTAACAATGACATTGAATCAACACTGGATACATGACCTTTATGGATTCTGGCTCTTGCCAGGAGTGCGTGAGGCATTCACAATGAAAGGCAAGGCCACTTGTTATTCAGTCTGGACCTCAGACAATTAGCATGAAAGCAAAGCACCAACTCAGTAAGATATTTACATCTCCCATGCAGAAAATGTATTTAAAAACTCTTCGACAAAGTGGGTGGGGTATTGTGTTTTTATTGCAGGGGGGAGGGAATGACCTACGCTGACTGTCTTGCACATCTTCTGGAAGAGCTACAAATCTTCTTTGATTTTACTAAGCTTGTGTTTCAATGATTCATGGTTTTAAAAACAAATTAGCGTATTCCTTATTTGCAGCAGAAATAACAACTAGACCTCACAGCAGCAAAATCAGGGGCAGGGGCAAGGAAAGAAGGTATTTGCTTTGAATGTTTTTATTCAGGAGAATGGGTTATGCTTCAATTAAGCTAAAAATAAATTTGTGCAGCAAGTTTGGTCAAAATGAAGGACCTGAGGTTTATAGTTGCAAGAAGGCCCAACTTCACTTTTGGGTGCTCCATAGATTCTTGTTAAAATCCAGAGGGTCTCAGCTTTCAACAGCCCAGCACTGTCGGCATACCTTCCCTGTGAAATGAAGGATTATTACGATGTAGAGCAAATTCACTGAATGGACCATAAACATTACAGGCAGCTCATTTCTGATGCTTCCGTCTGACAAGCAAGTGAAGTTTCAACACACAAAGTCCGCTCTGACTGTAATGCAGTCTGATTGAAAATATCCCTCAGGGGAAGGTTTTAATGATTGTTAAAAAGCCTTGACAGCCTCACGTCATACTATGTCCATGTTACCGAAAGCTACAAAGCAACAGCCTTGCTTTAATTTTTAATTTTTTGTTTAGTGAAGAGTGGAAAACTCACGCTGGACAAAGCCAAGGTCAATGGCAAAGATCACTGACAGTTATCACTCCTGCATTTCAGTGATGGGGCACACCTCTGGAGAACTCTCTCACGTACAGTTCTGCCCTGTTGCAAAAATGAAAACAATGAGGAAATATCACAGCCAAGATCAAAGGTCCTCATCCAGCTCTTGTGATGTGAAACTATCCAGGTGCAACAACTAGTGATTCTAGATGGGACTGCACATCTACATCTAGCTTGCTTCCAGGTGCCATATTGATGGAGCATTCATCCTGATTTTGTGGCCAGGGAGATTAACTGATGTTGCATTGAGACAATGCTATCCCTTGCTTTCCAGTGCATCCTATCCTGTTCATTTCTTCTAAATCAGGCTTCCTCAACCTTGGCCCTCCAGATGTTTTGAGACTACAATTCCCATCATCCCTGACCACTGGTCCTGCTAGCTAGGGATCATGGGAGTTGTAGGCCAAAAACATCTGGAGGGCCGAGGTTGAGGAAGCCTGTTCTAAATGACAAAAGGGAGGTTGGAGGCAGCTAAAAGGTAGTCTTTCTAGAATCTGACTGAAACATTTGCTTTAAAGCAGCCCCTCTCGGATGTTCTGGACTACAGCTCCCATGGGTGGGGCTAGTGAGAAATGTGTCAGATTGCATTTCTTAGTGCAGAAAGTATTGACCTGATGTGTTGAGTTCTTTCCTATTCTACTTGATTCAAGTGGGTTCTGGAAGCTTCTCTGTGTGAAAGAAACAAGCAGAAGGTTCCTGATGTTTGGGTTATTCCTTCAGAGAAGCTGAGTACAGCTGGTTTAAACTGGTTCTCTTCTTTCTTTCTGTGAAGGTCGTGCTGACTATAAAAGTAGGGCAAGAAGGAGCCTGGGTTTCACTTTCTCTTTCTATCCCTCTTCCTTCTGGTGTGGTGTTCTGTACATAGTATGCTTAGTGTTAAGGTTTAGACTTATTAGAAGTTATTGTAAGTTAAGTCTGCTGCAACTGGATTTCTTATGCACAGTGCCAATCTTGAATGAATTGGATTTGTGACCATTATGCTCATTTGCCTTCAGTAGCAGTAAAGCTCTGCTGAATGAAATGCAATTGCCTCTGGTTTATTGGGGGGGGGGGGAGAGAATCCTGCAACGTGTAAGTTTTTACTCTGCTAACTATACATTGGAATCTACCCTGGATTAATATTGAGTAGAATATCATGAAAAATGTAATCCATCATCTGTCGTGGATGCTTTAGCTGAGATTCCTGCATCACAGGGGATTGGACTAAATGACCCTTGCGGTCCCTTCCAGCTCTACAATTCTATGTTTCCATGATCTGGAGTCCCTAGTCTAAGGAAGGGTGTTTTACACAGTAAAGTGGTTGTTCGAACCTGAATGAAATCCAGAGATCCATGCAGGTGCTTATTACCTTTACCTATGAAGGGAAACATTCTGTGTGCACATTTTTCTTTGAGATCTTCCTTGCATAATCTAGAATGCCCATCGTGTGACACCCAGTTGGCCAAAATCATGCTGTCTACAACAAAGGTGAAGCCATGTTCTTCACAATGCCATCCCCAACGATTCAGTGTGGAGCTATGATAAGTGTTATTGGAAGTAGCTGCACAAACATCTCCATTTATGGTGGGATGCAATTGGGCACATACCAGGAGAAGCTAAAGGAACTGCAGCTTCATTGCAGGGCATTGCATTGTGTGACCTTTGATGTACCTTCCAGAACTAAAATTCTACTATTCTATGACAGCATATAGGCTTCATTCAGACATGGGGGTTGCTGTTTTGTTGTTGCTGTTGTTGTTGTTGTTGTTGTTTAGTCATTTAGTCGTGTCCGACTCTTCGTGACCCCATGGACCAGAGCACGCCAGGCACTCCTGTCTTCCACTGCCTCCCGCAGTTTGGTCAAACTCATGCTGGTAGCTTCGAGAACACTGTCCAACCATCTCATCCTCTGTCGTCCCCTTCTCCTTGTGCCCTCCATCTTTCCCAACATCAGGGTCTTTTCCAGGGAGTCTTCTCTTCTCATGAGGTGGCCAAAGTATTGGAGCCTCAGCTTCAGGATCTGTCCTTCCAGTGAGCACTCAAGGTTGCCATTTCCTTCATTTCCTTCTTGCAGTCCATGGGACCCTCAAGAGTCTCCTCCAGCACCATAATTCAAAAGCATCAATTCTTCAGCAATCAGCCTTCTGCTATTGCTGTTTTAGCTTTCCTGGTTATAATTCTAGTGCTTCTGGACCAGTTTCCAATGTTCCTTTTACACTGCATTAACACTTGCATTATGGAACTCTAGTTTTTTGATTGCCATGACACCATGACACCACTAAATTTCATTCACACTAGTGGGTGTGGTGTGACACAACAACAGACATAACTAGATGTCTTGCCACCCTTTCTGCACAAGCATGCTTCTGTTCCACCATTGTTTACCCATGAAAACAGTCGGAAATAACTGTTGGAATACTGCCCCCAGTTTTGTCACATGGTATGATCCATGAAAATGGCAGGAGAATTACAGCACAAAACTCCCCAATGCGTTAACAGGGAGGCTAACAGATCCTCCCCCCTGACTCAAACCAAGTAACACAGAATGAGCCCTAAACTTCTGCTGGATCCCCCCAGATTTTCAGAAGTAGCTTTTACGATCAGATAAAACATGGAATTTATCAGGTAAGGAAACATCAGAAAAGTGGGGAAAAGTTACGTCTGAATGCAGCCATAGTTTACCCTAAGAAGAAAGGGGTGGGAATGAGGTGTCAATAGATTTTGTGGAAGTTGTTCCTTAGTTCAGAGACAACTAGTGAAGCCAAAGTGTTGACTAGTACACGTTTGGGAGAGATTTTTTGTGTTTTGGAAGAGCAATCTCTTCACCTGATTTGATTTTCTATAAAAACCCAGGTACTGGAGTGTGTATTAAGTTTCTTGCTTTTAGAGGGATTTGATCCTAGCATTTAAATAACAACAACAACAAGTATATAATAGAACATGCATCCCAACTTCCAATGTCCTAACACTTGGGCAGCAGAATACACAGCACAGGTGGGGAAGGAGTCTTATTATTCATGTTCTGCAACTGTTGAATGGTTTCAGCACTTAGTCATCATGGGATGGGGTTGCAACTTTCTTCCTATAGGCAAAAAATTAGTTTGTTGAAAGTCCATTATCAATGGAAGAGTCTTTGGCAGCCTGTAATTCTGAAACGAGGGCAGCAAGCTCATTCACAGTGACCAAAACACAAAATATTTATGAGTCCCTGAAGTTAAATGGCAGGAGCAGGATTGGATTCTTATCCACACCGAAGAAGCATCTTCTAATTGTCTTCCCAGTTATGGATGCAATCAGGTTGAGGATATCGTGCACTACCTGATAATTTGCCCCTAATGCCCAGATAAAAAATTTCTGTTGCCTTTTCTCAACTGGTTCTCAGGCTGATCCCCCCAGGAAGTGACTGTTGAACTCTTAGTTAATAAAGATCTACAAATTACACACCTGGTAGCCAAATTTGCTGGGTCACCTAAGAAGCTCGGTTCCAGCTACGCTAATGCTTTCAAACATTTATGCTGTACAGGGCTGTAGCTAGGGGGTGGTGAGGTGGGGCCCCACCAGGGGTGCAGGCAATGGGAGGGACACAAAATAGGCTTTAAAATGTATCCAAAAATATAAATATTGATTATTGCCTCATAAGAAATGGTTTTAAATAGAGGGTGAATTGAATGGGGGGGTGGAGGAGAGGCAGAAAGAAGAGCTAATTTGTCCATGACTAGGAGGCACAATGGGACGCGGATGGCGCTGTGGGTTAAACCACAGAGCCTAGGACTTGCCGATCAGAAGGTCGGCAGTTCGAGTCCCCTTGAGGGGGTAAGCTCCCGTTGCTCTGTCCCTGCTCCTGCCAACCTAGCAGTTCAAAAGCACGTCAAAGTGCAAGTAGATAAATAGGTACCGCGTTTCTGTGCGCTGCTCTGGTTCGCCAGAAGCGGCTTAGTCATGCTGGCCAAATGACCTGGAAGCTGTACGCCGGCTCCCTCAGCCAATAAAGCGATATGAGCGCCACAACTCCAGAGTCGGTCACAACTGGACCTAATGGTCAGGGGTCCCTTTACCTTTACTTAGGAGGCACAGTCTGGGTGGTTCTGCCAGGGGCGCAAGATCACCTAGCTACGGCTCTGATGCAGTAAACTTTTATAGGCTACATTGTGTCATTTCAGAGGAAAGCCTTGGTCTTGTCCTATGCTGTTCATTGTAAAGGCCTTTGGCTATACACAACAAATGGATTGATTGATTGAAATCGAGAAGCAACACAGTTTGCCCTTAATGTCAGTGAAGAGCTTTCAGTCGCTTGATGACTTCAGCTTCTAACACAGAGTGGGATCTCAGCAGCTTTTTCTGCTTCTCCTTACTCTTAAAGAGATTAGGGCATCCTCTTATAAACATATTTATGAAGTAAAAGCAAGAGACTTCATCTTGGCAGCTTGGAATCTAACACCATTCTGTATCTATATTATTTTTCAGGATTAGAAGCTATTAATTCCTAAAATTGTGCTCTGGAGCGTAAGTGGCAGCAGCTGTAGCTCTTTGCTCAGAGCCTTTCCACATGGGTTGCTTTCTGCTCAAGATATGCATTGCGAGGAGGAGGAGGAGGAGGAGGAGGAGGAGGAGGACCCAAACGAGGTGCTTCTCTTCAGACGGGGTTTGGCAAAGAAAATGAAATCAGATTATTGGAAAAAGGGAAGCTGGAAAGGCTGAAGTCCACTGTCCAAAAAATGAGCAACCTGGGTGTTAATAAAATGGCATCTCGATGCAGGTGGTTACACACTTCCTGTTTCTGTAATCCATTCTTCTTGCATGCACAGACTAATAAAATGCCTCTTCTTATTATGTCACTACTGTACATGGAACATTTCATGCATAAAATATTAATCCTCCACACTGGGCTTTTGAGGGACTGATTGCACTGGCTTAAAAGAAGAAGAAGAAGAAGAAGACGATGGAAGGATGGCTCCTGAGCAAAGCACTGCCAACACTGTACCCAAGACACTCAGCAGCTTTCAAGAGAAAAGGAAGACATGGGTCTGATAGGAATGCTCTAGGTACATGAGGTTAACACTGATGATCCTGCAAGGTCCTGCCAATTTATAACAGTGTTTCCCAAACTTGGGTCTCCAGCTGTTTGGACTACAGCTCCCATCATCCCTAGCTAGTAAGACCAGTGGTCAGGGATGATGGTCCAAGTTTGGGAAACACTGTTATAAATCAGTGGTTTCCAATTAACTAAGAACTGAAGCCCCCCTGTTTTTCAAATGCCAAGCCACGGACCCCTAACTTGTGAAAATGTTGATCTTTCTATGGTAGTTTTTGTTATGTGAATGGTGCCACCAAGCCCACCTGCAGGGGTCCACAGACCACCAATTGGGAACAACTCCTATAAATTCTTTTACAAGGCTTCCTCTCATGCCTTTTAGGTATCCTGCCCCTTACCTTTCTCACAACCACACTCTAGAAGTTCCACTTCAGCTGCATTCACACAGCAGCTTGCTCTCTTCTTCCAAACTGCTAATTTCCACATTATGTTTGAACTTTTACATGATGAACTTTCAAAATCTGGCAAACTCCAATGGAAGGTTAGCACTCATTCCCGGGTTGATATCTTCCAGAAAGGAAAAGAAAAACCCTATTTACCCACAAAATTGTGGGAGTGAAGTGATGGGCTCGGGGACAGTATATTGGCGCATAGTTCTTTAATGCTGCTTCCATTGAGGGATCTTGGGGGATCAGAAGAAGGCATGTTCAGAAAACAAAAGCTATACACAACGCAAGTTCCCAGCAAGCTGTGCTGGAATGTAAACAGACATGTGACACGCAACAGTTCCACACGTCTGCTCCTTAAGGTGGAATGGAAATCTCAACAAATTCTTTGTTCTGCTGCTGCTTTGGCATTCTTCCCCCCATTCGCCCCTGGCTATGTCTTCTTTTCCATTCTAGAGTGATCGCAGCCAATCGGGGATCACGTGATGAATGTGATGACATCACAGCACAATGCAGTCAGTTAGATTGGGCTGTGTGCTGAAATAACTGAGCGCAAATGGAACTCATCCAGAATGCTTCTTATATCAGTGAAATGTTTTATTCCCTTTCAAAGCAATCGCCAAAAAATGTGCCAAATACAGGAGGGGAGTGATTTTAGACACTGTTTAAAAATGGGCGAGAAAATGGTTTAGCCCTTGTGTCTGTTACAATGTCCCCCTTCACTAGGGAGCCTGTGGCACAATGAGTAAGTGTGTCTGGCTGTTCACCAGAAGGTTGGTGGTTCGAGGCCACCCAGGGATGGCTGTGGACAGGATTCCTGCATATCAGGGAGTTGGAGCAGATGGCCCTTGGGATCTCTTCCAACTCTACAATTCTATGAGTGCAGTTATCCCCATCTGTGGGAGTTCCTGAGCATACTAATTTGTTCTATAAGTGAATGTATGTTATTGCAGAGTGCTAGCATGCAGTGAGAGATTTTACTTTCTTGGGTTCCATGATCACTGCAGATGGTGACAGCAGTCATGAAACTAAAAGACGCCTGCTCCTTGGGAGAAAGGCGATGACAAACCTAGACAGCATCTTAAAAAGCAGAGACAGCACCTTGCCAACAAAGGTCCGTATAGTTAAAGCCATGGTTTTCCCAGTAGTGATGTATGGAAGTGAGAGCTGGACCATAAAGAAGGCTGATGGCCGAAGAATTGGTGCTTTTGAATTATGGTGCTGGAAGAGACTCTTGCGAGTCCCATGGACTGCAAGAAGATCAAACCTATCCATTCTGAAGGAAATCAGCCCTGAGTGCTCACAGGAAGGACAGATCGTGAAGCTGAGGCTCCAATACTTTGGCCACCACATGAGAAGAGAAGACTCCCTGGAAAAGACCCTGATGTTGGGAAAGATGGAGGGCAGAAGGAGAAGGGGCGACAGAGGACAAGATGGTTGGACAGCTACAAACATGAGTTTGACCAGGCTGCGGGAGGCAGTGGAAGACAGGAGTGCCTGGTGTGCTCTGGTCCATGGGGTCACGAAGAGTCGGACACGACTGAACAACTAAACAACAAAAGCATGCAGTGGCGACTGGTGACCATTGGGGCAGGTGGGACAGAAGAAAGAGAGCTCAAGAGTAGAGGGAGCCAGAGCCAATGACAGATGGGCCCAACTAATTTTAGTTTTGTACCCATTCTCCACCCTGCTGAGTTCTACAAGAGCAACATTGAGATTGAGAAGGAAGGTGACTGGTACTGACAGCACCCCTGAGCTGGACATAATAAATACAGTATACTAGGCAGGTGGGGGGCTGTCTGAGGTCAGACTGAGGTTGGTGGGGGCAACACCCCATTCACCCTAATGGGTCAGCCTCCACAGCTGGCATGCCAGACAAATAACAGTATGCTACTGTAGTCTCGAACACTTATTTTGCCAGTGATTATCTCCAATTTTCTCTCCCAATTATCAACTCTAGGGAGGGAACTGGGTGGCCTAAGTATTGGTTTTGGCTTCATCACATGACCTCTACTTGATGACTTTGGCAACCAGCGCTTGCCAAATCTATGCTTGGAAGTAAATTCAGCTAAAGCATCCTTAGTTATGCCTGCATATGTTTTTTTAAAAAAAGGGAAAAAATAGAACCCAACCACTTACACATGAGATTTCTTCTGCGTTTGGGTAAGAACAATGTCCAATTACGGGCTTTTCTTTGGAAATAAATTAGAACTTCAATGGGGTATCAACTAATTATCTCCTAAGGAGAGAAAAAAACACCAGCCCTTTAATTTTATGTTAATAGAGCTAAAGGAATATTTAGCTGTGTCATTTATGTATGAAATGATGCTATAAGCCTCACAACATCGAAAAGCTAAAAGGGTTTAATTCAGGAGCTAGAGCCCCACACGGTGACCTTGCCACCTTTTTCCAGGTGGCAAACTGGATAGGACATTGGCAGCACCAAACCATATGATTAATTAAGCCTCATCGTGAAATTCTAAAGTCATAGCAACTAGCCAAGCTATGCAAGTACAGTTCTCTTAAAAGATTTAATCAGGTTTTGGGCAAAAAAAAACCCCACTCTATATTAGTAGATTTGGCATTCATCTGAGGAAAAGATCAATGATGCTAAACTGTCAAATACTTTTTAAAAAAATGTTTGCAGAAAAGAGAGTGTCTGGGGAAAAAACTCTTACAAAAAGTTTAACAGCATTATGCAACTACAGGTATATATATTTTTTCTAGCTAAGAAATGTGAGGTTAGCTTTCAGTTTGCGGAGGATGGGAGGATTTGCAGATATTAAAATCCGTAAATGTCACCCCTTAAGACTGCCCTTTAATTCTCAGTCAATGGAAGGAGGAGAATGTCCTTTGCTAAATATTTTTTGATGTCCACGTCTGCAGTTGCACTTCAGTTCTTTAAGAACTCGTGTCCAGCATCAATGACAAAAGTTACAAACGCATTCTGATTCCATAACTGCATTGATGGTACCTAGCAAATAAAAGATTGGGGGTGTAAAATCATGTGGAAAATAATGGAAAATCTGAATGCATTAGAGTGCACAAAATGTTTCGAAAAAATACAGGGACAAAATATTTAGAACCTTCTCCCCTGGCTAGCAAAATGAACCAGAAGATGGATGTTAGTTTTTAAGATGCCAAAACATTTGGTAGCTTCCAGATCCAACTATTGTGCCATGCAGCTTGGATCTTTGCATTAAAAGGGGCACAGTTATTTGTGTGGCTACAAGTGGTACCTCGTGTAACATACCACCCCCTTTATGAACGCTTTGGGTTACGCACTCCACTAACCCCGAAGTAGGTGCTCCTTGTGGCGAACTTTGCCCTGGGATTCACGCAGAAGTCATGTTCTGGCTACACACGGGAAGCAGGAGGCACCATTAGTGAAAGCGCACCTGATGTTACGGGTGGTTTCCGGTTACAAATGGACCTCTGAAACCAATTAAGTTCATAACCGTAGGTACCACTGTACTTGAGGGATACACTGTGGACTTATTTTGCATCTGAAATATTATTTACTTGTCCATGAAACTACCTTCAGCACACCCCATACTGCATCACCATGAAGGCTTCATTACTATGTATGCTCACTTGAGCATTGGTTGGCATCCAATGTCTGTCTCAGGAAACAGTGGAAGAGGACACCTTTGGGGGCTGAAGTCAAACCCCCAGCATCTGATGTGGCTGCAGAGACCGATATGGGAGAGACATGTTTTGTTGCAGGTGGGGCAGATGAAGGCATCCGGTTGGGCTGCCGCAGATGCACCATGGCGTTTCTTCTCTCTGCGCTCCTCCAAGTGGCAATTCCTCCTCTGGTCACTGCTATGAATGCACCACCTGTCTGTCTGTCTCCTGGCACTGGCGTCATCTGCAAGGGATTCCCATATGGTGGGGTTGATGTTGGCAGCCTTCATGTCATGCTTGAAGACATCTTTGTAACACAGAGTTGTTCTGCCAATGGTCCTGGTGTCATGGTCCGGTCTACGGGCAATCGAAGTCCCGGCTGAAGATGTCGGGACCGGGGGCAAGATGGCAGGGTGGGAGCAGGAACAAGAGTCTAGAAGCCAGGGGCCTGAGGTCAGGAGGCAGGGAGTCACGAAGTCAAGGGTCCAAGGATCAAGAAGCAAGGAGCCAAGGAGCCAAGGTCCAAGGATCAGGAAGCAAGAAGCCAAAAGCAGCAAGGCAGGAAATGAGTTGCTGTGGCAAAAAGCCGAAGGGAAATGCTGACCTTGTATCCCTTCCCGGCTCTTGCCACCAGGTGCAGTGAGTTACCAAGCGGCCTCACCTGTGCGGCCGCGCCTTGCCTCTCCAGAACAAACTTAGGAAGGCTTCGGTCCTGTGAAGCCCTACTGGTCACAGGGCTCGGCTCCTGCACACACTCCTGACACCTGGTGCCTGAAGCCACCTCCCCGTAGAGCACATCCTTGAGGATCCTGCCATCTTCCATTCTGTGGACATCATCAAGCCAGCATAGATGTCGCTGAGACAGGGGTGCGAACATGCTGGGAATGTGCACTTGGGAGAGCAGATCTTTGTTGCAGATTCTGTCCTAAG
Organism: Podarcis liolepis; assembly: GCF_965112155.1. Taxonomy (NCBI): domain Eukaryota; kingdom Metazoa; phylum Chordata; class Lepidosauria; order Squamata; family Lacertidae; genus Podarcis; species Podarcis liolepis. Next base: position 19,719,858 of record NC_139554.1, read on the forward strand.
TATGAGTCATTAAATGCAGTAGGACTTCTTACTCCAGAGCAAGCATGCAGAGTTTTGCGCTTCCCATCTAAATGCATGTAACTAATAAATGCATATTCTTCCACTCCCATCTCCTTCTCCTTCTTCTGTTGCCTCCATAGCGTTGATAGTGAGCTACCCAGAACAGGAATCCACCCTCTTATACTTTGGAAAGTGACATGAGCATTGATATTGAGGAGATGAGAAGGGAAGGAAGAGATCCGGACACATCAGTAGAACTTTGCCAACACCTGTTGCACTTGTAACCAAAAGTTTGTGATTTCTGGTGGTTCCTCCTTCTCTCTGGTACCCCCTAAACCCCTGAAAATCTGCTCTGGGTGGTGCCCTCTGAAACAGTGGGGTGCAACACCAAAAATTGTCTTGTGCCTCTTCCACCCATGGGAGCAGCAAGTTAGTAGACTGGGAACCTCTGATCATAGCTGTCAATGTTTCCCGTTTTTTTAAGGGAAATTCCCTTATTCCAAATAGGATTCCTCACAAGAAAAGGGAAAAGTTGACAGCTATGCCTCTGATATATTGGGAGTCCTATCTGTAAATGGAAGGAGCCCTTCCATTCACATTTTGGCATGCAGATGGAAAGTTCACTGAACACCTGAAGATGAAAAATAAATAATATTATATCATAGTTGACCATTTGCTGCCCTTTAATGGTAGCCAAAATTTGGCAAATGAGAGGTATCTTTAAATGCATCTTTGCATTTTTTTTAAATGCAAAAGCAACTGCAAGGAGGCCTGATCTGTACAGTGGTACCTCTAGTTACGAACTTAATTCATTCTGGAGGTTAATTCTTAACCTGAAACTGTTCTTAACTAGAGGCGGGCTTTCGCTAATGGGGCCTCTTGCTGCCGCTGTGCCGCCGGCACACGATTTCCGTTCTCATCCTGGGGCAAAGTTCTCAACTCAAGGTAACTCTTCCAGGTTAGCAGAGTTTGTAACCTGAAGCATTTGTAACCTGAGGCGTTTGTGACTCAAGGTACCACTGTATTAATATTACCTTAGTGGGAGGAGGCTCTTAACCTCTTTGTCCCTTCCTATGCCACTCAGTCAAAACCACTATCTGCATCCAAATTAACCCATCTTTTATTTTTATTTTAAAAAATCATGATGTTATATCGCCTTTTTAAAACTTTGTTGGGAGCCACCCAGAGTGGTGGCGTATAAATAATAAATTTATTATTATTATTATTATTATTATTATTATTATTATTATTATCTGCCACAACACGTTTAACATCCTAGCTAGATTTGCCCTGAAGGAATGGCTTCAATTTGCTTCATAACAGGTCTTACAGTGCTTGCCGACTTCTCATATACATCTGGTTGGTCACTGTGTGAACAGGAGGCTGGACAAGATGAGTCCTCTGCCTGACCCAGCCGCGTTCTTTTTACATTCTTCTGCCACTAGTTCTCATAGCATGCAACGCCATGCATGTTTACTTGGAAGCCAACCCCACTGAAGACTCTACAGGCAGCTCCCAATTTATGCACGTGTGCATTGCGCCAAACCCGGAAGTGACTAAAAAAAAGGGCAAAAACAGCCCTAAAAGAACACAAAAGGGCAAAAACGGCATGAAAACAGCACCTAGCAATCCCACAAGCTTTTGCAAGTGCAATCTTAGGAGCCCTTGTACCGATCGTTGAGGCCTGTGGAGAGTGCAAATATGACAAAGGGGGCTTGGCGGGAACGATTGGGGTGGAGTTTGGTTGTCTGGTAAGCGCTGCTGGTTTTTTTAAGAGCTTTCCTAGGGTTTCTGGAGGTTTAGAGGGTGCTTGCAGGCTTTTCCAACAGTGTTTCAAATACACATGATTTCACTGAGGTGCGCGGTGCCTTCGAGACATAACCCTGTGCAAATTGGGAGTTACCTGTACTGTGGGAACATGCATAGGGTCAGCCTGAGCACCTGATATTCTCAAGACTGGCAAATCGGCAAAGTTTTGAGAGCCAGTTTTCCCAGTCTCTAGAAAGCAGGTGGCCCCATCACCCCCCTTTTTTTGTTTTAGTTTTAATCTGGACCATTTGACATCAAGGACAAAACAACAACCAGAACCCTCAGGCCTTTGTGTCAAAAGGCCCCTATCCCTTTGGAGATGGTATGTATTTCAGTGAGATAGGATTCCCCATTGTTTACCCTCCTCTTTATGATGTAAATGTGCCCTGATTTTTATTTGTGCGATTGTGTCTCGGAGGCCCCTTTTCATTTGGCAATGGGGGTTTCATTTAATAAATGTCCTATTAATCCCAGTGCTCTATCAGGAGAATTTAAGCTTGTTTCAATTCTTTGATTGCTTTTTAGGGATTATAGGAAACTTCATTGTCCTCCGCTGCACTGTGAATAAGTAAATTTAAATGATAGGTAGGCACCCAAAAGAAATCTATCGATAGCTTTTAGATATATATGCAGAGTATATATGCATTTATATAGCTTGCAAAAAAGAGAGAGAGAGATGCCATATGAGAGAGGGGGGAAATATCAAATCAAGGCACGAAGAAACTGAAAAATACTACATGTATCATTCACCTGATTTCAATTGTGGCTCCCTTTTGAACCTCGGCCAAATCATTTTGTACATTAAAAATTGGTCAGGGATGATAAGATTCCATTTTCATGGTTGGTAATGCAGAACCGGTGAAAGAATACAATTACAGACCCCTGAGTAAACTCTGCGAATGTCAACTTGATGTAAATGATCAAGTGTCGACAAAGGGGCTGGCTGGTAGAAGGGGAGGGGGTGGCAGGCTGAGGCGGGGGGGGGCAGGGAGAGAGAAGGGGTGAATCTGCTTGCTCCTCACAGGCCTCCAACATGCCGGGGTGTGGACTCGCGCGTGGGTTCTAGGCTGGTGATTTGGAACCTGCCACAGGCAATATCCCACACACTACTGCTGATCAACGCTGTGGTGTAGCTCTCTATCATCGTATGGCTGCAAAAGGAACTGAACACTCCAAATGTCCCCATTTCTGGTCGCTGTCAATATCTAGCTAGCTGTCATTAATCATCTATTGCTATATTGGCTTCAGGGGAGATTCTGAGGGTGCTTTTTAAAAAAATATATATGAATTTGGTTGTTGTGCTAACACATGCAATGTGGTGTATTCCCACTTCCACCCCACCCCTTGTATCGCCTTCCATTGGAGTGCCAACTTGAATAACAAATGGGAGCGCAGGTAAACCCTGCCCCTCATAATTGATCACAAGACATGGTGCCCCCTTGAATATTTTATTTGGGGGGAGGGAGGCAAAGGGTCCTTGCCCCCAAGTGTTGACTCCTATGCCTTCCACAATCCCCATTGAACAATAAGGATTACCAAATGTGATTACCAAATCTGAACGTGCCTCACGGCTTCTGTTTTGAGTTTCTCTATTGTATTGAGGCTTCTACTTTCAGTTTTCGGTTTTCAAACGTTTCAGGAGTCGAACAGAACAGATTACATTGGAAAGCCCAGGTTCCACTGACATTCTGACATTCACACTTCTCATTCACCCCCCAACCCCCAGGCGACCCCCGAGTGGAATAATGACTCAAGACAAAGTGCTATGGGATTAAAATTGGCCACAACTTTATTAAATTTCAGATGTAAGGAGACCTTGGCTCAGGCATTGGGTGTTTATCCTTTCCAGTCCCCAGCCGGGGATCTGGGAGACATCAGGGTTATCCAGAATGTGTGGGGATTGGGCTGGCTCTGGAGAACATTTGTTCAAGCAGAGAGCCCGCCCCCCATTTTGCTTCCGTTGGAGGGGAGAGCAATGACAACCTTTCGGCATATGGCCAATGCTCCCCTCAGGACCCCTTTAACGGGGAACACTGGGATCACCACTGCAAGGGGGGGTCACCGCTTCATGCCCCCCCCATTTAAGGAGATAGACTAAAGGATTCCCAAGGCCTGAAACCGCCAAAGTTGTGACGTTTTGCTATGGGAAAGGCAAAACCTGCCAATGCAGGAAAATTCCTTTCCAGCCCTTCAACAGTGACCCTGACGTAGCAGCGCCTGCGTACCTGTGGAGAAGAGGTTAACCTGCAAGAGAAGACAACTGAGGGAGGGGAGGGTGGGAGACGCTCTGGAGCCAACTGACGCTTCACAGGTAAGATTCACCTTCTGTTGTGTGGGCAGGATGGTCCCTCCCCTTACCTGGCCAATCCCCTGGCAACGCCTCCCCAGGCAGGATTGGACAATTGGCTGAGGTAGGTGGAGACCTCCAGGTATCCAGCCTGGGAAGGATGAAGCCAGCCCAAACTACCAGGAGCCGCACTGGGATCTGGGGGGCTGTATGCGACCACGCAAAAGGCGCCCCCATTTGACGTGGGGAGTGGTCATTGTGAAAATAACATGCAAAAGTGCATTATATTTGGAGGATACCTGGTTAGGACAAATTCCAGTCCCATGTGCAAGTTGCCTTGTCCTTTGCCTTTGATACTCAAAGGTCAAAGATGGGCAGAACTCAGCCTTTGTCCTCACTCACGGACTCCTTTCACCAACATTGAGAGGTGATGCCCACACCTTCCTTGGCATGTGCTCTGCTTCACTATCTGAAAAGCTGATTGTTTTGAGCTGGAGGGACTATTGGTACCTGCAGTGGCTTTGGCGGGAACAGTGTTTGAAGGAATACCTATGCATGCTCTTTCGGGATGACAGCTGTGGTGGTCATGGGAGGCAACAGGCATTGGACATGAGATGCAAGACTTCTTGCAATATTACAAAACATTGCCATCAAATGAATGGCATCATCAGTGAGCTCTATAGCCACAATGAGAACAGCACACACTCCATATGATCATGTGGAACCTAGGAACCTAGGGAATTGCTTCTATTGAGGCAGACCGGTGGTCTATTTATCTCAGAATTGTCTGCAATGGCTGGCAGTGGCTCTTCAGGGCTTCAGACGGGGGTCTCTTTCTGCCTTACCTGGAGATTGGATATGAAACCTTTTGTATGCAAAGCAGGTTCTCCAGCCTTGAGTTAGGGAACATCACCTCCTGAGTGCCTGAATCTTTTGTGGAAGCAAAAGGGGCACCTATGGAATCCTACCATCCTGACTTTAATAAAGGGATGGGGAACATTTTTCAGTCTGAGAGCCATATTCCCTTCAGGCCAACTTTCTGGGAGTGTCAAGCAATGAGCTGGTCTAAGGAAAAACTGGGTAGAGCAATGAATTTTTTTACCTTTGCAGGTGTCCAAGACAAATGGAAAGTGTTTCCCATGGTCACTGACCTTATTTCTCCATTCTCCGATCAACCAGGTTTGGCAGGTTTTTTGGAACCATACAAAAACCTGTGCGACTTCTTTGCCGAAAGTGAAATGTTGGATGAAAAGACATACCGCACGTGGCAATCTCACTTTCTAACCACCTTCTACTCTGGGTGGGGGAAAACCTCTTGTCTGTCTCCATCCTGAAACAATACATGGCTGATTCCTTTCTCCCTTTCTAATCTCTGGAAAACACTGCCTCCGAGTGGCAAGCTTCAAGATAGAAGACTTCCAGTCCCTGTTTCCTTCCCCACTCCCCTTCATCTTATCCCTTTCTTAAAAATCCCTAACTGTATTATTTGTAAGGATATTCATTAACCTTGTTGAGTGGAAAAACCAAAGTGAACTTCCTAAGAACTGAGTCATATAAGCAATCTCACAGCGGGCATTATTTCCCCCATTTATTTTAAGAATTATCAACAAAGTTGTTTAAAGCAGTAATCAATTTCAGTTTTTGTTTACTTGCCTACAGGGAACCAGGCAGAGGGCCTTCTTGGTAGTGGCGCCCGCCCTGTGGAACGCCCTCCCACCAGATGTCAAAGCGATAAACAACTACCTGACATCTTAAGGCAGCCCTGTTCAGGGAAGTTTTTAATGTGTGATATTTTAGTGTATTTTTGGTTTCTATGGAAGCCGCCCAGAGTGGCTGGGGAAACGCAGCCGGATGGGCGGGGTACAAATAAATTATTATTATTATTATTATTATTATTATTATTATTATTATTATTATTGCCATCTTCATTTTTACATTTCCCAACATATTGCAAAGGAACGTAAGAAGCTGCCTTTTACTCAATCAAACCATTGATCCATCTAACTCAGTACTGTCTACACTGACTGGCAGCAAATCTCCAGGGTTTCAGGCAGGGTCCTCTCCCAACTCCACCTGCAGATACCAGGGATTGAGCCTGAGACCTTCTGCATGCAAGACAAATAGTCTACCACTGAGCCAAGGCCCTGCCCCTTTCATGTACGCATGCTGAATCACTTATTGAAACTCTATGGTATTTACCCGTCCTCCTGTGAAATAGAGAGTTTGCTTTCCTAGACACACCCCATTCCCCTGAAAACCAGATCTTTCCCTTCATCAGCTTTGTTTGTCTTGGAATTCTCTCCCACCAGGTTTCGGGTTTTGTTTTGTCTTTAGGTTAGGAAAATGAGAATGTTGTGTTTGTTTCTTTGCAAAAGAACAGAGAGTCACCATCGGCTGATAACAAGTTGCAGAATTGCAAGGTTTCTCCAAAATACAGTGGTGAAGTCTTGAGGGAACAACAAGCTTCTCAAAATATATATGAGTTTTTACACAGACTAGAAGAGAATAGATAATTATAGTTTGCCAATGGACTTGGATCAAGGTCAGGAGTAGCTAACTTGGTGCTTTCCATATGTTTTGGACTCCAATTCCCATCAGCTGCAGCCAGCATGGCCAACAGTAAAGGATGATGGGAACTGTAGTCCAATATCTGGAGAGCTACCCCTAAACATAAGAACTTGTTTTCCAGCAACTGGTATTCAGAAGCATTACTGCCCCCAAATGTGGTAGCCACTGGTGTATGCCCTGATTATTCCTCCCCCCCCCCCCCACAATTCATTTCTAACAGGAATACATAGCGATCCTGCTCTATAGCTGTGGAGATTATTCTGCTATGATTATGGTGGGGCAGGAAAGCTGTGGCGGTAGGGGGAGGAACTCAACCCGTGGGATCAATATATCTCAGGATCGGTTTATATCACACATAAAAAGACACCATAACTGTACTGCTCGCTTCTTGTTTAGTGTCCTGTTCTTTCTATCCACTAATACATCGTAAACCAGCTGATCCCTGAGGTAGGACACTGGCAAGGAATCGCACACTTTTTAAAAGTTACTTTTCAGGGGCTTTGTCTGTGCATCTTGAATTGATGCAGGACGTGGAGGCGAAGAGAGGGCTGGAGCTGCCTTCAGCATTTGTCTGGGAGGCTGAGACACCACCCGCAATGGATGATCAGGCCAAAGAAGACTGCTGTTGTATTCAAGGCTGGCTGATGTTCTATCAGTGTTCTGTAATTTCTTTCCTTTACTGCAGGAAGATGGGAAGCTGCATTATACTACGTCAGATCATTGGTCGGTCAGTCTGCGTGGACTAGCAGGATCAATTCAGGATTTCGGGCAGGGGTTTCTCCCACCCCTACCTCGAGATACTGGGGACTGAACCGGAGACCTTCTGCAATAAGCTTCTGAATACCAGTTTGGTGGGAGCAAGTGGCTGTTGCTTGCTTGAGGTTTTAAGCTGGCTGGGAACAAGATCTTGGACTGAACAGACCATTGACTAAACTGAGACAATGAGATAATAGCCACTAGGTAGGCAGGCTGGGCACACCCTTTAAAATAACTAGTCCCCCCCACACACACACAAATGTCAATGCAAGAAGAGCCCTACTGCATCAGACTAAAGGTCTATCTAGTCACTGTCAGGAGTTCGTCCTACACTCGAGTAGGACCCTGGCAGAGACACATGCCCGACTGGCATGTTCGCTCCCTCCTGGTCGATCGTTCGGGAGCTTCAAAAGCTTTCTTCAGCCCGAACATCACAGCGACCAATGCCAACAGACATTGGCACACTTAGGGATCTGCAGAGTCTTTGCAGCTTGCGTAACAGACCTCAGCAACTCAGCATTTTGGCTAATCTACTTTATTTACATATAAACACACACGGAGCACTGCAACATGGGTCCCACTCTCTCTAGCATCAGACACAAAGAGAAAGGACAAAGGACAATAGTCCCACTTCACGGAAGACAGTAACACAAACATCCTGTCTCCATCACTTCCCTCACTGTGGAATGAAAACATACACCGTCATGTGATAGACAAATATCCCATGACTGCAATAATGGAGCAGGAATTCTAACAGTCACCCCCAGTAGACCACCCAATGTCTATCAGAAGCCTTCAGGCAGCTCATGAGCTCCATGGCATTCTCTCGCCACTTGTGACCTGAACTGGTTAAAGCAGAAATTCTATGCTCCAACTTTGTGCTCAAACAGGGCACCACTGAAATTTGAAAGGCAAAAGTCCACCCTTGGCAGAAGTTCATATTGAGCCCAGAAACATGGTACATAGGTACGGGTTGGAGAATCTATCAATTCTGGTTTCTCTCTTTCTCATATTTGCACTCTTAAGTTCAGTTTTCCACATCAGTTTGCAAAATTTTGAAAAACTGTGAAAATTCAGGAGCATTTTACTGTATATTTCTCCTCCTGTGCACATCCTTTGTACCTAATTTTGCCTAACATAGCAATTTTTACAAAGTGCTTCTACACACACACTTGATACTTAATTTAAACTGGTTTTATTTCTACTGCATCTTTTATTTATTTATTTATTTATTTATATTATTCTATTTTAGTCACTCCCCCCTCCCCCCCAAAAAAACCAGAATCTCAAAGCAACTTATAAACATAGAGCTGGTTGATTGATTATAGAAACCGATTTTCTATAATCAATTAAAAGCTCAACAACTTTGCAAAAAAAAAAAAGTCAACTTTTGTTTCCGGATTTTCGCTCTTTGAAATATAGCAACCCCATATACAAACATCAACATTTTAAAACAAGGATAAAACTATCTACAATACCCAAGTAACATATATAGAAAGACAGGTCTAACTCCGCCCCATCCCACTAAAAGCTAAGCAGGAAAGGTCAGCTGCAAAGGCCCAAGTGAATAAATATGTTTTTACCTGGTGCCTTAAAAACAATGGTGAGAGTGCAGGGCATGGCTCCCTGGGGAGAGTATTACATAAAAAAAGGAGCCACCGCTAAGAAAACCCATTCCTATATCTTTTGCAAGCTTACTGGATTCTGCTTAGAGAGTATGGTTAAGTGGTATATAAACTTGTAACTTTAATAAAGGTTACGGAGGGCCAACACCAATACGACAAAGTCAAAGAAAAGTGCAGCTGATTAATATTATATTGGAATGAAATAATCCAGGTTACTGGGGGAAGATATAGATTAAAATATATTTACGATCTACTTACGTATTAAATATACTTGGCTAAGGTAATCTCTTTTTAAACTATAATTATTTTATAAATTAAAAGGAGCGAGATTTTGAGTGGTCTTGTATTGAATAACATTTAATGTCTTTGTAGAGTGTGTATTTCAGATTTATGTAACATTACTATGTTACAAGCCTAGGGCTTGCGGATCAGAAGGTTGGCGGTTCGAATCACCGTGGGGATTCAAACCGCTGACCATTCGATCGGCAAGCCCAAGCGGCACAGTGGTTTAACCCACAGCGCCACCCCCGTCCCTTCTTGAACAGTAGTTTCTTAATTTTTAGAAATAAAAATAAATGCATTAGTCCCTTCAACATTTTCTGATTATTCTCATTTTCCATTTTTCTGTGGGGGAAAAACCCCAAATGCACTCAGTGGCATTTCTGATTTGCAGAACTCTGCAGTTGCACAGATCAAAATGACTGTGTACTCTTCAAGTGACCTCATTTGCTTTTAAGATCATTTGGATAGGCAGTATAGAAGTCCCAAAGGAATGTAGTAAATAAATATGGTGTAGGAAAGTCTGCACCAGCTCCACCCTAACAATAATTCTGCCAAAAAACAAAAGTTGACACTATGAAGATGAAATAAAAAAATTGCTTCCAGTAGCACCTTAAAGACCAACTAAGTAGCACCTTAAAGACCAACTAAGTAGCACCTTAAAGACCAACTAAAGACTTAGTTGGTCTTTAAGGTGCTACTGGAAGCAATTTTTTTATTTTGACTATGGCAGACCAACACGGCTACCTATCTGTAACTGGAACTATGAAGATGCACACTGCAATGCAGATCTTTCAGGCCGGATGAAGATCAGAAGTATTTTATTTTATTTTATTATTTTATTTTATTTTATATATTTTATTTTATTTTATACCCCACCCACCTAGCTGGGTTTCCCCAGCCACTCTGGGCGGCTCCTAACCAAATATTAAAAACACAATATAGCATTCAACATTAAAAACTTCCCTAAACAGGGCTGCCTTCAGATGTCTTTTAAAAGTATGATAGTTGCTTATTGCCTTGACATCTGAAAGGGTATTCTACAGGGAGGGTGCCACTACTGAGAAGGCCCTCTGCCTGGTTCCCTGTAACCTCACTTCTCACAGACAGGGAACCGCCAGAAGGCCCTCGGAACTGGGCCTCAGTGTCCGGGCTGAACGATGGGGGATGAATCACATATATTGTGATCTGGCCTGGAAAGACTAGTATCAGCATATTATTATTATTATTATTATTATTATTATTATTATTATTATTATTATTATTTCTACACCACCCATCTGGCTGAGTTTCCCCAGCCAGGTAACATCCCAACAGGATCTCTGCCTGGTGAGAAGGGCCTTAGTTCAGTGACAGAGCATCTGTTTTGCATTCAGAAGATCCCAGATTCATTCCTATGCATCTCAGGGATGGGGACTGAGAAATATCCTCATCTGATGCACAAGGCAACTTCCTGTGTGCCTCTGCCTACCCTACACCATCAAACAATTTCCCGCTATTTCACGGGAGCCTGTCAGGCTTCAGGGAATCTGATCCCCCTCCCTCATGGCAGACTGCCAGTAACAGAAAAAAGAAGCTCTTACCAATGTATTTTATTCAGTATTCACAGAGAGAGACGTAGGATGCGGTCTCTCAGATAATGGTGTTGCTCCGAGTAAAGTCCCACCCCCTCTGTCTCTCCAATTTTACGTCATTCCTGCATTGGCTGATCTTTGCTTTCTGCCTCTGAGCTTTCTGTTCTCCTACTCTCAATGCCTGCCAGGTCCTGGGAGAGGGGGCGTGTCTGGAATGCTTTCCAAAGGCACTGAGTCTGTCAGCTGTCTCTCCCCTGGTGCTTCTTTTTCCTCCTGCTCCTCTGCCAATATTTCCCAGCTTCTCCCCACTGCAGCCTCTGAACTGTGCCCTTCTGCAAACCACTGTTCTAAATCTATACTGCCTCCCACTTCTCTGGGAAGTGCAGGAGGAGAGGGCGGTCCCCATCATTCCTCCTCAGTCCAGTCCCCGACAGAGCCACTGTTTCATTAAAAAATAATATAAATATTTGATTTCTCACAATGCTACAGAGCCACAGGGCAGATCCCACACTCGGATGCCAATGCTAATCGAAGCATTTCTGCTGCTCTGGTGATTCTCAATGCAACTGGACAGTTTGTTGCTCCTTCCAACTAAGCCAACTCTGTGGCTTGGGGTGTGGTGGAATCACAGCAGTAGCAGAAGCTTAGCTCCTCCTTCCAGACATCAGGTGTGCGTTCAATGCACGTGCAATATTTTCCATACATCCATGTGATTGTGCCAAGGCTATTTCACACGCTTCTTCATACTGTGCACACAGTTAAGCTAAGGAATTCGCTTCCACGAGAGTTAGGTGATAGCCACCAACTTGGATGGCTTCCAAAAAGGATAATAATCATTAATCATTAATAATAATATATTATTTATACCGCGCTCATCTGGCTGGGTTTCCCCCAAACGAATATTAAAAACACAATGCAGCATTAAACATTAAAAACTTCCCTAAACAGGGTTGCCTTCAGATGCCTCTTAAAAGTAGGATAGTTCTTTATTTCCTTGACATCTGAAAGGGGGGCGGTATTCCACAGGGAGGGTGCCACTACCAAGAAGGCCCTGTGCCTGGTTCACTGTAACTTCACTTCTTGCAGTGAGGGAACCAGCAGAAGACCCTCGGAGGAGGGCCTCAGTGTCCGGGCTGAACTCTCCTTCAGTTATACTGGGCCGAGGCTATTTAGGGCTTCAAAGGTCCAGAAAGGAAGAGTCAACGAAGGGGTGTTACCTGCTTAGGGCAGTGAATGACTGAGAGCATCACCACAGTGGTTGGGAAGGAAGAGACAAATGAGAAAAGAACTGGAAAAAAATGGCTCTTTGTCACCTTCCAGCCTTGCAAAATAATGGAACAAATTAATGGACCTTAACAGATTGGAGAACTGGGCCAAACTAACAAAATGAATTTCAATAGGGCCAAATGTCAGGTTCTGCACTTACAAAACAACAGACCACACCTGCAATACTGTGCCCAGTTCTGGGTGCCACAATTGAAGAAGGATGGGATATGTGCAGAGGAGGGCAGCCAAGATGATCAAGGTTCTGGAAACCAAACCTTATGAGGAATGCTTGAGGGAGTTGGGTGTGTTTAGCCTGGATAAGAGGAGACTAGGAGGAGATATTATAGCCATTTTCAAATACGGTATCTAAAGGGTTGTCTCACATGGAAGATGGAGCAAGCTTGTTTTCTTCTGCTCTGGAGTGTAGGATCTGAACCAATGGCAGGGGGTGCTGAATTGTGGCCTTGCACAAAGTGCTGCGGAAATTTGAGTGATCTGTCATGGATGTTTTAGTTGAGCTTCCTGCATTGCAGGGAGTTGGACTAGATAACTGCCAGGATCCTTTCTGACTCTACAGTTCTGTCACTCTATGTGCCATGGCCCAAAGTGACTTGCAGAAGTCACTTGCTGAAGAGGACCACAGAAATTGTGGGATGCCCACTAGAGTATTCTCAGGAACGTAGGAAACTGCCTTATCTATTGGCCCATCTCCACAATTTCAGAGAGGGCTCTTTCCCAGGCCTACCTGGAGATGCCAGGGGCTAGTGGCTTGGTGTTGGGGCTGTTGTTGTTGGTAGGAATGCTGGCTGGTTCCTGTGCCTTCTGGCCTCTGTGAGGCAACTGCTGGGCTGCGGAGTTACTGAGCTTCTATCCTCTGCGCCCATCATCACGCCTCTAATCCACCTTGCCTGGGAAAGGGCCTATTCCTATTGCCTTGCTGAGGTAAACGCAGCAACATAGGAACATAGGAAACTGCCTTATCTTGAGTTAGACCCTTGGTTTATATAGTTCAGTACAGTGGTGCCCCGCAAAACAAATGCCTCGCAAAACGAAAAACGCGCAAGACGAAAGGGTTTTTCGGTTTTTGCGTCGCTTCGGAAGACGATTTTCCCTATGGGCTTGCTTCGCAAGACGAAACTTCTTGTGAGCTTTTTTTCCCTTTTTCTCAAAGTGACTGCAAAGGCGGGCTCCGGTCGCGCAGCCGAGGGAAGCCCTGCTGTGGGTCGTCCAAAGTCAGCCCGAGCGCGCCACTCACCTAAAAGACATGGAGAGACGGAGGGAGCGCGCGAGGATCCCGGTGCAGAGGAGGCTCCTGCAGCAAAATAAAGGCAGCCCGCAGCCGGAGGGCTCCAGGACCCGGAGCTGTGGCGGGGCCGTCGATGGCGTTGCCGGAGACTCCTCCCTCTGGGCCTCGCTCTCTCCGCCTTCGCCGCCGCTTGCCCTGCCTGCGATCGGCCGGGCTCATCACTCCGCTCTGCAGAGCGCTGCGCAAAGGCGCAGCGGGACAGGTGTCAGGGGACGGTTTGGCTGAGCGCGCCCCGGGATCGGACGTGCGGGGTGCTTGCTGAAGCTCTTATCTTCTGGGGTCGCTGGGATGGCGGCGGTGGGGGCTTGTGTTATGTAAGCGCGTCAGGAGGGACTGCTTAAGAGGCCGGACGAGGCTTATGTAATGGCCAGATGCTCCCTAGGGGTCGAGGCTTGCAGTTGCGGGAACGAGTTTATACCTGTAGCCGCTAAGGCGCTAATAGCCGTGCTTCGCAAGACGAAAAAACCACAAGACGAAGAGACTCGTGGAACGGATTAATTTCGTCTTGCGAGGCACCACTGTATTTTCTATACTGCATGCCTGGAAGTGGCTCTCCACGGTTTCAGGCAGCAAGTCTCTCCCAGAGGTTGAATCTGGAACCTTCTGTGCACAAACTCTACCACTCAGCTATGGGCATTCCCCAAGAATTGCAGGATACACCAGAAGCCTTTCTACTTGGAATAATAGGACTGGAATTGCCCCCCAAAGATGTTAGATTGTTTTTGTATGCCACTACAGCGGCAAGACTTTTATTAGCCAAAAATTGGAAATCGCAAGAAATACCAACAATAGAAGAATGGCAGATGAAGATGATGGATTTTTTGGAGCTGGCCGACCTGACGGGGAGAATCCGTGACCAGAAAGAAGAAGAGACACAAGAGGATTGGAAGAAATTCAAATAATATTTAACTAAATATTGTAATGTAAGATAAATAGAAAATTATTGGAAGGAACAAATAGGCCTAGGGGTAGAATAAGAATAGGTGGTAGTAAATATTAAGGATTAGAATAATAATAAAGGAGAAGAGGTTAGTTAATGAATAGAGTTGATATTATTAGAAATATGAAGTTGGAGAACTGTTATACAGGTGATATAATGAAATTCAGATAGAGGGGATTTGAGGAAGTCAGTTATCAATGTAATGAAATTATGGGTGTGAAATAATAATTCTCTTTTTTGTTTTTTACTGTATGTTTTGTTATGTTTTCTTTTTCTTTCTGTGATAATTGTGAAAATCAATTAAAAAATTGGGGGGAAAGAATTGCGGGATGCAATGGACACTCGGGTTGCAAACGTGATCCATGCAGGATGCACATTCGCAACCCCCAGGGTTTGCAACCCGCAATGGTGCATCTGCACATGCGCGGGTTGCGATTTGGCGCTTCTGCGCATGCACAAAGCGTGATTTAGCACTTCTGCACATGTGCAAGCACTGAAACCTGGAAGTAACCCGTTCCGGTACTTCCGGGTTTCGGCAGGTCCATAACCCAAAAAAAAAACGCAACCTGAAGCTTCTGTAACCCAAGGTATGACTGTACTTTGGCCATACAATTCAGCGACAGATGCACTGTGTGCTCTAGGAACAATACCTTTCTGGGAATGCACGCAACACCAGTTGTCGACAACTGTGGCGAGCAAGGGGATCCGTGGTGAGCACTACCTGTGAGCCAGCCATGCCTCGTTAAACTCATAGCGATCAACACTTGAGTTGGAAGTGGTCCTGTTTGCTCCCACACGCTGCGTGTTCACTGAATTCACTCTTACAGTAAAATAGACTTTGTGGCTGCTTTTCATCAGCGCCTTGTGCTCTTTGGTGTTTGGTTGTGGTGTAGTAGTGACAGATTCCCTGTGATAGATGGCTTTCGGCTGCAGACCTCAGTAAAATCAAACAGCATCGCTATTTGTGTGTGGGGGGGGGTTATTTCCCCCCTCTCCCCTCCCCTTTTCAAGGAAAGAACGTCAAATTTTTAAAGAGCTCCAAAATGCACAGGAATCCGTTTATATTAAAAATGCAGCATAATTGCCTAATTACAGTATTTGCATCATGCTACACAGATTGGCTGGGTTATTTCAAATTGTTTTAGAGTCAGAATGGCAGCGGGCCTGCAGTCTTCCTAAAGCGCTCAGCACATGTGCGGTTGCATAATGAAACATCGCAAATGTTACCCTGCAATTGTGCTTGCTTTAGCCTCGCCTAAGTGCTGCATTAAGAACATCAGATTACCAAATTTACCCCAAACACTTACAAATACAGAACTAACTCCCCACCATCGCCGCCACATCGCACCGCTGCCAACTCTCATCCACAAATTAAGTCCCTAAAGATACTTTTTTAAAAAAAATCATTAACTGCACTGAAGCAATAAATATTTTCTTTTTTCCAGTTCCTCAACCGTTTTGCATGAGGAGGTGGCTAAGTTTTGTCAGTTAATTTACACCAGTATTGTCTCTTGTGTAAGTAGGCAATGCAAACACTTGTCTTTTATTTCATTGCTTTGAAAGCTGCTTTTCCTGACACAGAGACAGAGAGATGGACAGGCACACACACACACACACCAGAGTGATCACTACAACACAAATTGGGCATCAGAGATGTAGCCCAGACTTCTTTGCTATCATCCCTGATTGCCCTGTGGGATGAGAAGTGGCCAATTTAAAGCATGAATATAGTCTGGGGATACATGAATCGTGAATCAAATTTCATGTATGGAAAGGAACAATCATTCAGAAAGGCAGAAAACGCAGTCATCTGCTTTTTAAAGTTGGAAGGTAAGTCTGCAATAGACAACAACAAGGAGATATATTAAAATACCTGGAGTATAGTACCTGGACTATATATATATATATATATAGTCTTTGCTTCTGGCTTTCCTTTTTGTTTTGTTTTTTTTAATTGGGCTGGAAAGGGTTACTTCATTATGCCGCAAATTAGAAAATTCATAATTTATCATTGCACCCAGTCGAAATGCCACCCAACTGAGTCGCACCCCTGCGAAAACCATCACATAGTAACAAACTGTCAAAGTCTGCTGCAGCCGACGGGCAAAATTAATATGCAAATGTATGCAAGAAATTAAAAAGCAGAATTACCCAGGCAAATGAGGTAGCTATACTTGAATTGTTAGAATTATGAATAATTACTGCGAATTTTCTGCTCCTAATATAACTTGTTTTTTGATAAACAAAGACTTAATTATCGAGATGCGCTGGAGAATTTCCGTGGCGCTCATTAATCTTGCAAAAAAAAAAAAAAACAAGTCCCTGGTGCCCAAACCGTAATGAAGAGCGCGTGCCCTGAATCTTCAGAAAGATCAGAGACACCAGGATGCCAGGGCTGGAGAGGAAAAAAAAAAGACAGTGCCAATGTCCCCTCTTGTACCCTGGAGTGTCATAACGTCTTCCACTAACTATCAAAGGGACTTATTTATGCCAGCAGCTGAGCTATAAGTCCAATTTACGATGCCTTGAGCAGTGGTGAAATGATCTGTTGATGTGCTATGGAAATGCCATCTTGCGGTGGTTCAGCCTGGTCCCAGGGATACCAACTTGACAAAGGGGAGGCCTCCACTCCACGGCTAATGGATGCCACATGACAGACCACAATACCCAAGAGGGACAATCTTTTAGGACCAGTCTCAATGGTCGTCCATTAATCTTGGTTCTGCAGTGCTCTGGTGTCCATGGGAACAAGGGCATTATCATAAACACTGATTTTAAATTTCCCCATTAGGGACTGCAAGACAGACAAGAGTTGCTTGGGGTGATGAGCCTGGAAGCAGGGGTGGAGGGGGGGTGGGACAAGAGAATGGCCACTTTTAGCTTGTAGATATATGGGAGCCAGCCTCACCCAGGAGTGGGTGGTATAGGCAATATTCCCCCCTCCCCTGCCAAGATATCACATAGGGCCAACAAAGAAGGAAATAGCTTTAAGTGTGTCTGTGGAACGGTGGCTGTTCCTTTCCTCTGTTTTTGCAGAGAGAGAGAGAGAGAGAGAGAGAGAGAGAGAGAGAGAGAGAGAGAAATCTGTCTGGCCTGCCGGGTTGAGATAATTTACCATAAGAAAGCAAAAAAGGGAAAATAACCCCAGGTACTCTCCATGCAGACCAAATCGAACCTGCTGTGAGCTTATTATTACTTAAAAACTGGCATGTAAGTGGAAATGACTGACTCCCTGTCATTATCCCTATTTACCAGGATGATAAACCCCGAGCAGATGAGAAGGCAAAATTACAAAACATCAGTTCTGGCGCTCAGAGGCTACTTCAAGGAGCTCAAGGCAGGCTGTGTTTTCTAAAGCATCCTCTCTGAATTCAAGTCCCCAAATTTCCTGATGCCTTGACAGGACCATTTGGCTGCATAGACAAATTGTCACCTTTTAAACCAGGAAATCTCTCTCTCTCTCTCTCTCTCTCTCTCTCTCTCTCTCTCTCTCTCTCTCTCCCTCTCTCTCTCTAACACAAAACTCCACCACTTTCTCCCCCCAATCCTTCCATTTCTCTACATGCACAGAAAAGAGACAGTAGCAGAATATTTGAAAATATTTCCTCTTGCCGCCTGGTCTACATACTTAAATATGGATGTGGGAAGCTGATGCCTTGATACATGGAGGACAGGGTGGTGGCGAGTGTGGAATGGCTTTTCGCTCTGATCCAAATTATGTATCTTAGGAACTTCCCTTTCCTGGATGTTGTTTTAATGCGGAAATAGGAGAGGCTGTGCTTCGGCTCCGCCTCTTGGTCCAACTCTATGCAAGTTTACTCAGAAGTAGGCACTGCCGAATGCATTAGGAGTCACCGCTACAGATAATACTCTGAAACAAATGCTCTTTTCTGTGAGCCTGTAAAAAGAACCAATTGGGAAGCTCATTTGGATACCATTAGAACTCCGAAAGCACAGCCCAAAATTTCCATTTCATTTTGAAGGAATATTTTTTTTAAAAAAAAAAAAAAAGTCTACAGGATCAACGTTTCCCAACTAAAGACCTAGCTGCCTGGGTGGGGGGCTCATTCTAAATCCACATATAGACTTGCAGCATTGGAAGGGATCTCTAGGGTCATCTAATCCAACCTCCTGCAATGCAGAATCCTGCCCACAGCCATCCCTGGGTGGGGTAAAACCACCAACCTTCTGGTATTCCCAGGCGTTCTCCCATCCAAGTACTAACCAGTCCTGACCCTGCTTAGCTTCCAAGATCAGAAGAGATTGGGCTTATTCAGGTTAGCTATGTGCACAGACATTCAGGGTCAAGCTGGTTGTGAAAACAGCAGGCACTTCTGTGCATCTGCATCCTTGTTTCTGAAGCTATGTGTGCTTAAAGAACATGGCTCTCCTCCCACCCAGCCTAGGAACAGTAGTGGTTTTTTTTAAGGCTGTTTGGAATTGTGGTTCTGTTCCCAGGATTCTTTGCAGGGAACCCTGTGTTTACAGCCTGAGTCATGTAGAATTTGTGAGGGGCAAAGCCACAGCTCAGTGGCAGAGCACACAATTTGTCTTCCCATTGAAATCAACTGATTGCCTGCCTCCCCCCAAAAAACTGCTCAACTTTGGCTGGGTTGCATCCAGTGGTGTGTGTGTGTGTGTGTGTGTGTTGGGGGGGCACTTTAATTTTCAGACAAACCAAAGTTCAGACAAACAACCAAAATTCAGTAAGTTCCCACCATCACCCAAAAAAGTCATTGAAGGAATTAATTATTTTGATGTACATAGATGTTTATTATTTGTCTATTTGAAGTGCATAGCCTGACCATCCTCCCCCCAGGGTGGTTTAAACAATTTAAAACAATTTAAAATAGCACTACGTCACATATTGCAGATAGCAGTTAAGACCAGCAGTGTTAAAATTTCATAAAAGTATTAGCCCAATGCCTGGATGATTTTTTTATTTTTATTTTTAAAATGTCACTACATGTTTTCAGAATGCTGGGAAAGGGTAAAGGGGGGAAGAGAGCTGCTTTATTCTGCTTGGGAGGCAATTCCATAACGGGGGGCTACCACCAAGAATGTCCTGCCTGTTCAGTCCTTGCCTGGGGGATGGTAGAAAACCAAACAGGGATGGAGGAGGAATTCTATTCAAACTGCATTTGTAAAAGCAACCCCACCCAAATCATATTTTCTGAAATCACACAAGAACTGGAACACAGCCATTCTTTGAAATTTGCAGTTTTCCAGATTGTGTAGTGCAGTTCTCCAGCCAAGCAACATATACAGAAATGCATAGACTGTGGTAATGTGTGACTAAAATGCACTGCATTAGTGCAAATTACATGCAGAAATGCATTACATTAGACAAAACTGCTTTGCGCAATTTTGTGCATCGGTCAAAACCGCATGCAAACCTGTTTATATCGGGAGAAATTCACACTAAAATGCTGATTCGTTTTCATGAGGACTTTCCTTTTTTAGCAAGAAAGAATAAATGTGGAGAACTGAACTTAAGATTTGAAAAATAAGAAACTGAGAGGAAGTGAAATGGGCAGATTCGCAAGCCCCTCAAAGCCAAAGGCAATGGGGTGGTCATGAGAGATATTTGATCAGACCGAAAAGTGTAGGAGCAATAACAGAATAATAGAATTGTAGAGTAGGAAGGGACCACGAGGGTCATCTAGTCCAACCCCCTGCAATGCAGGAATCTTTCGTCCAACATGGGAGTCAAGCCCAAGACCCTGAGATTAGGAGTCTCATGCTCTACCAACTAAGCCAGGCACGGCCAAACTTGGCCCTCCAGCTGTTTTGGGACTACAGTTCACATCATCCCTGACCACTGGTCCTATTAGCTAGGGATGATGGGAGTTGTAGTCCCAAAACAACTGGAGGGCCAAATTTGGCTATGCCTGGACTAAGCTATCCACCACCCCTTTCCTGCCTCGAATGGATAAATATCCCTTTTGACTGCCCTATTTCTTTTTTGCTTCTCCTCTAGTTTCTTTGGGGGGGGTCCTAGATTTGTCGCATCCCATCTGAGAGATGCCAACTTACAGCCCAGTCCAAGTTATGCTTTCTGCCCTAATGATGCTAATGGGATGCTAACCGCCAAGATTTAAGCACCTATACTGCTGCATATGCCTCTCTCCTATTGACATCAAAGGGATTTAGAAGTACTTAACTGGATCACTCCTACTGCGACTGCAGGGGGGGGGGGACCAGCAGGGGAGGGAGAGAGCCCTCAAACATGGCTCTTTTGTTGTCACATTCCTCCATTGTATCGAGTGGCGTATTATTCTGCTGGCAGAGACTGAAAACTGTATTTTTCCGAAGCACTGGTGTGCCTACCTTGTTCTTACATCTGAAATGGCATTACCTTGTCACGCGCGTACATTGATCTAGTTTGACTGTCATCCTCCCCCTTCCATTATTTAGGGTTATTACTTTTTTGTTATTATTTTTCACTCAACTCTGTAATTACTCTTAACTTTCAAGTTTATTTTGATCTCTTTGTTCATGGATTTAGGCTCCCTTCCCCCCCCCCTTCTTTCTCTTTGACAAAAGCATGTGGCTGTTGAGAATACAGCCATAATCATGCCTAATATTGTTCAATTAACAGTCACTCATTTGTGACTATTAATTTGGTTTTCCTTTGAACCTCTTAATGCATGTGGATGTAACAAAGCGTTGCCAATCTGATTTTTTTTAAGGGTTCTCCCACTTTAGTTTTCCCCAAAAGAAAGTTGCTACTTGCCTCTTAGTTAAAGAATCCTTAAATTGTACCTGCAACAGGGATCAGACCTTAGCGGAGAGGTGAAAGCAGGCACCCGACTGGCATAAAACACCACAATTTTATTGATAGCAGCTTAGAACGTGATAGCAGCTTACTACTATTTAACTTTAAGAATTGCTCCAGGGTGAACTTTAAAATTCTCAATAAACATCATTAAAAAAAAAAAAAGAATTGCTCCAGGGTGGTTTTTGTTGTCCTCTTCCCAACCCACCCATTTTTCCTTTTGTGCCGTGTCTTTTGGAAAAGTAAGTCTGCAGGCAAAAATTGTCTTGTTTTGTATTGATTGCGTGTAAGCCACTCTGAAAATCTTTTCAGCTGAAGAACGAGGTGAAAATGCTTGAAATAAATTAAACACAGTACTTCTCGACATAGGAAGGGAAAGGTTCTCCGGGTATGAGAGCCCAACAGTGATGAACTGCTGGAGGGATGGCTGGGGACAAATCCTATGCTAAGGCAGTCAATTGTTCACCCCTACCCAAAGTCAAGGGACGCGGGTGGCGCTGTGGTCTGAACCACGGGAGCCTAGGGCTTGCCAATCAGAAGGTCTGCGGTTCGAATCCCCACGACGAGGTGAGCTCCCGTTGCTCAGTTCCTGCTCCTGCCAACCTAGCTGTTCGAAAGCATGTCAAAGTGCAAGTAGATAAATAGCGGGAAGGTAAACAGTGTTTCCGTGCGCTGCTCTGGTTCGCCAGAAGCAGCTTAGTCATGCTGGCCACATGACCCGGAAGCTGTACGCCGGCTCCCTCGGCCAATAAAGCGAGATGAGCGCCACAACCCCAGAGTCGGCCACGACTGGACCTAACGGTCAGGGGTCTCTTTACCTTTATCCAAAGTCAATCCCAAAACTGAGGTGGCCCCTTGCATCCCAAATCCCTAGCTCCCATAACCATCACCACCCCATGAAGGCGTCTCAGGCACAGCCAAACATCCCATAATGAGCTGTTGCGACAGACAGCACATATGGTAGGAAAGCATACAGTGTAGCTTTTAGGGCTGTGTGTTCAGTCCGAACAAATCCCAGATCCTGAGGCATCATCAGGTTGGCCAAGGGGAGGTTAGACCCACCTAGAGCAATCCAGGGCTATCACAAAGGAGCAAGGGGAGAAGGGGTGTGTGTGTGTGTGTGTGTGTGTGTGAGAGAGAGAGAGAGAGAGAGAGAGAGAGAGAGAGAGAGAGAGATTTCTCTGATGGAGACTGAGGCTGTCTTGCTCTGTGCTAGACTCAAGAATTGCGACTTTGGGCTTCTTTGAAACCCTAATGGGAAACAAGCATGGAGGGTTCATGCTATGAGTCCCTTCATCCTATGCTCAGGTATAGATGTGTATATATAACCATATAAGGGACATGGTGGTGCTGTGGTCTAAACCACTGATCCTCTTGTTCTCGCCGATCAGAAGGCCAGCAGTTTGAATCCACGTGACAGAGTGAGCTCCCGTTGCTCTGTCCCAGCTTCTGCCAACCTAGCAATTGAAAAGCATACCAGCTGGAGTAGATAAATAGGTACCGCTGCAGCAGGAAGGTGAACAGCGTTTCCATGAACTCTGGCTTCCGTCACAGTGTTCCATCGCACCAGAAGCGGTTTAGTCATGCTGGCCACATGACCCGTAAAGTTGTCTGTGGACAAACACCGGCTCCCTCGGCCTAACCCTAACCCCATAGTCAAATTCGACTGGACTTAACCATCCAGGGGTCCTTTACAACCCTAAAGATACCACAGTCTCAATTGATCTTCACACTAACCAAATTCTGGGAAAGCTCAAGAACCTCTTCCTGTTCAGAGACTGGTGTGTGTACAACAAAACTCTTATACCATAGCCTTTCCCCCATAGAAGACAATATATACTTTCACGCCCTCATTTTCACTTGTACACATCAAAAACAGAATACACATACACGACAAATGCAAGTTTGCAAACACATGTACTTTACAGACAAAAAGACTAAGGAGCCATGATTGGCTGCGGTTATGCATAACTGGGGAAGCAAACGTATATTTTTGAACGCATAGTGTGCGAAAACAGCTCTAAATGAATATCTAGTGCAGGCACAAGAAACCTAACCCTGTCCTAATGCTGGACTGGAAAAATGCAAAACTAACTTTCTAAGTAGTGCAGTTAAAGTCTGCAGAGCTGCTCAGATTTCCGGAACGTGGAATGGCTGCAATTTTTGTTTTTATTTTATTTTTTTGTTCTGCAAGCGAGGCTCAACCATACGCACCAATCGTACAGGCAAATGAAAGAGTAACATAAAAGCGCACAGACAGCAACAGCAACACATGATCCCCTTGGTGCCATAGCTAGAGGCTTAATGAAAATATATCTACAAGATACAAAACCACTTTAAAACAATTTTGCACCATTAATCACCTCTTTAATACCAAGTCTTATCTTATTAATTCCAGTCTAACTAAATGGAATTGCCAAGGTTTCCAGAGATTTCTTTTGTTAGATGCAGGTTGGAAAATCATTATGTACAATTTTAACTTCAGCCTCTCACTCTGTATCGTGGATTCTTTTGGGCCAGGACAACTTAGGGATCTTCAAGTGGTTCCCCTTCTTTCCAATCTTTTTCTTCTTTTTTAAAAAAATCAGTATTACATTTCAGAATGTATTGAGAGAGCAAATTAAATAATACACATAGCTTTAATTTGTCTCTGATTTGGATTCTGCAGGCACAAATCTGCCTTGGCTATCATCGTTATCATATTGTTTTATTACGACTCTTAAAATTAAAATCCATTCTTGTCTTTAAATGTTTTATTGTACTTGTCGTTCTTGTTTTGCATTGCGGGATCCGTGATTAATTTTGCCCGCCAAGTGCATATGGCTACCTGGCTATCATCCATTATCTTCATCACTGTTGCTTCAAAATGAGCACTTTATTATTACCTCTTTTTTTTCCTCCAGCTTTTCAATTACCAGATGTGCTCTCACATTTCTCCACTCTGGAGGCATCTCGCTAGACTTAGACTTAAGGAACGTGCACAAAACGCCCAATGTAAGTGAGCGAGGTCAAGGGGACCAACTTATCCAAAGAGGATAGCACAACAACAAAATCCAGAACAGCTATTTCAATTCAGTTAGTGGCTGTGGGAACAACATGAAAATGAACTGGAGTTGCTAAATAGTTAGACTTTGGGGTTCTGTCTGTCTGCTGCAGGAGTAGCCAACATGGTGCTTTCCTGGCATTTTGGACACCTCCCATCATTGCCAAACATCACAGTCAATGGTCAGTCCTATGGCCTGATGTTGGAGGGGGGGGTGTTCTTATATATTCTTCACTGTGTGGTAATATGAAATTGGGTCCTGAGACATGGAAACCGACCTTGTGTTGTGGGTGGGTACTATTGGTCAGCCACAACACCCAATTGGTAGGTCCCTCGTAGCTGGGTGCAATCTAGCCAATGGGATGCAGTCTAAATGCTTTGAGGGACCTATTTATGCACATGAATGTGACCCAGATCTTCCTCTTTTGGTGCATGCATTCGGAACACCCGCCCACCTCTCCCTACTTTTAGGGGTTTGCGCTTGACCTTGCTATGCCATCGTATGTCATCTGTCGTTGGGACAGGGGCACGGCAGGAATTTCCCATTTGGCTGATTGGCTGGTGCCATTTGGGCTTCGCCTGCCGCGTAGCAAATCATCACAACTTGTAAGGTTGCGGATAGGCTCTGATTCAGGTGATAGGGATGGGAGAACGGTCTCGCCATCCCTATGTGAAGGGTATTCCGTTAAAGGAATCCAGGGACTCGATAGTTTGGTCAACCCCTGAGAGGGGGTTGTGCCCGTGCCTGAGTCCAGGGGGACATTTGCGTGGCGGAGTTAGCCCGTTCCCCGCTTTCCGCTTATCCAGGTGTTCACCCTTGGCTGACCTATGCTGGAACCCTGGGTCAGCGCTACCTGTTGCCCTTCTTTGCCCAATCTGAGATCTTGAGAAGATTGGAGACCCTTAGAAATAAGTTAACAGAGATGAATGCTCAGGAAAAAGTAAGAGAGAAAGAACCGGCAACGGATCAATTGAAGAAAGAGAACCTCTCTGAAAAAGCCAAGACAGACCCCATGAAAGATTACTCTTATAATACCTCTACAATTGCGGAGATAAACCTGTTAACAACAGATCTAACACAGTGCGTAAGGGACAGCAACAATCTACCATCTAAGAAGGAAACCATCCCTATGGCAACCACGAAAGACTACCCTTATAATACCTCTGCAGCTGCAGAGATAAACCTGACAGCAACAGATCTAACACAGTGCGTAAGGGACAGCAACAATCTACCATCTAAGAAGGAAACCATCCCTATGACAACCACAACGCGCTCTTGGACCAGCATGAGATACCTGGATGAGGATGAACTTGGTATCAGTCAAATAGAACACCTCAAGGTAGATTCGCCAAAAAAAGGAGTACTGATCACTAATGTTAGCACGCTGCACCCTTCAACTGATTCCATTGAGTACCTGGGCGATAATACATCTATGGACATTGCCAAAATGAATGAAATCCAACCAACAGATAAAAAGATAGGCCCAAAAAATCTTTCAAAGGCAAATTGACTAAGATCAATTTTTGGCAAGACAACGTGCAACCTTGCCTTGCTAACTTGGAATATTGCAGGTTGGCAAAAGAGGGTTTCTGACCAATCCTTTACTAAATATATCCAGAGACATGACATTGCGTTTCTCCAGGAGACCTGGAGCACAAGTGAAGTGGAGTTAAATGGTTTTTCTGCGTTCTCCCTCCCAGGTCTTTTAAGTACTAGAGGGGGGCGAGTTAAAGGTGGGTTAGTTACTTTAATCTCAACAAGGCTAAGGGCCACATTTAAAAAACTAGACCCACTAGACCATCTGGCCACAGCTGTGCAAGTACAGTGGAGAACCCACAGCTGGCTGCTGATTAATGTATACCTACCCCCACAAAGAGAGAAAAGATTGATAAGAAATACTTGGGCTCAGTTAGAACAGTATCTTGACAAACTACTAAATCAATTTCCTGATGCCTCTGTAGTGGTGGCAGGTGACCTAAATGCCAGAACTGGACAATCTGATGAGGCTTTGTGTGCCCATTTCCACGAAACAGTCCCCATTTTAGAGGAAACCCACCCAATACCAGCTAGAATCTCAAAGGATAAAGGCTGCAATTATGCCGGCTTATGCCTACTACACTTGGTCAATAAGTTGGACTTGGTTATACTAAATGGCCGTACAGAGGGGGAGAAGGTCGGAGAATTCACATTTATATCTAACAATGGCGCCTCCACAATTGATTATATAATCGTGTCGTATGATCTTCAAAACAAAGTTCTGGAATGCAAAGTGGAGGAGCGCTTAGACAGTGACCATCTGCCATTAAGTGCACTCGTAGCTGCGGGAAAGGATTTATCCTGCGCTGAAAAAATCGAGCATTCGAGCCCTACAGCTTTGGAGCTCAGATATTCGCGCATTAGATGGACAGATGAACTGCATAAGGAAATTTCAAGTAGGCTATGCTCAAAGGAATTCCTCACTAAGAGAGAAAACCTTATAACTTCCTCAAGCCATGAATTAAAGATAAATTTATTTCAGGAGTTAATTTTACTCCTTCAAGATTCCCTGAAGGAAAAAAGGAACAGGCCAAGTAGGCAATCCTCAGTATATAAAAACTCCAAACCCTGGTTCGATCAAGAATGTCAGGATATGAAGCTAGATTTACTGAAAAAATACAAGAATTATAGATCTGCCAATTTACCCCAACTCCCCACGGGCTGGTTTGAAGATAAACGAAATTATAAAATTTTGATCAAAAACAAAAAACTCCTGGCACAGAAAAGAGAATGGAAATGCCTAATAGATGCATCCAGAGAGAGAGATTCGGCCACCTTCTGGAGACTGGTAGCAAATGGAGTGCGATCTACTTCCTCAGAAGTGGAGTATACTATACCTGCAGGGACTTGGGAGGCATTTTTCCAATCTTCATATTCAGCTCTGCCTTTGACACAGCCACTAATACAGTGTGCGGCAGGTGATGAGTGGCCTCCGGTGTCGGTCGCGGAGATTAGGAGGCTTATTCAGGCACTCAAACATAGAAAAGCCCCGGGAGCAGATAACATCTCTCCTGAACTTCTCAAAGCCAATATTGACTGGTGGGCCCCAGTCCTTGCCACCCTTTTCACCAGCATAGATCAAACAGCAATAATACCAGAGGACTGGGGATTGGCAATCATCGTTCCCATATTCAAGAAAGGCTGTAAATCTGATCCAGCCAATTACAGACCAATCAGTCTCTTAAGCATCATCAGCAAACTTTATGCAACTCACTTACGTGAAAAGTTTGCGGACTGGCTGGAACAGGAGCACATCCTAAAGGAAGCTCAGGCTGGTTTCAGGGCACATAGATCAACTCTAGACCAAGGATTGGTATTGCAACATCTAGTGGAGAAATACACCTCAAAGAAAGGAGGCTCTCTCTATGTAGCCTTTATAGATTTCAAATCAGCCTTCGACTCGATACCCCGGCATAGACTTTGGGAAAAACTAAATGTCACAAACATCGATAGACGTCTTTTGCTCCTTATCCGTAGACTTCATGAAAATACTCGGATCCGTGTTAGATGCGACCGTTATGGGAACCTATCAAAGGAAATCCAAAGTTCCCATGGTGTCAAGCAAGGCTGTGTTCTTGCCCCTATTCTTTTTAACTTCTATATAAACTCCTTAGTCGGAAAGATGGAGGAAGCAAGTACTCATTCCCCAAATCTAAATAATACACCAATCCCGGTCCTTTTGTACGCAGATGATGCGGCACTTATTTCCTTCTCTTGTGTGGGTCTAAGAAAACTTTTACGAGCTCTTACAGAGTATTGCGAAGCTGAACACCTAATAATAAATTACACTAAATCAAAAATTATGGTGTTCTCCAAGAGAAAACTCCGACATAAATGGAAAATTAATAACCAACCTATTGAGCAAGTAACATCCTTTAGATATCTTGGAATAATTTTTGATGAGAAGGGATCTTGGTGCCATCAGATTAAGAATTCCATTGTAAATGCGCAAAGATCTTCCAGAGCTATCATAAGATTCTTTTACAGAAAAGGAGGTCAATATGTTCCTGCTGCCTCCCAGGTCTTTGTTGCAAAAATACTTCCACAATTGATGTATGGCACCCAGATATTTAATTGTCAAAAACTCAAGTCCCTGGAATCTGTACAAACTAAATTTTATCGTTCCCTACTAGGGTTACCTACCTGTGTCTCTAACACTGCCATTAGGCTGGAGGTAGGCCAACTCCCTATTAATGCCAGGATATGGATCCTGAAGATTCACTTCTGGCTAAAACTCATATTTTTCCCAGTGGGAGTGGCTCCATTGACTCTACTAGACCCGTTCCAGTCTAAATGGAGATTGTCGCTTTATGAAAAATTGAGGGGCCTGGGGCTTTCCCCACAAGAACTCATAGCCTCAGGCTTTGAAAAGGCTAAAATGATGGTGAGCCAGCGAATAGGAGATGTAGAGCTTCAGGACCATATGAGCAAGATAGATAAATATCCAGCTATCCAAGATTATGGAAAAGGGTTCAATCTAACCCCATATTTGCTGGACCTACAAATCGCAAAATATAGGCGGGCGTTTACCCTTACCAGATTTGATGTATTGCCATCTGCCTTACTAAAGGGCAGATACGAGGGCACACCCTATGCTGAACGAGTTTGCCCATGTGGTCTGAAGGAGGTGGAAACGGCTTCACATGTGCTGTTACACTGCGACCTTTACGGGGATATCAGGTTACTGTTTATCTCCCCTATTGTTCAGAAATTTCCAGGTCGATCTGAATCTCAGCGGCTGAAAATCCTACTAGGAGATAAAAACCCAGAAGTAACACTGAAAGTGGCCAAGTTTTCTGCGGCCGCGATCAAGCGGAGGGCATTAGCTGTAAAAAAGTAAAGGATCTGACCCCTGGATAAGCCCCCCCCCCCTTTTTTAAGCCCATACATATACTGTAGTGCATACATGAGTATGTATATGTGTGGGTGGGTGGGTGTGGGTGTATATGTGTATTGTTTTTATGTATAATTTTACAACTTTTAATTGACACCATCATTCCCTTGTAAATTATTGCTGCCTTTTATGTTTTTTCTTTTCTTCTGGTCTATGACCGTAATAAATTCATTCATTCATTCATTCATTCATTCATTCATCAGGCTTCCCCAAACTCGGCCCGCCGGTTGTTTTGGGACTACGGTTCCCATCATCCCTGACCACTAGTCCTGTTGGCTAGGTATGATGGGAGTTGTGGTCCCGGGACGGTTGGGGGGCCGAGTTTGGGGATGCCTGCCATACATATTGGGCTGGCCTGAGCAAGGACATTATAAGCATTGCCTCACCATGGTCACATTCTATGAATGACTGGCTTTACATATGGTACAAACTGAGGCCAATGCGTGTCTGTCTTCTCTGAAATGAAGCAGAACTGTAGGTTTAGCACGTTTTCTCTTGGGTAATATTACTTCCCACCAGTGTGAACAGTGTGCTGAGACTTGGAGAGCCCCTGAAAATCTACAATATTCTTGGCACTACAGAGAGGGGTGAGAAAGATTGAATCCTTTTGTTCGTTGTGTTGAGAGAGAAAGAAATGCAATTTCTCAAAGGTCAAAAATGATTAAACAAGAAGAAGATCACAAGACGGGTTAGCTAACTGCTTGTTATCAAGCTGCTTCTGGCAGAAAATTCAACATCTGGCTTTTGCTTTTTTATATAGCAGAGATAATAAACAGGCTCAAAAGTGACAGCAAGATCAAAGGCATTAAAAAATCAACAATTAAATTACAGTTAAATGTTGAAAATAAAATGACTTGTGAGAAAAGGGGTGAATTCCCACCAATTCCAAAGTAGCCTGGACCAGCAGGCTACCTAGACAGGATCTCCTAACATGCCAGTGCTCATACTCTGGCTCAACAATCTTTCTGCAGGGGAGAATAGTACCAGTCAATATTATCTGACTTGCAACTTGAAATGTGCTTAAAACATTATCTGTCTGAGATATGTATTTCCTTCCTTTCCCACCATTTTTAGGTCTTTAACATGGTTTACAAACATGTTTGAATGAAACATTATTTCCAGTCTCCACAGGGATGTGCTGCCAGCTGTAGATCTTCCACCCTAGAAAAAATGGGCAAATTCCTCACCCTATACCTGATTTCTTCTTTGATTCTGGGTGTTTTGGTTCTGATGATGAGATAAAGAGCAATCCCTATCTGGAAGCAATCCCCCAACATTCCCTCTACACTAAATAAAGGAGCAGACCTTGTGTTGTGGGTGGGTACTATTGGTCAGCCACAACACCCAATTGGTAGGTCCCTCGTAGCTGGGTGCAATCTAGCCAATGGGATGCAGTCTAAATGCTTTGAGGGACCTATTTATGCACATGAATGTGACCCAGATCTTCCTCTTTTGGTGCATGCATTCGGAACACCCGCCCACCTCTCCCTACTTTTAGGGGTTTGCGCTTGACCTTGCTATGCCATCGTATGTCATCTGTCGTTGGGACAGGGGCACGGCAGGAATTTCCCATTTGGCTGATTGGCTGGTGCCATTTGGGCTTCGCCTGCCGCGTAGCAAATCATCACAACTTGTAAGGTTGCGGATAGGCTCTGATTCAGGTGATAGGGATGGGAGAACGGTCTCGCCATCCCTATGTGAAGGGTATTCCGTTAAAGGAATCCAGGGACTCGATAGTTTGGTCAACCCCTGAGAGGGGGTTGTGCCCGTGCCTGAGTCCAGGGGGACATTTGCGTGGCGGAGTTAGCCCGTTCCCCGCTTTCCGCTTATCCAGGTGTTCACCCTTGGCTGACCTATGCTGGAACCCTGGGTCAGCGCTACCTGCATGGCAGGGAGCTAGTCAAACCAGAGCCTATGCAACCAGTCACTTGCTGTAATCAATAAAGTTGTGCCCTAAATTCTGCCAAAAACCAAAACCAAAATTTGAGTCAAGTGTGAATTTATTTAGGAGGGAGGTTCTGGGTCCGAACATGCAAATAACTTCTCACATCCACCTCCTACGTCAGGCTTAAAAACTAAAATTCTCACTCCACTCCCTCCCACCACATTTGTCAAAAACCTGCCCTGGTATGGGTACAACATGTTGTCAGGTGAGGCCAGGCAGCCAGGCCATTGTGCTCTCCAGGCCATTGTGCTCACCCCATTCCCATCATGCCAAATGCAGCAACACCGTTGCCAGAACAGTTGCCGCGTCTGCTCATCCGACATACCCTCCAACTGCCCCCAAAATGCCAGGATTGTTATGAAACCCCTTAAGTCTTAAGCCATTGCAGCTTCTCACTTTTTCACACAGCACCCCGAATTCCCAAGGGGCCTTCCCTTCGGTATAGCCTTTTAACGTGTTGCTGGAAGTTCAGATCCGTGCATCCCTGTAACGCATTTCTAGGCCTCCTGCTCCCTTTTCCCCCTCGCGCAATATGAAAACAAGCAAGTTTTTCGATCAGTTTCTCATAAAGGGAAGGGGGCAGGGCCTGTCTGTGAGGCTGCTGCCATGGCTGTGAGGGGTGCTGAGGCATTTCAGGCAGTGAAGAGAGGCCATTACTATCACTTGGCTCTGGCTTGCTTTGTTTGGCTGCTACATCTGTGTTTGTGTCCCAGTCTCTGAGGGGGAAGTGTGAAGTAGGGGAGACAATGATGTAGAATATGTCCCTATTTTCATCTGAGGGATGTTGGAGGGTAAGATCCCACCACACCATTCACCATTGTTGCTGGGAGTGACAGTGATACTTCCACCCGATTATTTTGAACCACCACCAAGAAAATGTTTCTGGTTTTTTTTAAAGAGTCAGCACTGAATGACATGTTTTGTCTTTTTTGAAACAGGAATAAAAAATAAGGCTGCTCTCTTCAGATATATAGATATATATAGATGCAGGTTTTGGTGTCTTCGGGTGTCTTCCCGTGTAAGAGTTGGGGTGTCTAGGCGACGTTTCGACGAGGTCTCACTCGTCATCTTCAGGCTGGTGCTTTCGGCTTCTTGTTACTGGAACAGAGCAGGATCTCAGTGTTTGAGTTCCTATAAATACTGTTGAGGGGGTGTGGTATATAGCCTCCAACGTTCTGGGCAGAGGGGAAGTTCCCAGGTTAGTGTGTCTTTTCTTCTTTTGTTCCTTAATTACTTGAGGGATATCTTGAGTGATTTCTTGAGTGATATTCTGAGTACCACTTAGGTGGGTCATTAAGTGTGGATTAGTTGCTAAAGCTTTCGTGTCTTGACCTCTTGAGCTTGTGAAGAGTTTTTCTGAGAAGATGGCTGTACTGCACTTAGTTGTGCTCTGGCTTGGCTTCGTGTATAGGGGCGAGCTGTGGTTTTGTGCCCTGTGCCAGCCAGATCTGTGTAGGGATTGCAGAGGGGTGCAGCATCCGGAGGTGCCACTATGGTTTGGCTACTGGATGGAGTCTGTAATTTATCTGTGGAGAGGGTCTGGGTTTGGGTCTGGTGTGGTTGATTGGTGATGGCGTTCTGTGTGCCTCTGGTTCTGGTGTCGGTTTTTGTGGGGAGGGCTAATTTCCAGATGTCTGGCAGGCGGGACGTGTCGTCACGCTTGTTCATGTTGTGGGGGTGTTTCGCTATCTCGATGGCTTCCATGATTATTCTCTTGTGGTGATGTTCCATGTTAAAGAGCAATTTGGAATCTGCAAAATTAATTTCGTGTCCTGTTTCTTTCATGTGTTGGAAAAGAGAGGAGGAAATGTGTTGGAAAAGAGAGTGCAGTACAGCCATCTTCTCAGAAAAACTCTTCACAAGCTCAAGAGGTCAAGACACGAAAGCTTTAGCAACTAATCCACACTTAATGACCCACCTAAGTGGTACTCAGAATATCACTCAAGAAATCACTCAAGATATCCCTCAAGTAATTAAGGAACAAAAGAAGAAAAGACACACTAACCTGGGAACTTCCCCTCTGCCCAGAACGTTGGAGGCTATATACCACACCCCCTCAACAGTATTTATAGGAACTCAAACACTGAGATCCTGCTCTGTTCCAGTAACAAGAAGCCGAAAGCACCAGCCTGAAGATGACGAGTGAGACCTCGTCGAAACGTCGCCTAGACACCCCAACTCTTACACGGGAAGACACCCGAAGACACCAAAACCTGCATTCCTGTACCCGTGAAAATCTACGAAAG
Organism: Podarcis liolepis; assembly: GCF_965112155.1. Taxonomy (NCBI): domain Eukaryota; kingdom Metazoa; phylum Chordata; class Lepidosauria; order Squamata; family Lacertidae; genus Podarcis; species Podarcis liolepis. The sequence goes on from NC_139554.1 coordinate 19,753,211, forward strand.
CATATATATAGATGTATATAGATATAGATATATATGTGGCCTGCTGCCTTTGGCTGCACACACACCATAAGTTTAATGTGCACATGACTTCCCCAAGGAATTCTGGGAACTACAGTCTACCCTTCAGAGATCTATAGTTCCTCGCACCCTTAACAAACAGCATTTCCCAGGATTCTTTGGAGGAAGTCACATGCTTTGAATGTGCTTTCCATGTATGTTGTGCACTCAGCTTTCTACTCTCCCACGGGCTTTGGCCATAGGTGGAACAGGACATTATTTTTACCTCTGTAGGCAGGAGAATAAAAGGGTCAACCATTTGGAACCCGTCAGGGTTCTTTTTAGACTGATATGCCCTCTACTCTTCCACCTTACAATAGAAGAACAACGTCTATATTAATGGCTACTGGCCCTCTAAGTTCAGAGGCAGTGTGCTACTGGTGAGCAATGACAGGAGACGGCTCTGGCCTTCGTGACCTGCTTGTGGGCTTCTCGGAGAAGCATCAGATTGGTCACTGTGGGGAAAAGGATGCTAGATTAGTTAGGCCCCTGGTCTGATCCATCAGGGCTCTTCTTATGTTCCTAATCTGTCCCTCACCGCTAAGCTGAAGCCACAGGGGGTTGACTCTACTAACTGAGCTAAATTAATGCTGAAGGTGACGGATCACTTTGGCTTATGAAGTATCCGAAAGCATGCTAATTCCATGCAATATTCAGAAGCAGGTTGGATCTCAGCATTTGCTTACCGCTCTGAAACAAGCCCCCCAAATCCAGACCTTGTGAGACTTTGCTTGTCTTCTGCTTGGAAAGGTTAGATGTTGCACGACAATGATGCACAATGGCATGGTGGACTTGACTGAGTAAATCTAGCCTGACATTGTTATTTTCCATTTCTGTCAGGGAGAAATGACTACCTGCGAAGTGGACATCTCTTCACCCACCTTCCCCTTCCTGCTATCCCCCTTCACTTCTATGTCTTTCTGCCTGACACACATGCACATGCAAGCCCAAACATTGTGCCTCCCCCCCCAAAAAAAATCTCCTGGGTTTTTATTCATTCTCCAACAATTAACAAGAATAATGTACAGTGGTACCTTGGGTTAAGTACTTAATTCATTCCGGAGGTCCGTTCTTAACCTGAAACTGTTCTTAACCTGAAGCACCACTTTAGCTAATGGGGCCTCCCGCTGCCGCTGCGCCGCCGGAGCACGATTTCTGTTCTCATCCTGAAGCAAAGTTCTTAACCTGAAGCACTATTTCTGGGTTAGTGGAGTCTGTAACCTGGAGCGTATGTAACCTGAGGTGTATGTAACCCGAGGTACCACTGTATTGCGGACAGAAATTATCGAAAGAGAGAGAACCCCCCCCCCATGAAATTTGCATAGGTGGAGTTAGGCTGAGGGGTACGCTGGCTGAGACCCAACCTGCCCGCGAAATGTCCTGCCAGAGTGGTGCATGCTCTGGTTATCTCCCGCTTGGACTACTGCAATGTGCTCTACGTAGGGCTGCCTTGGAAGGTGACTTGGAAACTACAACTAATCCAGAATGCGGCAGCTAGACTGGTGACTGGGAGTGGCTGCCGAGACCATATAACACCAGTCCTGAAAGACCTACGGTGGCTCCCAGTACATTTCCAAGCACAATTCAAAGTGTTGGTGCTGACCTTTAAAGCCCTAAATGGCCTCGGCCCAGTATACCTGAAGGAGCGTCTTCACCCCCATCGTTCAGCCACTTCTGGGGGTCTTCTGGCAGTTCCCTCCCTGTGAGAAGTGAGGTTACGGGGAACCAGGCAGAGGGCCTTTTCGGTAGTGGTGCATGCCTTGTGGAACGCCCTCCCATCAGGTGTCAAGGAAATAAACAACCACCTGACTTTTAGAAGACATCTGAAGGCAGCCCTGTTTAGGGAAGTTTTTTAATGTCTGATGTTTTATCGTGTTTTTAATATTCTGTTGGGAGCTGCCCAGAGTGGCTGGGGAAACTAAGCCAGATGGGCGGAGTATAAATAAATTATTATTATTATTACTACTACTACTACTACTACTACTATAAGTGTCCTTTCCTTTATCCTGCAGATCATTTCACCTGTGGCCTGCACTCTGCAGCCTTCCCAGTTTCCCGCTCTTCAATTAAAGCCTAGGGAAATATATCAAGAGTTAACCTCTCCTTTTTCAGTTCAGGAAGCCCAGGCAACCAAGGAGGCTGCAAGCATGCGGGAAAAACTCAACCTAGGAGGCACAAGATTTAGATAATGGGAGATTGGAGAAGGAGGGTGTGAAACTGAGAGACGGACAGCAACTCTTTTCGTGGCTACCAAACTGTTCCCAAATTTATAAGCATCTGCCGCTGCCCTCCCCCTACGCACACAGTTTGTTTTCCTAAATTAAAAGGTCTCAAATGCTTTACTCTTTCCATGAGTATTCCATTCTGATTACGCTTTTGGGAACTTTTCGCAACCCAACAATATCTTTTTAGAGATGGGGCTACGAGAACTGTACCTCATATTCCAAGTGCAGCTACCCTGTAAATTCTACTGTGCTGACACCTTTTTAGAAAGGCGCCTCCAGATGACCTGTTTATGAAATATTCATCGGAAAGGACGATAGTTCAGTGGCAGAACATCTGCTATGAATGCAAAAGGCCCCAGGTTAAACCCCTAGCATCCGTAGCTAGGGCTGGTAGCAATTCCTGCCTGAAACCCCACAGAGCAGCTGCAAGTCAGTGTAGACAGTATTGAGCTACATGAACCAACAGTTCAAGGCAGTTTCCTATAGTCCATCCTGATTTGCTTGCACAAAGCTTAGGAGGGGTTAGATCATATCGAGTCTTTATCGAGAATTTGTTCGGATTTGTTTACAGAGCCCTTATATGACAGTCAGCAGTCATTCTGCATTCACCCTGATTTGTTTGTGATGTGGGTGATGATCATTTGAATTTATCAGTCACTTGTTACCTAAAAGGTCTCCAAGCAATAATGTTTAACAACATACATGTGTTGTTCCATAAGAAAAAAAACAAAATTAAAATTAATATAGAACTAGGGGTGCCATATTTCCAAAAGTGAAAATCCGTACAGAGTTGTTGAGCTTTTTTGAGGGGGTGGGACCCTGCCACCTTCCCAAAACCTGCCTGATTTTGAGAAGAGCTCTTGGATGCTTCCGCAACCCTGCCACTACTTTTCCAAAGTGAGACCTGCCTGCATCTCCCTACCCCTCACTGCAAACTGAGCTGGCTGAAGGCACTACAGATGCCCCCGAAGGAACAAGGGATTGTGTGCCAAGGCACCTGAGCCACAAAGTTCCCAGGAGAACAATAAAGCACATGGACACAAAGTATTTTGGTTTATGGGTTCAAATAGGTCACGACTTTATTGGTTACGGATGTGAGTGGTTTGGCTTAGGCATTGGAGTGAAGCCAGACTATATATTGACTCTTGCCCATCCGTAGGGGCTGTGACATGGCCCTAGTCCATGTCCAGGCTTCGGACAGGATTCACACCCCGGATCCCTTTAACAGGATACCCTTACTGAGGAGCGGCAGGCGAAGGCTACAACCTCCCTTCCATCCAGACAAAGGCTTAAAGGTAAAGGTAAAGGGACCCCTGACCATTAGGTCCAGTCATGGACAACTCTGAGATTGCGGTGCTCATCTCGCTTTATTGGCCGAGGGAGCCTGCATACAGCTTCCGGGTCATGTGGCCAGCATGACTAAGCCACTTCTGGCGAACCAGAGCAGCACACGGAAACACTGTTTACCTTCCCGCTGGAGTGGTACCTATTTATCTACTTCTTTGATGTGCTTTCAAACTGCTAGGTTGGCAGGAGAAGGGACCGAGCAATGGGAGCTCACCCTGTCATGGAGATTCGAACCGCCGACCTTCTGATTTAACCCACAGCGCCACCCGTGTCCCTAGACAAAGGCTTACCCTATGTCTATCCTCACAAAAGTTGTGACAATTGCTACTAGGTAGGTGAGGGTGCCAGCCGGCCGCGCCACAGTTAATCACCCATGGCCACACCCACACTGAGAGCAGATTAGCTGGGGCTGTCCCACAAGGGCAGAACCCCAGCAACAATAATGTGGCCAGCATGACGCAGGGGAGAGGCAGCAGCCCTCTGCCCCCTAAGCCAGAATACTGTTGTGACCCAGCTGCCCAGCTGCAATGCCGCCCACTGGGAAAAGGTGAGTGGACATCTGGGAAGGGGAGAAAGGGAGGGAATGGAAGAAGGATCCCAGCAGGAGGAGAGAGAGGGGACAAAAGGAAGAGGGTTCGGAGGAAGAGGAGAGGGTGCCGGGGGGGCGCTTCCAGACAGGAGGCAGGAGGCAAAGGACTGAAAAAGCCATGCAATGGTGAGAGGCTGGGGTGGGGGCAAGGGAATGCAGCGGCAGAGAAAGGGAGGGTGAGTATTTGCAGCAAGAGGAAAGCCTGTTTGGGGAAAAGTTCAGGGAGCCCAGTGAGATATGGGTAAAGGAGGGAGGGGAAAAAATTAAAGGAGGGTCTCCCTGAGCCCGATATATCCTTGTTTTCTGGAGTGAGCCCCCCAAAATGGGGAGAAGGGTGGTTGGGGGGGAGGGATTGTTGGATGGAATATGAGAGGGGAGGGGGGGATGCAGAAGAGGCACGCCAGGGGAGGAAGCGGAGGGAGCCCGAGAGAGAGAGAGAGAGAGAGAGAGAGAGAGAGAGCGCAATGTCCGGGATTTTCCCAACGTATGGCAGCATTAGCACATTTTCCTACAACGTACAATAAACAGCTCCCCCCATAACAACTATGGGAAGCATTGGCAGCACACTAATAACAGAATTTGTTTGGTTCAGTAAGAGATGGGGGTTAAGTCTTTTCAGTAAGAGATGGGGGTTAAATCTTTACCTGCTGCTGCTAAGATGTCTGCGAAGACTCCAGGCGGACCTCATTGGGGAGCCACAACAGAAAAGGTTTGCATGCCTTCCCAGTTGTCATTTGTTCATCCCACACTTTTCAGTGCATTTCCCCATTGCTTTCCAGTGTGCCAAGATGTGCACATTTCCCAAACCCCATTGGGAAATAATGGCCAGGAAGTGTACAAAATTCAGTCAATAAATGCACATTCCCCAAGGCTACAAAGTTCCCTCTTCATGGGAGGATTGTATGCACATTCTCCACAAGGCTTGGTGAAAGTATACAGTGGCTGGTTATTATGCGCAATATCCACTCAACTTATAGTCCCCTTTCCATACATGCATACAAACACAAGAGAGGTCTGTATGAAAAGCTATCGATCTGGGCTGCTTTATTTTTACAGCACCATTGGGTAGCATTAAAACACAAGATCACTGGAAAGACCATTTCAGATAATGCCCCAAACTGCTTTTCTTTTCAGTTTATGAGATGAATATTTCAAAGTACTCATAGATTATTGTTAATTGTAATAAGTTCGAATAAAACTTGAGAAAAGAGCTATCCCGTATCCGAAAGGAAAATATTTCCACAGTAGAGTTGGTAGCCAGAAGTCTCTCTCCACAGCTTTGCGAAAAGGCAGATATTATTTTATTTCTTTAAGGTTTTTATTAGCCACTCTTCAGCCCAAACTCTCCAGGTGGCTTACAAAATCTAACAATGAAAACCACAATTAATAAAACAGATATCATAAATAAACCACAGTTAAACAAAAGAAATGTAACCTGCCCCATGAGAGGGGAGGGAAGCAAACCTACTTATCCAGCCATTGCTTCATCTACAACACTGTCAGCAAAGAAATCTCTCCCCTGCCCCCAGCTGCTGCCATTAAACTACCCTTTAGTTTATGCGTGGCATGCGTTCTGAGGGTGTGGTGCCCAGTGTGTGTGGGGGGGTGCAGTGTGTGTGTCAGGGGGCAGGCTGCCGCGATGGCACCCTACCGGAATAGTGGTGCCGGGGGCGGTCTGCTCCCTCTGCATTCCCGTTCTTCTGCCAGTGGCAGGAGCACCAAAATGGCTCCAGCATTTGGAAACCTCCCTGATGTCCGCCCCCCGCTGGTGGGCATCCAGGACCCACTTGTGGGAAGTTAGTGTAGCAACTCCTCCCCACTCAGCAAGTGTTTACTTCTGTTGAGGTAAAACCCAGGAGACACAGGTTCAAATCTCAACGCAGTCATGAAGTTCACTGGTTGGCCTTGAGGCAGCTACTCCCTCCCTCACCCACCTCACAGGGTTATTGTGAAAATGACATGGAGAACCACACACACTTCCTTGAGCTCCTTGGAGGAAGGGCAGGATATCAAAGCAATTAGTAAATAAACTCTCTGTGCTGAGTAGTTAGGTATAGGGTACATAGCAAGGCCTCAAATCTGTTGGTAGAGCACGAGACTCTGAATCTCAAGGTTACGGGTTCAAGCCCCATGTTGGGCAAAAAAATTCCTGCATTGCTGGTTGTTTGGACTAGATAACCCTTGTGGGGGACAGCTCTACGATGTTGTGATTCTGTGATTCTATCCCAAATAAAATTAAACCAAATCAGTGTTGTGTTGTAGCAACACTCTGGGGGAACCGGTGGAAATTGCAATGGCATTGCCCAGAGTCCAGCAGTAAGAAGCGTCACTGCTGCTGCTGCTGCTTCTTGAAGCCTGCTGAGGTAGGATGGGGTCCCTAGAGAGCATCTGGCAAAGGCCCACTCAAGCCTCTCTGGGAACAGAGAGAGTGGCTGGAGCCGCTGATGGCGGGAAAAGGGCTGGTGAGCGAGAAGGGTCAGCGCCATCTTTTTATATGCTAAAGAGGTAAGGTTCCCCAGCCCTGCTTTATATGCAAACAAGGTAGACACACGAGCGATCTGCAGTGAGGGGCAGGCACTTCTACATTGCTTTAGAAAAAGAAGAAGAAGAAAGCGTATGACCTGAAAAGGGGACATTTGCATATGCTAATTGATATGCAAAGATGCAAATTTGGAAACAAGCACTGTCATTTAAGCAGAAATACAATGCATCTGGCCCTAGAGAGAAGGACCAGGGGACCTGTGTGTCCCTGCTGACCAAGTGTTAAGCTGTGGATGGGCGACTTGTAGCCTCCTTCCTGCTCTCCCTTCTGAGGGTTCTTGAGCTTTAAACTGGACACGGACCAGGAAAACTTTCAAACAGAGTTCTCGAAATAGAGGGCTGTCCTCCGTACTGTAAGACACGTGGCCACATGATGAGCCATGGCTCCATCTCCTCTGGTTTGACCCCAAGTATCTGGAGTCCCACGGGACACGGGTGGCTCTGTGGGTTAAACCACAGAGCGAGGACTTGCCGATCAGAAGGTCGGGAGTTCGAATCCCTGCGGTGGAGTGAGTTCCCGTTGCTCGGTCCCTGCTCCTGCCAACCTAGCAGTTCGAAAGCACGTCAAAGTGCAAGTAGATAAATAGGTACCGCTCCGGTGGGAAGGTAAACAGCGTTTCCGTGCGCTGCTCTGGTTCGCCAGAAGCGGCTTAGTCATGCTGGCCACATGACTCGGAAGCTGTACCCCGGCTCCCTCGGCCAATAAAGCGAGATGAGTGCTGCAACCCCAGAGTTGGTCACGACTGGACCTAATGGTCAGGGGTCCCTCTACTATCTGGAGTCCCCTGATGTTCTTCACTGCAGAATTCATCGGAGTGCCTTGCTGACTGGCTGCTCAGAAAAGTTTCAGTGAAAGGGACTTGGTATCAGCACCTTACTTTTAAAGGTTTTTACAGTGGCAGAACCAAGGCCTCATGTGCCTTTGAGCATTTAAAATGGAGCAAAGTTAAATGATAAAGTGCACCTTTAACTTAATGACAGTAATTCAGTTTCAGATGGTGAGTGCTATTATACCCCCCCTTTAAGTCTAGACTCAGTCATAATTGAAATGACAATTATAATAATCCTCGTGTAATGAAGATTATTCTGAATGAATGAAAGAAAGAAATCTTTTCGGATGGTGTGTGTGTGTTTTCCCATAACCTAAGTATAATGGCATCGTTCTCTATAGGTGAATAGACAAGTGTTTCGCTTGCCACTAAACTGCTGAAGTTTTGCTTTCCAGGTTCAGAAGCAGTCAGTGAGCATTCTTCCAATGAACATTTGGCCTCCAAGCCTGAGGTTCCCTACCGCTGCCTTTTACCAGTATTTTATTTTTTAATAAATCCAACATTAAGATTAGCAAAAAAAGAGGCAATTGCAGAAAAAGCAACAAAATAAATAAATAAAACCCAAATTAACCTGTTCTGTGGTGGCTCCCAAACTGTGGAATACTCCCCCCAGAGAGGCTTGCCTGGCCCCATCATTACATGTCTTTTGTTGTTGTTGTTTAGTCATGTCCAGCTCTTCGTGACCCCATGGACCTGAGCATGCCAGGCACTCCTGTCTTCCACTGCCTCCCGCAGTTTGGTCAAACTCATGCTGGTAGCTTCAAGAACACTGTCCAACCATCTCATCCTCTGTCGTCCCCTTCTCCTTGTGCCCTCCATCTTTCCCAACATCAGGGTCTTTTCCAGGGAGTCTTCTCTTCTCATGAGATGGCCAAAGTATTGGAGCCTCAGCGTCAGGATCTGTCCTTCCAGTCCTCAGGGCTGATTTCCTTCAGAATGGATAGGTTTGATCTTCTTGCAGTCCACGGGACTCTCAAGAGTCTCCTTCAGCACCATAACTCAAAAGCATCAATTCTTCGGCGATCAGCCTTCTTTATGGTCCAGCTCTCACTTCCATACATCACTACTGGGGAAACCATAGCTTTTACTATACGGACCTTTGTTGGCAAGGTGCTTTAGGCTCCAGACAAAAACATTCCTCTTTACTCAGGACTATATCTATTAAATAATCTATGGCCTGTTATAACTTGGGGGAGGGGGGCTGTTGTTATTATGATTATTTTATTATTATGCTGTCTGTTGTTATGCTTTTTATTATGCTTTTATTCTTGGTGCTCTGTAATGTGCTTTTAATGTTGTATACTGCCCTGGGATCTTCTGATAAAGGGCAGTATATAAATTGAATAAATAATAATAATAATAACCACCAAACGTATAGGAAAATCAGATCGTTTTATTCTGGTGCCTAAAAGTAAACAAAGTCAGTGCCAGTCACAGAAAGAGCCCTTTCTTGGTCACAAGCAGAGAAGCACAGAAGGAGACCTTAAAACATAGAGACAGCATCAAGTGAGATGAGGCAGAGCCAATTTCATAAATGTGTATGCATCTGCAGCAGCACAACTGGATGCTTTCATCTTCCTCAGCTGCAACAAAACATGTCTCTCCCATATCAGTCTCTACAGCCACTGCAGGCACCGTAACTCTTGCAACAGTTTGACTTCATTCCCATTGTCTCCTGAGCAGTGCTGGATTTATGTCTAAGCTAAACAAGCTATAATTTAGGGCCCCACTCTCTTGCCCCCCCCCCCAAAAAAAAATCACTATTAATATACTTCTTAATTGTATTTCAGTTCAACAATTACTTTGATAAAATACATATTTTGTTATGTGCAAATGGCTTTAGATACTTATTACGTCCATAAATTACCATATAGAATATATTCAACACAAAAAACAGCGACAATTTGTTGCTGACAAAGGACAGCTGGACATAGAAAGGGCCCTGTTACCTTCAGTAGCTTAGGGCCTCATCATCAGATGCCAATGAAACCTGAAAACTGGTGAGTGCAAGTTGAGTTCCGCTTTCACAAATGCTTTTCAGAGTAGGACTCTTGTGATTCACGTGCCATGGTTTGGTGTAACATTGTGGAAGGTGTTAATGGAGTGAAGCAGGTACAGATTGGAACTGCTTTTTCTAGGCTGCATTTCATATGCAAGATCATTGCTATTTTTCTAGAAAAAGAGGTGCTGGAACTCACTGTGAACACCCCCTTGCTTAATAATAATAATAATAATAATAATAATTTATACCCCGCCCATCTGGCTGAGTTTCCCCAGCCACTCTGGGCGGCTCCCAAACAAGTATTAAAAACAATACAGCATTAAACATTAAAAACTTCCCTGAACAGGGCTGCCTTCAGATATCTTTTGAAGATAGGATAGCTGCTTATTTCCTTCACATCTGAAGGGAGGGCGTTCCACAGGGCGGGCGCCACTACTGAGAAGGCCCTCTGTCTGGTTCTCTGTAACCTCACTTCTCGCAATGAGGGAACCGCCAGAAGGCCCTTGGCGCTGGATCTGTGTCCGGGCTGAACGATAGAGACACTCCTTCAGGTATACAGGACCGAGGCCGTTAATAGCAGTGGTGTACACCTGAGAGGTGCCAGAACTGAGTTCTGGTGAGTTCTGGCGGGGGGGGGGGAATTTGGTGCAAGATGATGTACACCATGACAGTTGGGCATGCCCTACACTGTAGGGCCGTGAGTAATCATATCTCTGGCCATTTTGCTGCATCGTCTCTGATTAGGCACTGCCAAGGTATGTGGTACGTGTTTTGCGTGTCAAGGTCCTCCAGTCCACCCCCAAATGATTCACACTTCACACATAATTTTTGTTTAAGGTTTTTGGCATAATTTTGGCCACAACTTTATTAAAATACATAAATGTGAGTGGTTGCTTAGGCATTGGTTATGACTATCTGTCCCCACGCCTAGGGACAGAACTGACTTCCGGATTCCAGCAAAAGCCAGAAAGGGAAAACAATATTGGGGAGAGCATGGAGCCGGGCACAGACCCTCACCCCCCGCTCATGATCCCTGGGGCTTGCACGGCCCTAAGCCCCCTTCAGGGGTACGGACGAAAGAATGGCAAGCCCCTGGATTCCTTTTAACGGAATTCCCTTGCTTGCGGAGAGGTGTGCGAAGCCTGGAGAGCATGAGGGGTCGGTGCGCACCGACCCCTCTCGCTCTCCAGGCTTCAGCGAAAGCCTGCATTCGCCCCATAGGACGCACACACATTTCCCCTTCATTTTTGGAGGGGGAAAAGTGCGTCCTATAGGGCGACAAATACGGTAATTCACCCTGCTAGAGGCATGTGAGAGAAGAAGCCATGTACACAACGCCTGTTCGCCATGAGCTGATCCCATGTGTACTACCCTAAAAGCAGATTAAGAATTGGTTATTTCTTCTTCGGCCTGACCTAGTTCTAATCATTTGCCATTCAAAAGATGCAGAACTTAGATCTTGGCAGGAAGCTGTTACCATTCACTGCGAATGGTGGTTTAAAAGGACTGCTGTATGTAGTCAAATACATTGGCACAGTAGGGAGATGTGATCTTTTCTAAGGCTGTTATTCTAATCATTTCATCTAGTCCCTTGTCCCAATATAATATTCACTGGCACAAAGTTAATTTAATGCTCTTTTTTTTTCCCCCAGAAAAAAAAGAAGACAAAAAAAATCCCAGTGATAGTACAAAAACCCTATTATAAAAGCAGAATGCATTGAACAGGGGCTTCTGGGAAGCCCTTCATCTCCTGTTAATTGTACACTGCATTTTGTGTCAGGAAGCCCTCGGTGGCAATGCACGGTTGCCTCTTCCCTTATTTTAATGCAATATTTAAGAACAGTTTGAGAACCGCCGGGGATAGCGGGCATTCTCCATAGAATCGCTGGAAGGAATTGCAATTAAATATAAGGCAACAGATTATATTAGGAAGCATTTCTCCCCCCCCCCTTTCCTTTCATTTTCCTTTTTTGCTTATGGCTGGCGAAATCCCCATCATTGTGATGGGAAGAGTGCATGTAACTAGAGACCTGGTGGGTTGAGGGGACCAGGGGTGGATTTGGGCTTTTCTAATCTCAGCGGCGGCCTGTGTGAGGCCAAAATTTGGCAGGCATGCGCATGCTTTTCACCTTCCGTTCTGCACAGTTCACCACAACCTGGGTGTGGCGCCCCCTAGGCTTGGCACCCAGTGTGGCAGAACCAGTCATGCTGCCCTAAATCCACCTCTGAAGGGACGCAGCATGTGTGCAGGAAAATGATGCCTTTTGGTATGCTCAAGACCACGTGAGGAGACCTTTTTTAGTTCAACAACCTTCGGCGCAACCTTGGTGGGCGGGATCAGAGGCAAAGAAAAAAAGTAGGTGGAGCAACGAATGTCAATTTTACCTTTGTACAGTAGGCTAGTGTAATGTTAACATATGAGAGTGCTGGAGGTGAAATAGTTAAACAAGTTACCCAATCAGAACCCGGGGGGTGGAGTCAGAGGGACTATAAAACCAGCTCTGGGAGGGGTGAAGGGGGAGTTTGTTGGGAGTTGGGTGGTTGGTTGGAGTAGGAGTGGATTGGGATAGGGTCTGTGGGTAGGTTGAGTTAGTGTAGCAAAATAAGCTGAATCAGGAACAGTTAGGAGCTAGGAAGACAAGTAAATATCTGAGAGGTGGTTTAGTGAGTGAGAGCAGGTAGCGGAAGTTATAGGTCTGGATAGACACCCCATGATTGTAATTGACCAATACCATTTATGAAACCACTCGCTTGTTAAACTGCAATAAATAAACAGAAGTTTATGTTCCAACTTAACCCTGACTGGACTCAGTATTGTACCAGGTAGGGCCTGGGTGGTGGCACAGGGATCAATAGACGGTGAAAACGTCCAGGGACCCTGTGTGATCTCCACAGCTAGTGGTTACACAGTCAAGACTCATTGTCAGAATTCAGGGACACATTCCAGCAAGGCACTCACGCTAGAACTGGGTTGTTGGTGGTGGCGGCCTGAGGAAAGTGGGTGTGACTGGAGAAGGGAGTTTGGCCTAGGGAGAGTTTTGAGGGCCAAATAAACGGCTGCAGTTGGCCCCCAGGCCTGAGGTTCCTTGCCCCTGGACTCAGCAGAAAGGAACAGTCTTGTTTGCGTGACCATGCGGCGACAGCCCCAGCCCATCCCCCAGGAATCATAAGGAAGGAATAAAGACTCTGACAACGTATTATGGAATTAAAATTAGGCCACAACTTTATGAAACTTCCGAATGTAGGAAGACCTTGGCTTAAGCCTTGGGTGTGTACCCCTCCCACCCACCCCCCAGGGCTGGGGGGAACTGGGGCTCATCAGGGTAAACGGGATATGGGGGTACTCTGCAAGATGTAAGTGTAGCAGGCAGCCAAGCCTGGATCTCCGCACGCAGGGTAGTTCACTGATGACCTTTCGGTGTATGGCCAGTGACGTTCAAAATATAACCCTTGTAAGAGGGGGACTCTTGAATCGCCACCGCAGGGGGAGTGAATCATCACTTCACGCCCCCCCCCCACAGGTAAGAAAATGCTAAAGGATTCCATCCAAGGCCATAACCGCCAAAGTTGTGACGAATTGCTACAATGCAGGAAAATTTCTTCCCGGTCCTTCAACAGCAACCAGTCAAAGACCGCAGCAGCGCCGACTAAACAGGAAGAAAAAGTTAACCTGCAAACAAGAAACATTAAGCAAAGGGAGGGTAGGGAGGGTGAATCTCCAGAGCTGAATGCCTGGTTATTTTTGGCTCCACCCCCTATTTATAAATGGGGCTGGCCCCACCTCCCAGCAAGAAACTTGATTACTGAGGCTGGGCGTGATTGAACCTCCAAAACTAACATTGAGAGGCAAGCCAGCCCCTGATTGCCAGTAAGCTCCCTGGGAACTGTAGCACTGCGTGCGATCCCGCAAAGGGCACTCACAATGTAATGTGTGAGTGCTCATTCATTTCACTTTTAATTTTTGTGCCACCTTTCTATTTTGCTGTACACAATTAGGTTTACAAGCTGAAGAAACTACAAAATAGACTGCAAAGATCACACACGTAATAACAATACAAAAAAGTCACAATAACTTAAAAATAAACAACTTATATCAAATAAAGCAATGTTCAATAATCCATTCTTTCTCCAGTAAACTGTGGCACAACTGGTTAATTTCAGACCCTGGACTTCATGGCTGAGTAAATTTGCATGCATCATATTGTGGAACAATATATTATTAATAAAAATTAAAAAGAGCACCTGGGTTTTTAATTCAGAGGAAAGAGTGTTGTGAAGTAAACAACGAAGACTAATTCTGGAAGGGGCTTTTTCAGCTCTAAAACGTTAAAAGGTGGTATTTCAACCAGTGACTTTTGCTTATGAAATTCTGAATTGTTATATGTCTCCTCCTGCATCTGAAAAAAGGTAACTTTTGTTGAGGCACTGGTGATATGCAAAGATATTTAAATATAACTGATGAATGGATCAGTTAATTGGTTTAAAGGCAGGTGATTATTCAAATAAATATTATTCATTTGGTTGGCAGTCCTTGTAATTGGACTTCAGAAAGTTTGGATCCAGTTTAATTGCTTCCTCCTTGTTCTGAAATATTAAATGATCAAGCAACCCCTGTGTTGTGTGTCCAGGGAAGGTCTATAGAAAACAGCACGATGTGTCTCATTTTTGCCCTCCATTAAGTGCTATGTTGCGGTTTAGTCTCATCAGAAAGATTCACTTTTCACATCAGTTCAGATGAGCCTCCACATCAGTATTTTTACTTGAAACCTGTAAGCTAAGTAAATGCTGCATTCTCCTGAACCGAATGTTGTTTAACAGGGTAATATGCTAGCTTTCAAAATAATTAGCTGAGCAGTAATGAGGATTTAATGGGGTTTTGGGCACCGCTGAAGGACGGACGCAAATACTTTGTTTTTTAACCTACCTTGTGGCTAATGACCTCAGGTGGGAATATGGGAGTATTGCATTTGGAAACAAAAAAAAAAACCACAAAGAACAGAACTGGAACTGAAGGTTGGCTGTAGATTTTCAATGAACTTCTTGTTGGAATAAGATGAAACAAAACAAAATAAACATGTCTGATCCTCCCCAGACTTCGGATTTTATTTTTTTATTTTGTTTTTAAAAGCATTATAAAAGAAGCAGAGCCCTCCTGAATTGGATCTGCACAATAGAAACATCAAAACCTACATTTTCACAGCCTATCTTTTACAGCATATCTGGCAGAAATCTGCATTGATTGAAGTAATTTCTGATTAGTAAAAATCCAAAATATCGCAGGCCCAAGAGCTAGAGGATGTCTGCAAGAAACCATAGCCTCGCCTATGGCTACCGTTTAGGTTTTGCTTCCTTAGACAATGTGTGGGCATGTGGGACCCTTGTACTATTCACTTGTGGCACAGGAGAGGGACAAGCTATCCAGACCATCATTTTGGGTTGACATCAGGAGTGGCTTTTTGAGGGTTCCCAAAGCAGCTTACCTAGAAGCTAGGGACAAGAAACCGTCATAGAGCTGGTCGCTATGGTGAAGTGATGGGAGGCAGGCATAGTCAACATGCTGTGCTCCAGATATTGTTGAGCTGCAGCCTCCACCAGGCCGCAGCAAATGGTCAGGGATGATGGGGGTTGTAGCTCAACAACATCTGGAGCGCCACAGGCTGAGCAGTAAAAGCTGAAACCATGATGAGAAAACCATTTTGGACTCTGAAGCTGAAGGTCATCAACCTGCAGACCCTGAGCCAGGACCCTCACAAATGAGCCCAGGTTTACCTGAGGAGCCAACCACTTCCTTTTCCACAACAGTACATGGAACCACTGAGAACCCACTGAGATACAAAGAAGCACTTTCCACACTCTTCATTGAGGGTTCATGGGGGAATCTGGAGTTTCAAAGCCTCCCTCAACCTCCAGCTTTCGTGTGAGAAGGTTGCTTTCTTGGAATTCTGCAAGGTTCTGGAGCACTGGCCAGCCAACCTTGGTAGAGGCACCCATTGGGATCTGCTCAAGGATGAATCAGGACTCAGTGGCCAGTTGCACTGTTCAGCACTCCTGTGATTCTGGATCTTGACAGGGCACCCTCCTCTCCAGGGGTAACAAGTGAAGGAGCCCCTCAGATCCAAACTCCCATTAGTGTTCTTGGCAGATAGCAATAAAATTTCCTTCTCTCTCTCTCTCTCTCTCTCTCTCTCTGTGTGTGTGTGTGTGTGTGTGTGTGTGTGCATTTTTACACACTTAAGGGCCTCTAAATTTATTCAAAAGAAAATGAGGCTCCCTTGAGACTCTAAAAGGTTTACAATGGATTGAGCCCATAATTATGATGTATTTCTTAGCGGACGAACTTTGCCACATTGGGACATCAGAAAGTCAATAGGAATAAAAAGTTTGTCAATGGAATAATTCCACCATCTTCTCCTGAGTAAATGTGATTTAGGAGTTATGGCCTCCTAAGGTGGCAGCCAGTGAAGAAGTGCCAATGGC
This sequence comes from Podarcis liolepis, assembly GCF_965112155.1. NCBI lineage: Eukaryota > Metazoa > Chordata > Lepidosauria > Squamata > Lacertidae > Podarcis > Podarcis liolepis. Next base: position 19,769,279 of record NC_139554.1, read on the forward strand.
AGCCACTGCCTGCCTTCATCACCAACTCATACGCCCTTATTGGCAGACCCAGCATCAGCCAATGGTGATCTGGAGCAGCTGCAGCATCCTCAGACAGTTCCTTTCTCTTTAATCAGATTCATGTGGAACTCCCTCCCATTGCCTACCAGATGAGCACCTTCTCTGCTGTCATTTCAGCCCTGCAAAAGAGGTTCCACGTTCAACAACCCCATCAAAATCTTTATCCCAGTTGGCATCAGTCTTGAACTGATTTCATGCATGTGCTGTTGTTTTAGTGTGTGTGGATACAATTATTTTAACTGCTTTTATTTATCTGTTTTTTAATACGTTGTATTATTGTAAATCACTTTGGGATTCCTCGATGAAAGAGGCATCCTGTTGTATCTAAACAGAGATTACAACCTGTTCCTTTATCTCAGGGATCATCATGCAAAATGTGATTTACAGTATCTTCAAATGTATCCAATTGCGTAGTGAACAAACAACTTTCCAAAATACGTGTCATGGTCTCTGCAGTTTGACAGCCTGAACAAATAACTTATATGCCTACAATTCATCACCTGGGCTGGTGCAGTAGTTTATTTTATTTTTTAAAAATGAGATTTTAGCCCTTCAGGTGAGCAAGGTAGGCTTGAACCTGTGTGGACATGCATGGTGAAATTTCAGAACTCAAGGCCAATTCTAAGTACAATTTCTAGTAGCTGGGCCCTGCCCCTGTTCGTAGGTTCCTCCTTTTAACTATCCGTTATTTCTCAGATGTCGGCACCATGGAATTCAGTCTGGTGCTCACAGATCTTTCCTACAAAACCTATGCGGATTCTGCAAACGGTCAGAGGAGATGGGCCTGAGTTTGCAACCTATAAACTTGGCTTTGCTTTTCGTTTGATTTCAAGGGCCTATTCAGATTTCATTTGGGGTGCTTATTTTGTGTTTCCTTCTGCTGGAAATTCTGGACAACAAAGCCTGGCTTCTCTGAGTAAATAATGCCGTTGTTTGCCAGGATATTGCTTTGGATGAAATCAAGCAGTGAGCTTAAGGAGGTCCTCTGGGAGATTCACTAAGGACCATGTTTTTCACCTTGGTCTTTGGGGCTATGTCCTTAATTGGAGCTTAGTGTCCCATTAATGATTCGGCCCTCCGGGACTGCCAGGACCATTTCGGCACTGCAGTTCGTCTGCCTAATGGACCGCCAAACAACTACGATCCCTTGCAGTCTTCTCCCAGAGGACCCCCCACCCCCATTAAATATACAGCAGTCCTCAATTAACCTGATGTTTATAAAACATTGTGGCACAAAGGCTTAAAGGGCCGTCTCCTTAGGAAGGTCTCTCACTTAAAAGAGAGGGAATCTAATTGCCCCGCGGTGCATGCATGTCTATATGCAAAGACCAGCTTGCGCCTGATGCTAATGGGTCAACTGCGAGCAAGTGAACAAGAGCTTTTCATGCCACTTGAGTATCAGTTGCATGGCATTAGGACACCGCGGCCTGACCCTGGGCGAGGGCCACTTCAGGGTGGTGATTCCAGGGAGGGGAATTCATTGCAGCAAAAGCAGCAACAGACTCCCAGCACGTTCAGAACTGAACTAAGCATGGTGTAAGCTTTCACAGGCCAGAACCCGCTTTGTCAAAAACATGAAGGGGTCTCAGAAGTAGTCCCTTGGATGCTGCACACACCCCATTTGTTTAGAGGGTATTTAGAGCTTTGCCCCCAAGGAAACCTGGGAGCTGTAGTTTACCCCTTGCAGAGTGAGCGTCCTCATCACCCTTAACAAACTCCAGTTCCCAGGGTCCTTTGGGGGGAAGCCGTGTGCTTTAAACATATCAAGTCAATGAAGTCGTTCTTCTCTCTCATCGGAAGAAATCTTCCCTATCCTGGACCTTCGAAGCACAATGGTGTTGTATTTTTTCCATGTTTGAGAAAGGTCCACAGCTCAGCAGTAAAGAAAATGCTTTGCAGTATTGGGGGGGGGGGAGTCGTCATGGGTTTGTTTTGTTCTTGTTTTTAATTATGTATTTTGTGTTTTTATTCTGTGAACTGCCCTGAGATCTTTCGATGAAGGGCCGTATACAAATATAAAATAAAATAAAATAAAATAAAATACACCAAAGATTCCAGTTTCAATTCCTGGCATCCCTGTCTAGGGCTGGGTAAGATTCTGCTCCTGCAACCCTGATAACTGCCACCAGTCAATGTAAATGGTATTGAACTAGATGGAACAATGGTCTGACTAGATATAAGCATTCTCTCCTTGTTCCTGTATGCCATATCTGCAGGGAAACATTTCCCCTGATCTGTACCTGGAACCTGAATGATTTTTGCCTGTGTGCTACTGTTAACTTGTCTTTGAGTTCAAGTCCTCTCAGAAAAGAGAAACATGTTTACTTAGGATATTGCACAGAAGGCTCTGTAAAAATACATTATCAAATGGAGGGGGGAAATTTCTTAGCAAACAAGATGTCATTGCAGTAGTACAAATGTCAAATTTAAATTCATTTTATTAAGATGTATGGCATTTAATGGTGGGCTCTGAAAATGACTTTATAAACAGAACATCATTTTCCTATAAAAGGGATGGTATATTTTTAAATCAAGCCTGTAAAAACTCAGTCATCAGTGGTTTATGAAACTTGAGTACACTGATGCTTCAGTACTCAATTAATGTCAAGCAATATGGATTTCAATCTGGCCTGAATATATTTAAACAAATGAACTAGAGACAAATGTTGGCTCTTTGGCCAGCCAGAGCTAAAAATCCATTTTCTACCCCATTTGTAATAAGAACTAATTTGAATGCAATTTATCTAAAGCACAATATGTTTCCTAATTTTTGCATGGAACCATTACTTACAGTTTAAGTAATAGGCATATCCTTGGATCTCGGGGCACTTAAGTGAAATTTCATGGAATTGAACTGCAACGCACAATCTTTCAAAAATAAAAAAAAAGTATTATCCTAAAGAGTAATTGAATATGGAGAAAGTATTTGGTGGGAGGGCTGGAGAGCAAGGCCATTAAGCTGGAAGTTAAGATAAAGAAAACGAGTCTTTTGTGACACTTTTAAAACACATATTTCAACGCCAACATTCCCACTCGTGTCATTTTTGAATGGTATTCTGATGAAATTGGTCCCTGGGGCATTTTCGTTTAAAAAAGAAAATAAAAGGCAAGCGAGGCAAGGTATGATAGAGGTGTGGAAGACGATGCATTATGGGGAGAAAGTGAAAAGGGAGAAGATTTTCACCCTCTCATAATAGTAGAACTTGGGGACATGTAATGTTGGAAGATTCAGGACAGGCGAAAGGAAGTACTTGTTCACAGTTGAACTATGAAAGTCATGGATATATATATATATATATATATATATATATGTTTTCGTAGATTTTCACGGGTACAGGAATGCAGGTTTTGGTGTCCTCGGGTGTCTTCCCGTGTAAAAGTTGGGGTGTCTAGGCGACGTTTCGACGAGGTCTCACTCGTCATCTTCAGGCTGGTGCTTTCGGCTTCTTGTTACTGGAACAGAGCGGGATCTCAGTGTTTGAGTTCCTATAAATACTGTAGAGGGGTGTGGTGTATTGCCTCAAAAGTTCTGGGCAGAGGGGAAGTTCCCAGGCTAGTGTTCTTTTCTTCTTTTGTTCCTTAATTACTTGAGGGATATCTTGAGTGATTTCTTGAGTGATATTCTGAGTACCACTTAGGTGGGTCATTAGGTGTGGATTAGTTGCTAAAGCCTTCGTGTCTTGACCTCTTGAATTTGTGAAGAGTTTTTCTGGGAAGATGGCTGTACTGCACTTAGTTGTGCTTTGGCTTGGCTTCGTGTATAGGGGCGAGCTGTGGTTTTGTGCCCTGTGCCAGCCAGATCTGTGTAGGGATTGCAGGGGGGTGCAGCATCCGGAGGTGCCACTATGGTTTGGTTACTGGATGGTGTCTGTAATTTATCTGTGGAGAGGGTCTGGGTTTGGGTCTGGTGTGGTTGATTGGTGGTGGCGTTCTGTGTGCCTCTGGATCTGGTGTCGGTTTTTGTGGGGAGGGCTAATTTCCAGATGTCTGGCAGGCGGGACGTGTCGTCACGCTTGTTCATGTTGTGAGGGTGTTTCTCTATCTCGATGGCTTCCATGATTATTCTCTTGTGGTGATGTTCCATGTTAAAGAGCAATTTGGAATCTGCAAAATTAATTTCGTGTCCTGTTTCTTTCATGTGTTGGAAAAGAGAGGAAGATTTTTCTTCTTTTTTGACGGCATTCTTGTGTTCTGCGATACGTGCATTTATTCGTCTGTTTGTTTGTCCAATGTACGTGGCTGGGCAGACTTTGCAGGGTATTTCATAGACCCCTTGGTTTTCCAACTGGATTTTATCTTTGGGGTTTCTGAGGATATTGGCTATTTTTTGGTTGGTGCAAAAGGCTGTTTTGATATTGTGTTTATGGAGGATTTTGCTAATTTTATCTGTAGTGCCCTTGATATAAGGAAGGAGGGCCATGCCATTGTTTTCTTCCGTGTCTTGGTTTTTGGGGGGTGTTTCTTTTTGGATTAGCTTCTTAACCCTGTTTTGCTGGTATCCATTGGCGATTAACACATTTGAGAGATTCTGTAACTCAGTTGTCAAGTGGTCTTTGTCAGCCAGGCGTTTGGTTCTGGAGATGAGGGTCTTGGCTACGGAGTTTATTTGTGCAGGGTGGTGGTGTGATTGAGCATGTAAGTAGCGGTTGGTGTGTGTTTTTTTCCGGTAGATAGTGTGTCCTAGGGAGCCATCAGGTTTTTTGTAGATTAGGACGTCAAGGAAGGGAAGCTGGTTGTTGGCTTCTATTTCCATAGTGAATTGTATTTTGGGGTGTAGGCTGTTGAGATGTGTGAGGAAGCTATCTAGTTTTTCTTTCCCGTGTGGCCAAATTACAAAGGTGTCGTCAACATATCTGAGCCAAAGTTTGGGTTTGTGTTCTGACTTGTCTAAAGCATTGGTTTCAAAGTGTTCCATGTACAGATTTGCGATGACCGGTGAGAGGGGTGATCCCATAGGTGCTCCTTCTATCTGTTTGTATCTTTGTCCATTGTGGATGAAGTACGTGTTGGTTAGGCAGTGGTTGGTCAGGTCCAGGATGTATTCGGGGGGATTGTATTTGTTTTGAATGGCTGTCAAGGCTTCATTAATGGGCACTTGTGTGAAGAGAGATACAACATCGAAGCTCACAAGTAGGTCATCGGGATGTAGGTTTTGCTTCTTTATTGTTTCTATGAACTGGAAGGAGTTTGTAACGTGTGAAGAGATGGATTCTGCATAGGGCTGAAGTTGCTTAGCGAGAAATTTAGCGAGATTTTGTAGAGGTGAGCCTATGGAGCTGACTATTGGTCTGAGTGGTGTTCCTTCTTTGTGTATCTTGGGGAGGCCGTAGAGTTTGGGAAGACACCCGAGGACACCAAAACCTGCATTCCTGTACCCGTGAAAATCTACGAAAACAAATATCTCACCTCTACGGGGAGGAAACCTTCCAGCTGACAAGAACCTACGAGAAACTAGAAATCCGAAGAGCCACCATCTTATGTGATCTCTTGTTCCTACGCAACTGCCGAGACAACAACTTAATTCCCACATGCTTCCAACTTAAATTCCACTCTAAAACCCCAGCTACCGAAAGGATCCTGAAACGAACTGAACTATCCCTAATCAGAAACGAACTACATAAGAAAAGATACCTACTAAACCAAACCAACAAAGATCTGCTCACTCTTCACCTCAAACTCTGTAACAAAATCCACCCTGCACTCTGGGACAAATGCAAACAACTAGCCGTCTGGAGAGCTGAAACTGAGACCTCACATAAGACAGACACACACACCAACAAACTCCACAAACTAGAGAGACGCCAGAAGCCCAGCCACCCTCCACAACAACCCATGAAACAAACAGTACATAACATATCAGACAGGATCCTCACCTCAACTGAAACCAAAGTACTCTCCAAAGGTTTCAACTTTGCAGTTACCCCGAGACGCATCCCCACGGAAAACATCATATGCGGAGTCGAAGCTAGCCTAACCAAAATCAACCCAGATGAAGCCAATAAAATCAGACTTGAAGTCACCAACATCCTCTGCTCCAGCAAACCACCCAGAAGCAATTTACACAAAGAAGAACAGAAAGCACTCACCAACCTGAGGAAAGACAACAACATAATCATTCTCCCAGCAGACAAAGGTAATGCCACTGTTGTGATGAACACATCGGACTACCAAGCAAAACTATCAAATCTACTCCAAGACCCTACCTACCAACCTATAAAAACAGATCCCACCACCTATCTGGAAAAAACCACCAAATCCAAAATAAAAGCCTCTCCTATCAGTGAAGAAATCCAGCTAAGAATCATCCCCAGAGAAAAATCATCCAGATGCCCCAAACTCTACGGCCTCCCCAAGATACACAAAGAAGGAACACCACTCAGACCAATAGTCAGCTCCATAGGCTCACCTCTACAAAATCTCGCTAAATTTCTCGCTAAGCAACTTCAGCCCTATGCAGAATCCATCTCTTCACACGTTACAAACTCCTTCCAGTTCATAGAAACAATAAAGAAGCAAAACCTACATCCCGATGACCTACTTGTGAGCTTCGATGTTGTATCTCTCTTCACACAAGTGCCCATTAATGAAGCCTTGACAGCCATTCAAAACAAATACAATCCCCCCGAATACATCCTGGACCTGACCAACCACTGCCTAACCAACACGTACTTCATCCACAATGGACAAAGATACAAACAGATAGAAGGAGCACCTATGGGATCACCCCTCTCACCGGTCATCGCAAATCTGTACATGGAACACTTTGAAACCAATGCTTTAGACAAGTCAGAACACAAACCCAAACTTTGGCTCAGATATGTTGACGACACCTTTGTAATTTGGCCACACGGGAAAGAAAAACTAGATAGCTTCCTCACACATCTCAACAGCCTACACCCCAAAATACAATTCACTATGGAAATAGAAGCCAACAACCAGCTTCCCTTCCTTGACGTCCTAATCTACAAAAAACCTGATGGCTCCCTAGGACACACTATCTACCGGAAAAAAACACACACCAACCGCTACTTACATGCTCAATCACACCACCACCCTGCACAAATAAACTCCGTAGCCAAGACCCTCATCTCCAGAACCAAACGCCTGGCTGACAAAGACCACTTGACAACTGAGTTACAGAATCTCTCAAATGTGTTAATCGCCAATGGATACCAGCAAAACAGGGTTAAGAAGCTAATCCAAAAAGAAACACCCCCCAAAAACCAAGACACGGAAGAAAACAATGGCATGGCCCTCCTTCCTTATATCAAGGGCACTACAGATAAAATTAGCAAAATCCTCCATAAACACAATATCAAAACAGCCTTTTGCACCAACCAAAAAATAGCCAATATCCTCAGAAACCCCAAAGATAAAATCCAGTTGGAAAACCAAGGGGTCTATGAAATACCCTGCAAAGTCTGCCCAGCCACGTACATTGGACAAACAAACAGACGAATAAATGCACGTATCGCAGAACACAAGAATGCCGTCAAAAAAGAAGAAAAATCTTCCTCTCTTTTCCAACACATGAAAGAAACAGGACACGAAATTAATTTTGCAGATTCCAAATTGCTCTTTAACATGGAACATCACCACAAGAGAATAATCATGGAAGCCATCGAGATAGAGAAACACCCTCACAACATGAACAAGCGTGACGACACGTCCCGCCTGCCAGACATCTGGAAATTAGCCCTCCCCACAAAAACCGACACCAGATCCAGAGGCACACAGAACGCCACCACCAATCAACCACACCAGACCCAAACCCAGACCCTCTCCACAGATAAATTACAGACACCATCCAGTAACCAAACCATAGTGGCACCTCCGGATGCTGCACCCCCCTGCAATCCCTACACAGATCTGGCTGGCACAGGGCACAAAACCACAGCTCGCCCCTATACACGAAGCCAAGCCAAAGCACAACTAAGTGCAGTACAGCCATCTTCCCAGAAAAACTCTTCACAAATTCAAGAGGTCAAGACACGAAGGCTTTAGCAACTAATCCACACCTAATGACCCACCTAAGTGGTACTCAGAATATCACTCAAGAAATCACTCAAGATATCCCTCAAGTAATTAAGGAACAAAAGAAGAAAAGAACACTAGCCTGGGAACTTCCCCTCTGCCCAGAACTTTTGAGGCAATACACCACACCCCTCTACAGTATTTATAGGAACTCAAACACTGAGATCCCGCTCTGTTCCAGTAACAAGAAGCCGAAAGCACCAGCCTGAAGATGACGAGTGAGACCTCGTCGAAACGTCGCCTAGACACCCCAACTTTTACACGGGAAGACACCCGAGGACACCAAAACCTGCATATATATATATATATATATATGTCCAGTAGCACCTTGTTGTTGTTGTTTAGTCGTGTCCGACTCTTCGTGACCCCATGGACCAGAGCATGCCAGGCACTCCTGTCTTCCACTGCCTCCCGCAGTTTGGTCAAATTCATGTTGGTAGCTTTGAGAACACTGTCCAACCATCTCATCCTCTGCCGTCCTCTTCTCCTTGTGCCCTCCGTCTTTCCCAACATCAGGGTCTTTTCCAGGGAGTCTTCTCTTCTCATAAGGTGGCCAAAGTACTGGAGCCTCAGCTTCACAATCTGTCCTTCCAGTGAGCACCTTAGAGACCAGCTAAGTTTGTTCTTGGTATCAGCTTTTGTGTGCATGCACACTTCTTCAGATACACTGAAACAGAAGTCACTAGACCCTTATATATAGTGGGAGGGTGGGGTGAGGGTTTTCTCAGAAGGGTAGTAGGAGATGGGTGATTGACTCAATGGGTATGGTAAACCTGTGGGCGACTGTTAACGACTGCAATTAGTCCTACAGGAAAAAGCAAGGGATAGTATGCAGATGATTAGCATATGTAATGAGACAGGAATCCAGTATCTCTATTAAGACCCGGTCTCTCCATAGTTTTCAGTTTAATGATAAGTTGTAATTCAGCAACTTCTCTTTCAAGTCTGTTTCTGAAATTCTTTTCTAATAAGACAGCTGCTTTGAGATCCTGTACTGAATGTCCTGGTAGATTGAAGTGTTCTCCTACTGGCTTCTCTGTCTTGTGATTCCAAAGATAAATTCGGGGAGGATAAGGCTACTATAGCTACTAGTCCACCTATCAGTTGCTTGGAATAACAAGATGTAAGGGACTGGACATCGGAGGAGGAATGGTGTAGATCACCTCTCCCTTCGCCTGAACCTTCCAGAGAAGAGGAGGACAGCATAGATTCACAACGGTGGTTTGCAGAGGGTCACAGCTCAGAGATAGAAGAGGGACAAAGCTGGGAAATAATGGGAGAAGCAGAGCAGCAACAGCTGGTTGACATGTTATCACTAAAGAGCATTCCAGACCCCCCCCTCACAGAACATGGCAAGCAATGAAAGTAGGAGAGTAGAGAGCCCAGAGGCCTCTAAGCAGACACCATAAGGGGCATGTGGGCTGCTGCCGACTGAGAAGGGGGGGAGGAGATTACTCGGAACAATGCCATTACCCGAGAGGTGATATTTCTACGTCTCTCTCTGTGAATATTGAATAAAAGACATTGTGTGCTGGTCCCGGGGGGAGGTTACCGTGGGGCGAGGTCCAGGACCTGAGTCGAGGGTTGGCAGACAGTCCTCCACGGGCAAAGCGGGGTCCAAAGTGAGGAGCCAGGCAAGGACGGGAACTCTGGAGGGACAGGACTGGGTGCTGGCCGAAACAGCTCTTCAACGACGTTGCTCCCGCAACCTGGGACCGGGCTGACTGGCCTTTATCTTCTCTGAGGCCAGGGGCGGTCCTGGCCCCCAGGAGACCCGCCTCTCCTGGCCTTAAGGCGAGCACTCCTCCAGGGAGAAACCAGTTCCCTCCGCCTCTCTGCTCTGAGCCTCTGCAGTTCAGGAGAGGCTGGAGGGTTACTGGACCCAGGGGGAGACTCAGCTTCCTCTGACAGGGCTGGGAGAGGCGCACCTGTAGGCACTGTGTCCTCAACCACCTCCGGAGCCAGAGTGGATTCACCTGGTGCCTGCTCCTGAGGATCCGGCACAGGTGCAGGCGCTTCAGAATCAAGGCCCTGCCCCAGTTCAGCCAGCCCTGGAGGTGGGGACTCCTGTGCAGGCTGGGATTCCTCTGGTTCAGCCTCTGAATAGGATTCCCAGGCCATCACACATTGGTAAGAGCTTATTGTTGTGCCATTACTAGCAGCCTGTTGTGCGGGAAGGGGATCGGGTTCCCTGAAGCCTAACACTAGTGGGGAGAGTCCTGTTGCATTCAGGTCCTGTTTGTGGACTTCTCATAGGCATCTGGTTGGCCACTGTGAGAACAAGATGCTGTGCCAGATAGATCTTCTGATTCCTTTACAGTGGTGGCCCGCAAGATGAATGCCTCGCAAGACGGAAAACTCGCTAGACGAAAGAGTTTTCCGTTTTGGAGGTGCTTCGCAAAACGAATCTCCTATGGGCTTGCTTCGCAAGACGACAATGTCTTGCGAGTTCCTGCGGGGGTTTTTTCCTCCCCCCCTTTTTTCTAAGCCGCTAAGCCGCTTATCAGCTGATCCGATAAGCCGATAAGCTGCTAAAAGCCGCTAATAGCGCTAATAGTGCTAATCCGCTAATCCGTCAATGGACTTGCTTCGCAAGACGAAAAAACCGCTAGACGAAGAGAATCACAGAACGGATTCTTTTCGTCTTGCGAGGCACCACTGTACTCCTATTCCAGTGCACATGGAGTCGTTTGGAATCCTGATTTTCCAGGGTTTCAAAATACATGAAAACCTCCTCTATGAATACAGAAGGCTTCCTTGCTACTGACATTCTCGCTTGCATTTGTGCCTGTTCACCTGAGCCACATCACAATGTCTGAACAAGACTTTGGTTGATGTATCAGCGTCTATGAAAGAAAGAGTTCGAAGACACCATTACTAGCAACAAGCAACTACTGCCTTGAAAGTAAAGAGATCAGTTCCACTTTATGCTCCATTCAAAGTCCTTCTGTATCTGTGTTCTTGGATGAAATTTTAAAAATAGGCCATATATTCGGATCATCTGTTTAACAAGTTCTGGAAGGAATAAGGTTTGCCTTTCTGATGCTTGAGAAATGTTTTGTTATGTAAAGGAATGGCTAAGGGGGGTGGGCACGAATGCCTCAGACTAAGATTTGTATAACAGAACATTTGCTTTTCATTCAACAGTAGAGAAAGGGAATAAAACTGTTCAGTTTCTTTCCCCCAAAAAACAGGGGTGGTGAACCGGTGGCCCTCCAGATAGAGGCGACAACTTCTCGAGAAAATGGAGGGGGGGAATGCGCTGCCCTGACATCACGTGCACAATGTTGCGAAATTTCCTGATGTTGTATGCGCAACATTGCGAGGAGCCAGGGCGTGGAGCCAAATGCCCTCTGAACATTGAAGGAGCCTAGCCCTCTAAAAGAAGAAAATATTTTGGGGGGCAAGGTTGCTTTGGTCCCCAGGAGGTGGCACCTATTCCTCCAGATGTTGTTGGATTAGTTTCCATAATCCCTGCCCTAAAAGCATTACTGTACTATCCAAACATGCACAACGTTAATCTGTTTCCCATGGTGGACCTCGCCCGTTTCCTACTACAGGTCTCCTTTTGAATTTTGCCAACACTTCTTTTAACCTTGCTGTACTATATGACAAGGGACATGGGTGGTGCTGTGGGTTAAATGACAGAGCCTAGGACTTGCCGATCAGAAGGTCGCGGTTCGAATCCCCATGACAGGGTGAGCTCCCGTTGCTCGGTCCCTGCTCCTGCCAACCTAACAGTTCAAAAGCACGTCAAAGTGCAAGTAGATAAATAGGTACTGCTCCGGCGGGAAGGTAAACAGCGTTTCCGTGTTCTGCTCTGGTTCGCCAGAAGCAGCTTAGTCGTGCTGGCCACATGACCCGGAAGCTGTACGCCGGCTCCCTCGGCCAATAAAGCAAGATGAGTGCCGCAACCCCAGAGTCGGTCACGACTGGACTTAATGGTCAGGGGTCCTTTACTATATGACAATGCAAAAGGCGGTGTTAAGAGCAAATTAGCTGGACATTTGGGGATGAAATCTTAAAGAGGGATAAATAGCATGTGTGTTTAGACAGCTTTATTTGTTTCTTGAAATAGTTCAACCACAAAATTTATATAAAAATCTTTATTTGCAAGAGGTCCAGGATAAAGGGGGAGGGAGAGGAATCCATCACCACCTGAAAATGAACAATGTTTCATTCATATTCAGATATAAAAACTCTAAAGTTGCTAGGCTATCCGTTCCATTTAGACAAGCTAAGAAGGAAATAAAAGAGACCTACTTTTTATATCTTTGTTTTTTAACCTGCAGAATTAGAGGTGACTAGATGGTATTCAATATATAGAATGGCTTGTCTGGCAGCTGAATGGAGGCTCTTGTTACCTTTAATCTTGAACTTCGACTTGACCTAAGCCAGTATCAAGTGATACCAGTTTACCATCTGTCCTTGGTCAGCCCGATGGAAGACTTCAAAGGGTAGATTTAATAGCATATAGCTTGGCCTTGATGTAGAGGCTGTATCTGTTCTTACTTACCGAACAATAAAACCCTGTATTTAGTTTCCCATCAACAGATGGAAGGCCAGCCCCTCACTCCATTTCGTTGCCCCATCTGGATGCCTTAGAAGTAACAGAAAATGGAAGTCGAGGCCACCAAAACGCCCTGGTCAAATCCAGAGAGTGAGAAGGGGAACACCAAGGAGACTGAGGGCTGTGCTGGGTCATGGCAAATTAAATACATTCCAGGCAGCCCTAAGCAATTGTCAAAACTAAATCAATATTGGCTCCAGGATAATGGCAGCGAAATCAGATGATGTATTGATGGGAATGCCCTGAAAAGCATTTTGCCACGATCCAGGTGCACCACCATTTTAAATTGGTCGAAACTCTCCCATAAGGCACAATATTTATTTCTCGCAGAAGAAGGACACAACTCTCAGGAGACACAATACCTCAAGAACTGTCTCACCCTATATAAACTGACTCTGACTCTGCGTCCATCATCTGAGGCCCTTCTTCATGTGCCTCCTCTATATGACGTCCAGAGGGTGGCAACACGGCCTTCTCTGTAGTGGCTCCCCAATTGTGGAATCCTCTCCTTCATTATATATCTTTAGACACCAGGCAAAAATGTTTCCCTTCAACCAGGCCTTGGGCTGATGAATATTCTACAGACTTTCAATATTCTGATGAATATTCCACAGCCTTTTAAACATGTTTGTGGGAAAGAGGGTTATTGTTTCGTTGCTTCTGATTTGATTATGTATTTGTGATTTTATCCTGTGATTTTCATCTTGTGAACTACCCTGATATCGTTTTGATGAAGTGCAGTATCTAAAACCTAATAAATATACAGTGGTACCTCGGGTTAAGAACTTAATTCGTTCTGGAGATCCATTCTTAACCTGAAACTGTTCTTAACCTGAGGTACCACTTTAGCTAATGGGGCCTCCCGCTTCCGCCGCACGATTTCTGTTCTCATCCTGAAGCAAAGTTCTTAACCCGAGGTACTATTTCTGGGTTAGTGGAGTCTGTAACCTGAAGCGTATGTAACCTGAAGCGCCTGTAACCCGAGGTACCACTGTACATATTTATAAATCGGTGTTTGGCTAAATTTTAAAATCAGCCTCTCCCTCTCTTCTGAACTTGCTGTTTTTGACACCATTGCTGTTTTTCTAGAAAAAGAGGTGCCAGAACTCACCATGAATGACTCCCTTGTTCTCCTATAATGGCAATGGCACCCAGTTGAGAGGTGCCAGAACTGAGTTCCAGCAAGTTCCGGCTGGGGGGAAAAATCCCTGCCCACACCTATTGCATGATTAGCTGGTGGGAATTATCTGACACAAGAGGTGATGATGGTGTTAAGAAAGGGCTTGAAATCTACTTGTAGTCTCAGTGGCTTTGCGGAACATTAATGGTCAGAGGCAACATGCCGCTGAGTGCCATTCGCTGGAGAGAGATAGAGAGAGAGGGCTTTGGCATTCAAGCCCTCCTTGTGAGTTTATTAGAGGCATCTGATTGGCCACTAGTTTAGGATGCTAAACTACATGGATCTCAGACTGATCCAGTGGGGCTCTTCTTGCGTCCACATCCCATGCCAACATTCTGGCTCCACCTCTCATTAGCCACAGCCAGCATGCCTAGTGGTCAGCAACCATTGTGGGAGTTGCAGTCCAACACCATCTGCAGAATGACAGGCTCCCCATCCCTGCACTAGATGGGATGCCCTAGTTATCTCCAGCTTGGACTACTACAATGTGCTCTATGTGGAGCTACCTTTGAAGGCGACTTGGAAACTACAATTAATCTGCTGACTGGGAGCTGCTGCCGGGACCACATAACACCGGTCCTGAAAGACCTACAGTGGCTCCCAGTATGTTTCTGAGCAGAATTCAATGTGTTGGTGCTGACCTTTAAAGCCCTAAACGGCCTTGGTCCAGTATATCTGAAGGAGCATCTCTATACCCCTTGTTCAGCTTAGACACTGAAGTTCATCTCTGAGTGGTTCCCTCACTGCAAGAAGTGAAGCTACAGGGAACCAGGCAGAAGGCCTTCTCGGTAGTGGCGCCCACTCTGTGGAACACCCTCCCACCAGATGTCAAGGAGATGAGTAACTATATAACTAGATACCTGAATGCAGCCCTGTATAGGGAAGCTTTTTAAAATGTTTTATTATGTTTTTTATATATGTTTGAAGCCGCCCAGAGTGGCTGGGGCAACCCGGTCAGATGGGTGGGGTACAAATAATAAATTATTACTACTACTACTACTACTACTACTACTACTAGCTGGAGTTCCTGAAGGCACTGAGTACGAAATAGCCCCCTGGAGCCCTGTCTTTCTCGAGCTGTGTATGCAGAGCAGTTTTGCACAACGTACAACAATGCTTGCTTCCGCAACCAACGGAGGAATGTTTTCCATGTGAAACAATATTTAAGATTAAGAAAAAAATCACAATAATAAAACACAGGCCAATGACAACAAGGTCAACTTTATTATCCTCTGCAGCAGAAAGCAATGGAAAGGTAAAGATGGAACACTTTACCATGCATAGCAATTATTCGGCTTGATTACCTCCTGCCCACCAGCACGGAATGTACACTTCCAGAGGTTACGTTTAACGTTGATAGATCTAGAAATGCTGGATATTGCCGTTCCCTTCCCTCAAAATGCTGCTACATCTGTGGGAAGCTATTTGCCAGCAATCTAATTTCCCCCCCGCAATTTGAAGAAATGTAGCACAATATTTATTTTTGTTTCCTCTCAAAAGAAAGGAGAGAGAGAGAAAGTAGAGTACAGCTATTTTATTAGCATTGAAAACAAAGCACCTTCCATTTGAAACCTAACTTAGATAAACAGCTGAAAAACGTTGTGCTTTTATATGCTATTATGCTCAATAATATTATTGGTTATGCCTTTTTTATATTTTTTTGTAATATATTGAGGAACTTGCCGATGTTTGTTCTCTCTCTTTGCCCAGACAAATGAATTCCTCGCAGCCATAATAATACTTCAAAAAGGTGCCAAATGAAGAACCGGTTGGGTGTAGTGTAGTGGTTACAGACTGCTGGACTAGGTACAAGGTAAAAGGTAAAGGACCCCTAGACGGTTAAGTCCAGTCAAAGGCGACTATGCAGTTGCAGCGCTCATCTAGCTTTTCAGGCCGAGGGAGCTGGCATTTGTCCTGGTCATGTGGCCAACATGACTAAACCGCTTCTGGCACAACAGGACACTGTGACAGAAGCCAGAGAGAACAGAAACGCCATTTACCTTCCCTCTGCAGTGGTACCTATTTATCTACTTGCACTGGTGTGCTTTCAATCTGCTCGGTTGGCAGAAGCTGGGGTAGCTCACCCTGTCACGGACATTCAAACCGCCGACCTTCTGATTGGCAAGCCCTAGAGGCTCAGTGGTTTGGACCATAGCAAATCCCCAGTCACTGCCTCTCAGCCTAACCTACCTCACGAGGTGGTTGCAAGGATAACGCTGGGAAGTGTAAGCCACCTGGAGCTCCTTGGAGGAAAAGTAGGATATAATAACAATTAAAAAACAACAGGAAATTAAATGATTGAAGGGGAAGGAAACAACACACCTCCCTACCTACCCAGGCTTCCTCCACCTGACTGACATCTGATGCCCTTTTGAATGTGTTGTGGGAGGGGGGTTATTGGTTTGTTGTTGTTCCTGTCTTTATTATGTATGTTGTATTTTTTTATCTTGTATTTTTATGTTACGAACAGCTCTGAGATCTACAGTGGTACCTCAGGTTAAGTACTTAATTCGTTCCGGAGGTCCGTTCTTAACCTGAAACTGTTCTTAACCTGAAGCACCACTTTAGCTAATGGGGCCTCCTGCTGCTGCCGCACCGCTGGAGCACGATTTCTGTTCTCATCCTGAAGCAAAGTTCTTAACCTGAAGCACTATTTCTGGGTTAGCGGAGTCTGTAGCCTGAAGCGTATGTAACCTGAGGTAATAATAATAATTATCACTGTACGGATGAAGGGCGACATACAAATTGAATAAATAATAAAGAGGAGCAGACAGTTCTTTCCAGGGCTGCCTCTACCAATATTGAGTACCGATGGCTGAGGAGCAAAGAAGGAGAGTGAACCATTAGGCAGACTGAGGCAGGTGCTGGGCGTTGGACGCAGCAGTGAGATGGTACAAGACAGAGCAACATTGGCCAAGTGGCCTCCACTGTGCTCCCCAATCTAATCTGCTGCCTTCAAGTACCACCATATTGGATGCTGGGTCCTCACTAGTGTCGAAGTAAGATTCAGCTGCCAGCTTGGTTGGCTTCTCTATACAGAACAGTGGCCAATGTCTTGAGATGACCTAGATTCCTATTTCGGACATTCAACAAGGTTTCAAAAGCTCAGGAGCCCCTATCCAGGCCAGCCTTGTTTACCATCAAGGTGTGAGTCGCTTTGAGGGGGCGCCCAACTTCTGCAGGCTCTGCGTGCATCTGATATGCAAGACCCACACCCCAGCTGACGCTTTAATTCAAATGAGAGGACCCTGGAGTCTTCAAATGCATCTATTGGCAACCCAGGGAATTTCTCTTTCTCCACCCCCCACTCCCTCTCTCTCACTACATCACACTTCAAGCCAATTGCAGAGTTTAAAGCTTGATTGCAGAGTTTAAAGCTATCTGGAACAGGCATTCCCAAGTGATTCCGGGCACTTTGCAATCGGTGACACGAGGAGTATCAAAGCAAGGCACGAACATCAGGCCAGAAGACTGACTGCTTCAAATAACACTCCAGCCTCCCAACAGTAGCGAGTAGGCAATGCTATGGAAATGTAGCTAATTGCAGCTTTTGTCATTTGCCAGTCCCCTTTTAGCCCGCAATAGTTTCATTTCAGTAATTGACTTCCACGCGCTACTTACAAATGCTCGTTTTTGCAGGTGGAATCTCAGAGTGATAGGAGCACGTGACGCAGCCTGGTCACGCATAGGGTTAGGAAGAGATTTCCAGCATTTCAATATTCAGGCAGTATTAACCCAAAGCGATCCGTCCATGCAAGGGAAAGCGGGCATGCAGCCAGACACTGTGTAGGGCTACGTGAGATGAAAATAAGGCATCCTAAGTCAACAGGAAAGCAAAACCCCAAATACTGACAGCCTGGAATGTTTAGTCAAAGTTGTATTGGTCGGTTTTAATGAAGAATAAAGTAATTTCAAGATGTAACCCACAAATCAGACCTATGCTGTGTCAGTTCCCCTAATGAGTTTGCATTCAAACTGGCCAAAATAAGATTCTAGTAGTTTCTGGCTTCTAGTAGTTTCTGGCTTCCTTTCATGGATCAATTTGGTGAAAATGTTGCCTGTATATTTTGGGGTGTACAGGGCATTAGGGGAGGAGTACCTCTGGTGGGGGACACATCATGCTCCTTCTGGGGTAATTTCTCCACCTTTGGTCTGCATCCTGCCCTCAGATCTCACCTGTGGCTCCTAAAAGCTATCAGCATGCGACAGCAGCCACACCCCAGGATCAGCTTAGACTGGCCAGCTAAACCAGGTGAAGGTAGCTGATGGGTCTCAAACCCTTAGAGCATTAGGGACTTCCCCTGTATATGAAGTCTCCAGTGGATTGGGCGAACAAGACCGATAGTGGGTCCAGCTTTCAAGATGGCAGTTTCTGCACATGCTGTAGAGGGATGTGAGGGCCACACAGAGCCCACGCGGAACCCATCATCAGCCCATCTAGGAGAAGAAAAACTCTGATCCTAAACCTTCACCGCCTTGCAGGCTATCTCCAGGAAAAGAAAAGGCTAAGGAGTAAACCCTACACAAATCCAGAGCCGAGTTCCTAAGACAGTTGGATTGTGACATGTACACCTCCTTCAAGCAACACCTGCAGCCAAGCTCTGCTTTCCTTTGGAACAGATTAGAGAGGCCAAGAAGCAGGTCTTGTCATCTGGGCAGCCCAGGACCTCCATATACACTGCCCAGGCTAATGCAGCTGTTTGCCTTCACCCCCTGGTCACCCACGGTGAGAACAGATGGATGATTAGATGGTCGATTGGCCTGATCCAGTAGGCTCTTATGTTCATATGAGCTAAGGACAGAGTATTTCTTCTTTCAAGAAAACAAAAAAGGCAAGGAAGGGGCAAATAAAATAGCAGATGAAGATGGGGACCCCTTTCCTCCTCCCCCCCTCTCTCGCACAGGGCATTTGAAATGGGTCAGCCCTAGGATCTTGGCCATAAACATATTTACTGGGGCATAAATTCTATTGATTAAGATTGCACTAATTTCCAATCCATTTCTCCCATGTCATTAGCAGTGGATGAAGGAGGGGAGAAAAGCAGGAGTGCGTGAACTGTGGCCCTCCAGATGTTGTTGGACTCCTGCTCCCATCGATCGCAGCCAGCAGGGCCATCAATCACACATAATCGCAGTTGCAGCACAACATCTGCAGGGCCTCAGGTTCCCTTACCCTGTTGCAAAGGAACGGCCTCCAGAACAAAACCCAAATGCCCTGGTCTGCCAAAGCGGCAGCCATGTGCGGAAGGGCTTCTGGGCACAGCTGAAAAAGACGCTGCATTATGATGCACATCCATGCACCGCTGAACTGGCTGGAAGCACCCATTGTCTAGAGTTGCCTCAGTTGGGACAGAGGCCTTTAATTAAGGAAGTTGCATCCGCTGACTGCAAGCTGGTATAAGCATCCTCTTTGGCTTCCTGGCAGGGTGTTTTGCAAAGTAATCTCTGCAGTCTGACCAGAAGGTGCTTCGGATGTTTGTGCTAACCATTTTTATCAAATAGATGAAATAGAGGAAAAACCATCATTCTTCTGATTAAAAAATAAATAAATCAATCAAAACAAGGCTCCAAGTGGAGAAGTAGCTAGTAGAGCCTTGACACCTCCACCTCAGCTGCTGCCCCCTCTCTCCCTCTCCCTCCATCCCTCCCCCCATCTCTGAATATCTTTGGTTTCCAAAACTAACAGTGCAATCCTTTGCATGCTTATGGGGACACGGGTGGTGCTGTGGTCTAAACCACTGAGCCTCTTAGGCTTGCTGATCAGAAGGTCGGCTGTTCGAATCCCCGCAATGGGGTGAGCTCCCGTTCTCTGTCCCAGCTTCTGCCAACCTAGCAGTTTGAAAGCATGCCAATGCAAGTAGATAAATAGGTACCACTGCAGCGGAAAGGTAAACGGTGTTTTTGTGCACTCTGGCACTTGTCATGGTCCTCCATGCACCAGAAGTGGCTTAGTCATGCTGGCCACATGACCTGGAAAGCTGTCTGTGGACAAACGCCGGCTCCCTCGGCCTAAAAGCGAGATGAATCGCCTTTGACTGGACTTAACCATCTAGGGGTCCTTTACCTTTACCTTTTTACCTTATATGACAAGGTCTTCTCCATTCACTTCTCCATGCAATCCTTTGCATGCTTATATTTGCAAGCAAGCTCCACTGTGTTTATTGGGACTTACTCCCAGTTACATATGCATGGGATTACAGACTAAGCTTGTGGACTCTCTGGCCACATCTGCAGCATATATTTAAAGCACTATTATACCTCTTTTGCAATCATGGCCTTCTTGCAAAGAATTCTGGGAGCTGTAGTTTGTTAAGGATGCAGAGAGTTGGTAGAGAACGCTATTCCCCTCACAGAGCTATAATTCCCAGGGTGGTTTAATGATCAAGCCCTCCTACCAGGGAACTGTAGCTGTGTGATCTACTAAAAACTCTCGGGACCCTCAGCCAACCATC
Source organism: Podarcis liolepis (assembly GCF_965112155.1). Classification (NCBI taxonomy): domain Eukaryota; kingdom Metazoa; phylum Chordata; class Lepidosauria; order Squamata; family Lacertidae; genus Podarcis; species Podarcis liolepis. The sequence continues at coordinate 19,789,575 of NC_139554.1, forward strand.
GTTCCCAGGATTCTTTGGGGGAAACCATGACTGCTTAAAATGGTATAATAGTGCTTTAGACACGTGGTGAGAATTTGGCCTCTATGCGTTTCCCACTCAGAGCAACGTGGAAGGCATCGCTTCCAAAAATTTCTACTGAAGTCTGGCATTGCGAGAGCTGCAAACATAAGCACTGGCTGCCATATATTGGCTTTTTGCTTTAATAGCCTTTTAACCAACTTTCTTAATGGACTGAATACAATTTAGATATGGAACTTGGCTAAAACGTAGCTTCAATTGGCTATTAAAATTTAAGAGCCAACTAAGACAGCTAATTACAAAAAAAAAAATAAGAGAGAGAAAGAAAAAGAGCTCCGGTGATAATGCTAAGCAGAATTAGTAATAGCAAATGACAGTCTGTCTAGTCTTATTCCCAAAGGGAAGCGGAATTCTTAACTGAGAAGTCAAGCAGACAATGTGAAACCCCCTCCTCACTACCACCACCACCAAAAAACTCCCAACCCTTAATTATATTACTGGTGTTATGGCATCCCAAATCTGGCAGCTTTTTGGGGCAAACCATGTTAGAGTATCGGCAGGGGTGGGCTGCCAAAGTTATTCAATTCTAGGCTGTCAGATTCTTAAGAGATTATATATACACACACTCATTTAAGAATTATTACTGGGGGAATGGGAGCAAAGAGAGAGAGAAAATGAAACCAGCAAACCAGCAGAGTATTGGGTGTGTGTGTGTGTTTTAAGAGAGAGGGAAAGGACAGAACCCAACTCCTTATGCCTATAATTAAATCAAAGTCTCCCCTCCAGATATTTTAGATTAGAGAGGGAGGGGACCAAAGTACACAAGGATCTGCCTGCTGAATGTTTTGGCACCACGAAGTGTTGTACGATTCATTATCAATACCCTCATTACACCATCAGCTGAAGTGCATACTAGTTCTCCTGTGAAGATTTATCATGTATGGTGGCTACTTTGAAAGGGGTGGGGGAGAGAAGATGGGGGAGGGGGAACCCCACGTAGGTAGTGGAGTCTTTAACATTCCCGACTCAAGTGTCTCCCTGCTGTGCCTGTAAATGTCAGTCCGGTTTTTTCACGGCTGTGCGCACAGATTAGAAACAGCAGGAGAGCTCGGGAGTATGACTACAATACCGGTAAGGACTCTTGTCTTCATGGCAGTGCTCAAGTGATTCTTGGAATGCAGGGCCCTGCTGTTTTCTAATATTTACACACAACTGGAGTCATCAAGAGCAGTAAATGCAGTCTATAAGGAAGCTTGCTTCCTTTGTGTAAGGGACTTTACATTCAAATCAGGACGCCCCAAGTGCTGCCACCCTCCTTCTGCTCCCTCCCACCCTACAGACAACAGGATAGGGCAATACTTTTTAACCATGTCGTCATAGCAATGCGCTTCCTATCTTCTCCCTGGTTCTTTAAAACACCAGGCAGCAGTTCCTAAGGAACGCCTCTCCTTAACGCCGTGGGGTTTTCGTTGGGCGAACAAACTTCTTGCTTTCCAAAAAAACCCCAAAATTGCCTTATCTCCATCCATCTCTCCACTCTTGGATCTGAGGACATCCATTTTTGGAACCCTCCCTTGGTCAGTTCTGCCATCCTCAAGTCACTCCAAGCCCTGCTCCCGAATGCCAGCCCTCACTTACTCTCTTGCTGCTCCTTCGGCCTGCCTGGAACTGCTTCCCAGAGACACTTTCATGCAAACAAGCTCCATTAATTCCTTCAGCTCCATTCCTGGACCTCGGCCTTTCCAGGGACGCTTAGGAAGAATGAATACCAAAATGGACCAAACTAAAGTGCCTGGGATTGAAATGACTGCATATCCTTCCTTATTCGTTCTGGCCTTGGTCTGCTCCCCACCCCACAAACTTCTTCTGTGGCTTAAACTGAAAACTCCTTCGGCACAGATTTGTCACACCTGCTGTTAGCATAGCCCCAGCCATGTAAGTATGTACATCAGGGGCAGGGAACCTTTCGGAGACTGCGCGCTGCATTCCCACCTGAGTAATCTTCCAGGGGCCACATGCCAGTGATGTGCAGGGCCAGAGGCAAAAATGGCAGAAGCAAGAGCTGCAAATTTTTTCTTTGCCCAGTAGGCTAGTTTAGACACACACACAGGAAACCACGAGGCACCAACGGAGATCAAGGGCACATTCCAGCCAGGAGGAAACACCCAAGGAGAATAAAAGCTGGGGAAGGGTTAGAATCAGAGGGCCAGAATCAGAGTTCTCTTGCAAGAGGGATTGACTCCTAAACCACCTTGAGAACTGTAGCTCTGTGAGGGGAATAGGGGTCTGCTAACCACTCTCAGCCCCCACAACTGCAGTGTCCAGCGTCTTGTAGTGGCAGCCATAACCACTAAACGTGGTATGATACTGCTTTAAATGTATGGTGCAGATGGGGCCTTAGTGGGACATTGTTGTTGTTGTTATACCACCCTTCATCAGAGGAACATGGGGCACTTTACAGTATAAAAACACAAAACATAACAACAAGCCAAACACTAACTCCTCCAAAAATAAATTTATCAGTTCTTCCAATTATTATTTTTTAGTTTGTTTTGGTTTTTTACCGTGCGTGGTAGGTACTAGTTGGTGCTTCTGTTTGTTTTACGGGTTGCAGTTTTGATCTCTGTATTTTTGTTCTTGTTTTCTGTGAACAGCAGCACATAAGTTACCCTAAATAAATGCATATTGCCAGTCTTTTCTTGAGCTAGCAATTGCAATTGCACCCCAGTCGGAAGCACATTTATCTTGCATGTACAGCACCTGGATCCCAACGCAGCTTGCACCCGAACACACTTCCACTTCAACCTCAGGTTTCATTTAAACAAAGACCAGAATTGGGACTTTATTTTTATTCAAGTTTGACATAAACTAAACAGTTAAATGAGCAGGTGCAAAAACAGCCATTCAAGATTTTTGAAAACTTCTGTACTAGTATTAAAACTGTACATAAAAAACTTAAAATACCCCTTTTCCAGTTTCAGCTACATAATGCAGTGCCGCATTGTGACTGCCTATAGGCTAAACACATACAGAAAAAGGGAAAAGCCCATGATTACTGGGAAAGAACAGTAACTAGTAAAAAGCAGCAAGCACTCATCATTTAGACTTTCCTATTTCTGGGTCCTCTTCCTGGGGGTCAAGGTTTTCTTGGCTTTGGGAGCGGTCTTCAGTGCCTTGGGTTTCGTGGCTCCTGCCTCTACAGTTGTTAAAAACAAAAACAATTTAGAGGTTAGAAATAACGACTACGGTAAAGTGGTCAGGATATAATCAGAACGTTTTATATTAACAAAGGAAAATCCATGTGAATTTGCTACTGATTTAGACCAGACATAAAAAAAAGAAAGGAAAGGAAATGCAACCTGCTCACATCAGCTTTAGGACACTCTTGAACCCCACAAAATTAATTTATAGCAGTAAAAATCGTAGAAGTGGTTTATAGTATTTCAAGCTATACAAACTAACTAGTCTGAAAAGGCAGCCTATGGGCAATGCCTAGTCCTCTATGCGATTTCATCTGGCCCCTGTTAAGATTCCTGGATAGTGATCCCTGTGTGTCTACACTGCCAAAGGAGAGGACTATGTGAAGGCAGCTCTTAGGCACACAACGGGTCCTTTCCTCTATGCCTGAGTCCAGTGGTTAGCAGCGATGCTTGGGGAGCGTTCACTTCCTACAGTCCTGACACCAAGAGCATTTCCCCAAGCATCCACAGGAGCTGCCAAGGCCCGGGGATTAGGGAGGGGAAGGATAAAAAGGTGGGAAATAAATTCCAGCTTCAAGTGAGGAGGGAGGTGCCTCAGGTTAGCCCCCTATCTTTGCATGAACCCCACCTCTAAAATAAATACTTTCCATGTATGCTCCTGTACTGTAATATTGGTAATAACACTGTAATTGCATGTAGAATGGTCTCACAGCAGATCCACAGCCGGGGACCTGCAGCTGTATACATAGGTGTTCACACACCGAGTTCTTTATTTGCTGTTGTTGCAGCACTCCTTCCCTCCCAGCCGCTCATCTTATGTCTTCAGAGATCAATAAAAATACCCCACGACTGTTTAGAAATCTGAGTTGCAGGTAGGGCAGGGAGAAAAGAGGTGTTTGGCTGACAACAATGAATCCCCAATATATATTTGCAAGCGTGTAAGTCCCTCTCTGTGAGAAACTGATGCTCCAGTGCGGGAAATACATTTGGGGTAAAGCAAGGGCTGTTTTGGACAGTGGTGCCTTAGCAGGTAAAGAAGGAGCATAGGTGATTCTTGCACTGGTTGTTCTCGCTGATATTTCATTGTCTAAATCACTTTGAAAACACAGAGATCTCTCACCTTGCCTGCTGTCAGATCTGATCTGTGTATTCCAAGACTTTTCAGGGCACAAATATGACTGCAAATGAGATCCATGTGCCAGTTAAGTAGAGTGCAGTCAGTTCTCCCTTCTGCTACTCCTATCATCCTCATATCCAAACTTGCTCGAAAATGAGCAAATCAGCTTCACATCCAACAGTGAAAGTTAAACAAAGGGAAATAAACTGGGGAGATTTTATATTTCTAAGGAGGACACAGAAGGCAAGGTCCAGAAACAACTAATGTTTCTCAGTACAAAAAAAAGAAAAAAGATAAAGAAGCATATAAGCACTCATGCAGCTTTAACTAGGGAGTAGTAGGCAAACATCTCTAGTATATAGTAAGAGCTGGAACGATCTCCCTCGGAAGATTGTGGACTCTCCTTCCTTGGAGGTTTTTAAGCAAAGGTTGGATGGCTGTCTGTCACGGATGCTTTAGCTGAGATTCCTGCATTGCAGGGGGTTGGGCTAGATGACCCTTGGAATCTCTTCCAACTCTACAATTCTACAATCTCAGCTATTTATTATGTTTTTATATGTGCTGTAAGCCACCCAGAGTGGCTGGGGAAACTGAGCTAGATGGGTGGAGTATAAATAATAAAACTACAGTGGTACCTCGGGTTACATACGCTTCAGGTTACACACTCCGCTAACCCAGAAATAGTGCTTCAGGATAAGAACAGAAATCGGGCTCTGGCAGTGCTGCGGCACCAGGAGGCCCCATTAGCTAAAGTGGTGCTTCAGGTTAAGAACAGTTTCAGGTTAAGAATGGACCTCCGGAACGAATTAAGTACTTAACCCGAGGCCTCTGATTGCGAATGCTTCTGGTTGCACATGTGTCAGGTTATGAGCTCCGCTAACCTGGAAGTAGCTGCTCCTGGTTGCAACCTTTGCCCCAGGGTGCAAGTGGAAATTGTGCGCCAGAGGCGCGCATGCAATAGGATGCCCCATTGCTAAAAGCGCGTCTCAGGTTAAGAACAGTTTCTGGTTACGAACGGACATCCGGAACGGATTTAGTTCGAAACCGGAGGTACCGCTGTATTATTATTATTATTATTATTATTATTATTATTATTAATTATTGACACATAAAACATGCACTATGAAAAGTCAAAATCTTGTACTTCCCACTAACAATTGCCTCCACCTCAATTGAAGGCCAAGCTCACATATATTAACAGCAAACTCCTTATCCTGACCTGATGTCGGATCCTCATGTTGCCAAAAGGACACCACCATCCACACAAAATTACGAGACATCGGCAGGCTTGGAGTAACTCCAAGGTGTTCAGAAGTACAAGAAATAATAATAATCTGGGAGATCTCAAATGCAGGAGCACAGTGATGACTGACTTTGCTTGGTAGACAAGGAATGCCAATTGGCTCTTGGGAGGGAGGGAATGGAAATTGAGGGGAAAGCGAAATGGGACACAGCATCCTGGAATAAGAATGGCAGGACCTGAGAAGGAGCACCACACACTTTTATGTTGAAATTCCCACTGCAACCTCAGACATCTGAAAAGGATACATGGGAGAAATCCCAGCCATATTTCAAGAAATTTAAAACAGGAGATGAGGTACCAAGACTAATTCTCAACACCACATGATTGGTTTGTTACTGGGAACAGAAAATAAAGAAATTGCAGCTGTGCAAAGTTGTATTGCTGGAGAAACAGCATGGAAAATATACATCATATGGCTGGGAAATCCTACACTGAGAGATTAGCCAACAGCTTAAGAGGAAAAAACAGACTAGATAGTGTGTGGGGTCTCTGACTGAAGAAGGCTAATAATGGATTAGAGGCCCTGGACACTGAGGGCCCAATTCAGGCTTGAAAAGCGGAATGGCGCTGAAACAACGTGCATTCAGGGGCATAAAAATGGAACACTTGCAAGTTAAGACTTCAGTGCTGGGCAAACTGGATACAAGCCACTGCATGTATGGATGAGCAGTATATGCTAACAAACAGGCTGCATCCGTTATGTAGAGAAGCAAGTTTCACATAGTTTCAAGTGCTGTACATTGTGTGGACAAGGGTAATCTAGTGGAAGACATACTTGGAAATTCCCTCCCCATCTAAACTCTCCTCTCCGCTGCCCCATTACCACCACTCCAAAGTAGTAAAAGGAGCACGCCAGTCACTTTGAGAGACATCTTTACATTTACCAGCTCAAGAGGGCCATATCACTACACTAACCATGCAAAAGCATTTTTCTTTCACAAAGGTTTTCTTTGCGTTAAACCCCTTTTCTCTGCAACCTATACCTTGTACTGTCTCTACCTTCTACACTGCTAAAGAACCTCTCTAAACCCCTCTCTCTTAATTCTCTCTCTACCCCAGAGCATACATATTCTTCTTTCTGCATGTCACCTCTCTGTTTCTCCTTTTTCCTCATTAATTCTCTTCCTTCTCGCTTACGTCTTGCAGGGTCCAGAGGCACAAGCTCATGAATCTTTCGCTCTGCTAGCAATTCACACACTTGCGGAGCTTCAAGGCCAAGACATTGTTATTAATGGATTTATTTATACACCGCTTAATTGCAAAGGTGGAAAATGCTGAAGCAACACACTCTTCACACTGATTTCCCATAAAACAGGACAAGTGGGGTGGCTGTTTAAAGCACAGCAGGAGCAGGGTGGAGAGGAATGCCAAATCCTTCCCTTGCCTATGTTTCACACCCTAAACAACTTCACTTCACACACTTGATGGTGCCCTCCCATCAGATGTCAAGGAAATAACTACCTGACTTTTAGAAGGCATCCGAAGGCAGCCCTGTTTAGGGAAGTTTTTAATGTCTGATGTTTCATTGTGTTTTTAATATTCTGTTGGGAGCCGCCCTGAGTGGCTGAGGAAACCCTGCCAGATGAGCAGGCTATAAATAATATGATTTATTATTATTATTATTATTATTATTATTATTATTATTATTATTATTCCACCAACAGGGATCCACTGCTGAAAAGGCCCGTTCTCATGTTGCCACCCTCTGGACCTCTCATGGAGGAGGCACACGAAAAGGACCTTAGACGATCATCACAGAGTCTGGGTCAGTTTATATGGGGATTAAGGAATTCCATTCCTCTGAAGTACCTCCGCCACCCCAAAAATAACCAAGCATAAAGTTTTTCAAAGCTCTTTTTTAAAAATCCACTTCTCTGACCCCCATACCACCCCCCCCAAATTAAGCTAAACAATCAACAACTTAATTATAACAGTTTCATGTTTAACAGAAGGTGACAGATTCATTTTAAAGTTGGGTTTTCCTCTTAACACGTTTCCACGTGTGAATAAAAGCTCAAAATAAAAAAATAAAAAGTTCCAAACAATTTTTTAAAAAACCAAACACACACAAAAACCAAGCAATGGATTTCATCTGTCCCAGAGCAGGCGATACCAGGCTGGATAAGAGTAACAGACTGGGTGGAAGTCGAGTCCATTGAGTTATGCATACACCATGCATCTTCACTTGGAAATAGTATCACCTGCACCGATGCCTGTCTCTTAGGGATTGGCTCAGTGGCGGAAGGTGTGTGGGCTCCAACATCTAACCTCTGGCATTTCCCGCTAAAAAGATCTTGTGTGACAGGGCTGGTAAGTCTTGCTTTCAAACGTTCTGCTGCTGCACATAGCCTGGGTCGTAAGCTACCAATTATGCCAAAGCAGCACCGAGGTTCTTTTTCAGTCTATCTGGATAACTCCCTTTTCTTAAAGTAGCTCCACTCACTGTTGAATACGGTGGCGGCTGCGGCGGCTGCTGCTAGCCTCTGGCTGTAACCTGCTGTGATGAATTGGTCCTGGGGAGCGAGCACTTCCTGACAGTGAATTGGACAAGATAGGGGAGGATGAAAATGAGAACAGAGAGGAAAATAAAAGGTGGGGAAAGGGGCTGAGGACTACAACCAACCACAACCATCCGTTTTATATGTTGGGCCAAAAGCATATTTCGCGTTTGCTGCAGATAGACAACTGACAACCTTACATTCCCCAGGTTGCCCAGTATAAAAGAGTGACATTTATTGCAAAACTTAATGCTTTTTTATCTTCATCAAAATGAAAGATCTATGACAAACACCAATGGGGTACTTACTAGAGGTAGCACGTCTTCTTCTTTTGATGTTTTTCGCGTCTTCTACAGCTGTTTCGTCGTTGTCTTCATCAGTAGAGGCTGGCCCTGATGCAGCAGCTGCTTTTCTTTTCGTCTATCCCCGAACAAAACAAAACAAAAAACAAAGCCACACTTTATACAAAGCAGAAAAGTGCATGCAGACAAGTTAAATCACAAAATGATGGTGCACTGTAGTAAACTGTTTGGCATGTTTCTCCATCTTTGCCCTTGTGTGAGTAACCAGATGAAAAGCCCATAAGAGGAATAGTATTTTGTCATAATTAACACACCATGGTTTTCATTCCCTCATTTTGAAAGTTTTTGGTTTTTTTAAATGAGGTTCCTATGCAAACCCATAGACTGTTGGTGAACAAGGTTGTAGTTGGAATCATGAGGTATAATACATCAAATGCTGTATCATTAAAATGCATGTGGATTGCATTCAGAGACAAGGGTATTCCGCCAGCCACAGACTAGAAAATGAACTTTGTGGGATTCCTGAGTAACTGAGCTCAAATGTTTATTTTAAAGTTTCTTGTCTTTCAGATCACAGGGGGAAAGCGTCACAATTTTTACAATATGTGGACAGCATCAGCTAGGAATGCACAAGAACTCTGATTTTTGCAAATTGCTACACAAAATGAGCAGATCTGCACCTCTCGGACCAATACAGTATGTGCATTGGAACTTTGCTATGCACCTGATTTCACATTTCTCCAAATGGCACGACACAGTTCTCAGCTAATTCAAAGTATGTGTTAAGAACACGTTTTGAGAGAAAATGCATACCTTTAATATTTTTAAGGATTTCCTTTTTTAATGCAAATTAATGCAGAAAGAGAACTTAATCATGTGGGGAACGTGTGCAAGCGACACGGATCAGAAAGAGACAGATTCCCTCCTTCCTCATCATGGGAACTGAGCCTGAAAAAATGTCTCTCCTTTATCTCTCCCCACCCCCTTGCCACATCACCCTATGCGAAGACCTGGTGCTCAACCAAAGATACATCAGGTTAGACATATTCTAAAAACAACAGAGCATGCAAAATACTTTTAAATAAATCGGGTGTCTCTCTTTTCCTATCACCTCCTCTCCCCCCCCCTTTTTTTTGCAATGAATGTCGACAAGGCAGTACGTTTTGCCAGACACACAAACACATCTTCACCCATAAGCATAAAAATAACTGCGAAAGTTCAGCCTGCTTTTGGGGGGTAAGTTTGACAAACGTGTAGCTTTACTGAAATAGCTGCTGAAGTGGTTGCAACCTCACATAGCTGATGAGAGAAGGGGAGAGTGCATTACATCTTTCCAAAGTGTTGCTTCATGATTACCATCTAAACCCTGCTGGGCTGAACAGATTGGTTCGATAATTACATACAATAACTGCAGTGGGCAGGTAACCCTCAGCTGGCACAGGGCAGCTCCCCTGTGAGAACTTCCATATGCAAACTGCACTGATGGAGTGCATTAGGTACATCTTTCCTGCCGGTGCACAGGCCTGATTAACGCCAACCAAGACTCCAAGGTTAGCATGTCAGCAGATTTGTGATGCATTAGGCAGGAATAAACACAGACACTTTTGTTCGTTCTGACCAAAATTAAGGAGGAATATTTCACCACTGTATTGCTTTTATATTCAGGATATAAACGCATTCCTCCTGGTTGCACCGAGGAGAGATTTTTAAAAGGCTCATTGTGAAAACAGATATCCAATACTTCCCACACAAAAAGCAAAAGGACATTTATCTTGTTTCCAAGCTTATTCAATAAAAAAAGGGATTTCTTAATCTTGATGCAGGTGAGTTACATGGCAAGAGAAGTCAGGCATCATTCTCTGACAGAGGCAACACCCATGTTTGATGCAGAGTGCAAGGCAAACTATGAATCACTAATTCATATTTATTTCACTTCAAATGTTTCCTAACAGTTATCGAGTGCCATCAATGGGCCCATCACCGAGCATAAGACATGCCCCACGGCTTGAGTAGTTTACAGGAACAATAATGGATGCTTTCACTGCACCACAATGAGGATAACTTCTCTTTCAGCAGGAGCTAACAGAACCCATGCAAATATTAAAGTAACATCATCCATTACATATGAAAGTGAATTAGATTCAAGCCAAGTTGGAAACAATGGCTCATTAATAAATCGCAGAACTAGAATCATTTTAAAATTTATAGTAGAGGAAAAAATGTAGATCTCTTAGCGCGAAAGAATTTCAATTAAGGTAGGCAGCAGATGTTGCCGCTGTTTCACAATACTGGCCATTCTGATATGTCATATATACCCTAGCACAAACTGGATTAAAGTTCACCCAACAGTTTAACATTTGAGAAGCCTACCATGCTATATGCATACTTACTCAAGGTGCATGTCCCACTGTGATCAGTGGAGCTTACTCCCTAATAAGTGTGTTTAGGATGCAAATTATGAAATAGCAGAAGAGCAACTGAATTTCATTTTTAGGAAGGGAGAACAACAGCTCATCATAGAGTTGTCTGAGGTCCAATTAATATGCAAGACTGTCTCATCTTCTAACCAAAGTTAGATTGAAAGTGCTTATTAACTTTATTAACTTCACACACTCCTCCCTCTTCCAATCTAGCAGTAGGTCCAACTTTGGGTCTGGAGGCAACTATGCTTAGCATAAAATGGTGCCATGCAAGGAAGCCCGAGGTGATACTTTTAGAAGCCACTTTGACACTCAGGACTTGCATGCAATTCGACACCATGCTGAGGAGGCATACAAAGACCCATCTGGTCCAACTGAATTGGATCAATTTCAATTACTACAGCCCACGAATATCCTTGCAGGAGAGTCTGAGTGACCACACATGGCTCATCAGTGGGATTGATGGGACAAAAGGGATTAACATCAAGACTTTGGAAACTTAGCGTTATGCGATGTTAGCTGCTTCCAACACTTTCTCCTCTAGTCCAAAAATAGTCATGCATTACCAAAGATTCCTGCATTGCAGGGGGTTGAACTAGTTGACTCTCAGGGTCCCTTCCAACTCTATAATTCTTTGATTGCTATTTTTTTAAAAAAATGCTGTTAGATTTATCAATCCTCCCTTCCCCTGACGCGTATAACAGTCTGTCTCTTCTGAAAAGTAGTATTATAACAATCAGCAAAGTGTATTTTTCCACCTATAAATGCTGTTTGACTTGATAATGACAAGTGTTTACTGGAAGTACTTCATAATTCAGAATACTAACATCATTTATTCAGATTAACTGGAAGTTATTTTTTACCAGTCAGAAACAGGACAAAACGCTTCTACTCTAGAATTTTTCTTCTAGGAAACTAAGCTTCTGAGAGAGAGTTTATCCACGCTTATCCTTTGCCCTGCTCTTTCCAGCCACACTTCCGCACTTTAAAGCTCCCTATCCAAGCCCCCTTTTTCTTTGCTCTGGATCTTCCCCCATGAAAACACACTATTTAAAGCTGAATTGGAACAAACGTTAATTCAGGTTTTTGTGGGGAGGGCTCTGGAGCAAAAAAAAAAAAAGCGGGGATGCTCAGACATGAAGCTATAAAATGCAGACTGTGCCTGGAAAGAGCAGGGGACAGGTGTGTGTGGATAAACCCCAGAATGGGAAGTGTAAAAATCAGTACTGAGCTAGGAACAAAATCCAGATCAAGCACTTTGAAATCCAGTCGAGACAACTGCTAAATGCTGAAAGTCCCTTCATACACTGTCCTTTGCAAGGATCATGTCGATCTCACATGCCAACCAAAAGTAAACTAATGAATCAATTATGAAATGGCTAACACAGCCTGCAGGCATAATAGTGTGCTCATGTGATCAGCAGGCTCTTTTAGAATATGAGTTTTCACTCAGAAAAGAGGTCCTAGTTCTTAGGATGGCAAGGCTGCGTGCCAAGATGTTGATCCTATAAATTCTCAAAAAGGAGAGCAAGGAAAGAAAAGGTGCAAAGCAAACTATGTTAATGACCAACTTTTTATTTATAGCTACGAGTCTTAGTTTTGTAATAAAGTTGGCAACCTGGCAAAGCGTGAATGGAAAGTATTTTTAGCCTAACTTGTTACTTCCTGTTGGTTCTTGACCTCTGAAATGGCATTCTTCTGGATAAGCTATCTGAGTTTGGGACAAGTTTATGGAGATGTAAGGCTAATAGTATAATGATGGCTGTGTTCTACCTTCAGCACTATTAACTGGGACTGAGAGCTGTGATCATATTACAACTGTACTTTGCCAGCTACACAGTGGTGTCTTCCTGTTTTAGTTTTAATGTCATATGACCTTTCCGTAAGCCATCTTGGGAATTTGATGATCAGCACAGTACAAATCTCTAAAAGTGAATAAATATTCATCAGCTCTTCAAGAGATTATCTCTATTTTTTAACCCAGTGCTGCTGTGAAGCATGGAACATCTATTCTAAAAAGAGTTAGGAAGAAAAAAATGTTTTGGATTTGTGTATATTTTTATTGTCATTCATTCATTCATTCATTCATTACATTTAGATCCTGCATTTTCTCTGCGAGTTTTTCCTCCTCCCCTCTTTTTCATCTTCACAACAATCTTGTGAGGTGGGTTAGGCTGGAAGACAGTCACTGGCAAGTGGGGATTTGAACCCTGATCGTCAAGATCCTAGTTCAAAACTAACCATTATACCAGGGGTCTGCAACCTTTAAGACAAAAAGAGCCACTTGGACCCGTTTCCGAAGGAAAAAAACAACTGGGAGCCGCAAAACCATTGCGACATTTAAAACAAATATATCTCTGGAGCCGCGATCTGACAGCAGGCGGGAAGGTGACATCGGGACGGTGCGTGACTAATGCACGCACCGCCCCCATGCGACGTCACAGCCAGTACAGCGCCCGCCACAGTGGGGAGTGTCGGGGCGCACAATGCACCTCCTCCCCTCGCTAGTATCCGCCCCAGAGCCGCGGCAAAGGTGTAAAAGAGCCACATGCGGCTCCGGAGCCGCGGGTTGCAGACCCCTGCATTATACTATGAACGGTCCTAGTCCAAAACTAACAGCTAGACTATGAATCCATTCAACTACATTATGTGCAATTCTCCCACCCACTTACGGATACGTTACCATACCAAACAAGTGAATGCTGATTGGATTCGCGATTCCCACAAAGCTAAATGCCAAGATAAACCAATTGAACAATTCTAGAGAGAGTAGAGCTGAGTGCATTAATGTATTAATTGGTTCAATTAACTAAAGTGTGGCTTTTTTACCTGAATTGTAAATCAGAGCACTTCCCTTTCAAAGATCCTCAGCACAGAGAACGCTTTTTAAATCTATATACAGCTCTCGATTCAGGCAAGGCATTTGAAGATTATCTTTCAGAATACAATTTCCCAGTTTGGGGAAAGGGAAAGGAAACTTACAAATACCATACAACCATCACCTGTATTTAAAGTCAACTTAGAGGGAAAGATCAACAAAATGATCCCAAAGATATTTACTTGGAAGCAAGACCAATTATTTCAGTGCAACTTATAGCTTCAATTAACTAAACATCAATAGGCTAACAACCTGAATCATAGACAAAAATCAATTGCCAGGGTCGGGGTTGAGGGGGATGAGAAGAGAGTCACCAGCTAAGATTAATTCTTGTTTGATTGAGGCTTTATTCTCCAACTGCCTGTTTCATTGCAAGAGCAATCACATCAATTTACACTGAAAGAGACTCAAAAAGTGATGGGTCCCAGATATTTATTTAGGTAGATTTATATCCCGCCCTTCTGTTGCAGGAAATTGGTAGTATCAGATGAAAAGGGTCTTACAGCACTGCTACGAGATGGGCTATGCACAACTGCTGCACTAGTGCAGCAAAACATCCAGTGCAGTAAGTCAGGCCCACACAAATCCAAATGCAGTATTTGCTTTCAACATTTTAATGCATTTCATAGAGATGTGCTAGTGTATAGCTTCTGCTATTGTTTGGCTCAGGCAGCAGAAGCCAATTGATTGCCTGTCCTTAGCAATATTCCCTTGAAGTCTCTGGAATAATGATTTCTTGTTCCGGAACATACGTTATGTGAACGGAATGGAAAGATAACAGCTTCTTCTCTAAACTATCCATTTTTTAGTCCACTTCAAATTTCACTCCTCTTCGTTAAAATATGGCTCGACTGAAAGATTAAGAAACTCTAGCTTTTAAACATATAGGCTACACCAGTCAACATGTCAAGCACGATCTATTAATTTCAAGTATACTAATGAACATTGTAGACAGTGCTTCCTGGTGACAAGACTTCACTATACAATACTGTTAATTCCACAATTACTGCTATGACTATTCCTATATATATTTCAGGCTGTACTAGCCGACAAATCAATATTGTTTTGCAGTAAACCCCTGGATGGTTTAGTCCAGTCAAACCTAACTATGGGGTGTGGCACTCATCTCGCTTCTGGCTGAGGGAGCCAGCGTTTGTCCACAGACAGCTTTCCGGGTCATGTAGCCAACATGACTAAACTGCTTCTGGCGCAACGGGACACTGTGATGGAAACCAGAGCGCACAGAAACACCATTTACCTTCCCACCGCAGCGGCACCTATTTATCTACTCGCGCTGGTATGCTTTCGAACTGTTAGGCTGGCAGAAGCTGGCAGAGTGTATGGGGTGTTAGAGGAGGAGTAGTACTTCTGGTAGCAAACACGTCATGCTCCTTCTGTTTTAGGTTGTTGACTTTTGGTTGTTGACTTTTGGTCCCTACTCCCACTTGTGGCTCCTAGTAGCTGTCAGCTCATGACAGCAGCCATACCCTGAGAAATGGCACACCCGAACCATCATCCTATTGGCACATCCCATTGGTTGAAGCATTCCAGCGCTCAGTCTAGTACTATCACTTCATCCTTCTCTTCAGTAGGTTGCTCTGAGCGCAGCCGTTTGGTGCCAATGCTTTCCTTCTTATCCAGCTTCCTTTTGCGGCTCTTGCTTTCTGGGTCATCAGCATTAGCTGAAAAACCTTCCTCAGTCTCAACTATCAGTACATCATCATCTTGAGCTGTGGGTGCTGATTCCTGTATATACACAGCAGCCTTCAAATAAATCTTACACTTGAATCATAAATAATGTCATTTCATGACATCTCTGTCAATACATATATTCGCTGAAGGTTTTTCCTGTTTATGAATAACAAAGCAGTCAAATATGCTTTTGCAAAGAGATGGACTCTAAAAAGGAAAAGAAGGAACTGACCTCTCTTTCTTTCTCTGCCCCCCCCTCTCTCTCTCACACACACACACACACTTGTAGATAAGAGTTCTGTTCAGAACTACAGGAATTAAAATCAGCATTTATACAGAGTTCATACGAAAAATATTGAAATACACATATTTGGTGCATCAATGTTTTACCCATGGGATACAACCAAGTAAATATCCACCACAGAAATGTATCACTACGACAAACCCAAAATCCCACTTCTAATCTTTTTAATTACTGTTCATGAACAGCATTATGCTAATACTCAGTAATTATATTCTGATCAAATAGCTTGGTGTCCAATACCAAGCTTATGGATAAAATTCTGGTAAGTTAGATATTGGATATTATATAGAAGTACAGTGGTACCTCGGGTTACATACGCTTCAGGTTACAGACTCCGCTAACCCAGAAATAGTACCTCGGGTTAATAACTTTGCTTTAGGATGAGAACAGAAATCGCGCGGCAGCAGCTGGAGGCCCCATTAGCTAAAGTGGTGCTTCAGGTTAATAACAGTTTCAGGTTAAGAACGGACCTCCAGAACGAATTAAGTTCTTAACCCGGGGTACCACTGTAGACTGAATGCTTGGTTTACATGCCATTACAGGAATGACGCATCTGGTGGTTTATCTGTAGAACAGTCTCTCTGGCTGTTCAGCTACCATGTCAATTAAAGATTTGATAGCCTATAGCAGGGATGGGGAATTTGTAGCCCTCTGGATGCTGTTGGACTCCCCACTCTCCTCAGCCCCAAACAGTACAGTCAACATTCAGAGATGGTGAGAGCTGTAGTCAGCATTATCTGTGGGACCACAGGTTCTCCATACCTGAGCCACACAAGGACTCCCTGCGTGAAAATTGTATCTACCATGTTGAAATGCACAAAAAAGAGAAAACCTTCTGGGTAGACACCAGCCAAGATCCAAAGAGCATTTCCTAGCTTTCTCATGAGTTCCAAGGAGACTTGGGTGTATGTGTGTTTTTCCACTTCAGCCCCTTACACTGTGTGAAGTGGCATTTCAACAGCGGTTTGTGATGTGGCACAGAGGTCTCCATAAAAGAGAAGGGGGAAAAACCTCCCAGTGGCGCACGTGTAAGCTCTTGGGCAAGGCTAAAGTAGCTCTTTGGACTCAGGCCAGTGACAATAAGATGGAACAAGCCTTTTGCTCATGAAATATAGTCAAGTCTCAAGTGTGCATTTGTTCCCTTTCCTCTTCCAGTCTGGATTTCACCTACGTGACACCCATTTCCAACAGCACTCACTCGCTTTCCAGCTGAAAAGAAGAGGCATTAAATACTGATCTGAATTAAAAAATAAAGACCTTAAGTGCAGGCTTTGCTGGAATGTCTCCATTCTCTGAAACATCCAAGTCCAGTATACCATCATCCTTCTGACCAATGTCCTTGAGACCCCGAAGAAGTATTTCCCGTAACTGCTCGTATGGTGGTTTCTCAGCATAAGTCAGAGACATCACCGTTTCCATGTATTTGGCTATTTCATCTGAAATAAACAATAAGTGTCTGTCTAAGGAGATTGAATTATACTACAAACACATTTTAAAGTGATTCACCTAGAAAATTCACACAATTCTATGCTACCGCTCAGCCATGGCTATTGTGCAGAATCTGATTTCAAGGGTTTACTCGAAGTAGGACTTACACTGAATATCACCCTTCATCATGAAAAAGCCATCCTAGCATTTCAGTAAGAAAGCACTACAAACAACTCTGCTATTTTGCTTTGGAAGGAAGCATTTACAAAATATACTAGTCTTGCTCAGGAGTGTTTATTTCAATGACAATAGACTTGAGCCCAATGACTTACACTTTCTAAGTTCAATTTATTCAGGAGTTTTTAAACTTCCTGGAAATTATGTCACGTTTTCCAGTATTTTAGACATAAGGTGCTTGTTTTGTCTGTAGGCACAAACACATATCTCTCCAGTAAGCAAAAATTGTTATGATCTGAAAGCCAGACATGTTTCATGTGTGCTGCATGTTATGACCGAAGAATCTGGATCCTTCTGGCATCCCAAATCCCACTGGTGGTCTATGTGTGAACGCTAAACGATCTTCATAGCTGTGAATTTTGCCCCCCTGCATTTAAAAGAAAAAATATTTCCTTGCAAGCCAATCCTTTCATCCTGCAATTTCATGACAACCTCAACTACATTTCCAAAATGCAAAATGTACAAATATATAGCAAGTTGCTCAAGGGTTTGTTTTAACTTCGTTTGGAAAATGAGCACCAGAAGCTCTCCAAAAACAAGCAGATCCTGGACACTTTCTGTTTCAACAAAACCCCTTTGAATTCTTTTTTATAATTCTTGCAAAAAAATTTTTTACAAAAGTTTCATTATGGGTTAATATGAAAATTGAATCTTCTTACCTGGTTTATCTTTTTTAGAGAAACACTCACTCATCAAGTCTGCAATATTATCTGTATACCTGACGGGGGGGTGGGGGGAAGCAGACAAGTTATGTTTAAGAGATCAGCAGCTAGTATTTTTGGTGAATTTTCTCCCTTAGGTAAATAAGTGTGTATCAACACAATGATGAGAGTAAAAATGGGGCAAATCTCTTAAATTTTAAAATTATACTTCAGTACTGAATAAAATATCTCATTTTCTAATATCGTACAATCTCATTTAGTAACATTTGCTCAAAATATACAGGCAATCAAAACTGTGGATGAATGAAAAGATTATTGCATTATATTTTTGATGGATGTGTTACTATATCATGAAATTCCCAGAGAATCATGCATGTATATCAAATAGGAAAGCCAGGACCTTTAATTAGACCAAGCTGTGTTGGAAAAGTAGAGAAAGTCAGAACTTTCAAGCAGAAATAATAGGCAAATTGAAATTACACAGACGTAAGAGGCTGGAAACATTTTCAGAGCTGAGGGCCACATTTCCCCAGGGGAATGCTGTGAAGAGGCCCCACACCAGCAGATCCACTTGCAGAAGAGGATGGACTTGCAACCGCACACCTTGCACAACAGCTAAGCCCCATTCTCTCAACCCCACAGATGGTTGAGAAAGGACCTAGAGAGCTAGATGAAATCTGGCTGTGGGCTGCAGCTAACCCACAGGTTCCCCATTCCAGCTATGCAGAGCAAGGAGGGGTAATTACCCTGTAATTCACGAAAGCTAGGGCTAAGCTGCTGCTAGCAAATGAGGAACACTGTGGTAATGATTTAGCATCTAGGTTATTTCAGGGTAGCTTGTTCAAAAACAGATCTGAGCCCAACGTTAATAAAACTATGGTCATGCTAATCATGTCAGGAATCTGTTGCAAACTAAGAGGGATGTGGGATGAGTAGGTAGTATGTACTCATTGCCTAGAAATTTTCAGCAGTAACAGATTATACTACTATGCCCTTGTTTGCCGTTTCTGGCTACCAAGGCCCCATCAGACTATTGTAAAAAACAAAACAAAAAAACAGCAGTGCACAGGTGGGTGCATGTAATGAGATTCCTAAGTTTGGATGATATGTGCAATGAGAATGATGAAAAGTGGATGGTGAGCTACTTGTTCAACAGCTAAACTTTCCATTTGCTGCATGTTCAGTATGTTCATCTATCAGGGCTGGCCCGCCCATCAGGCAGATGCCTCAGGGTGACAGGCTCCTGTGGGTAGCAGTGCCGCTGTGTGCCTGCTGCTCACTGCTGCCAGATGCTTGGCACCTCCTCCTGCTTCTTTGCCACTGCAGCCACGCACCACTGTCTTGGCCACGCCCCTGCAGCCTGCCTGCTGCTGCACCTCCTTGACCACCACCCAGGGAAGCCTCAGTGTGCTGGCAGAAGCGAGGGGCTGTGGAGGAGCAGGGGGTGGGGAGTAGACAGGGGGGGTTGCCTCAAGTGGCAAAATGTCCTGGGCCAGCCCTGTCATCTTTTATGTAAAATGAGGAATACCCATAAGCAATGTGAATACCTTATCGTATTATTTAAATAAGGGCTTTTCATTCAGTTAAGTGAGTATTGGAAAATAGAGTAATCTCATTCCTTTTGGGTAGTCAAGCCCCATCTATACATCTGACTAATATTTTGAATTTGGGGGCCTCGCTATCAGCCAAGCTGAAAGATTACTATTTTGAATAAGACAAATTTGTTTTTGAAAATTAAAAATAAGAGTTTTACCTAATTTTGGAGTCTTTGACATAATTGGGGTCTTTCAGATTGTCTTCCCAAGGGAGTTTACCACAAAGCCAACAGATCATACAATAACCCAGAATTTCCAAGTCACCACGCCTTGATGGAGCTGCAAACAAAACAGAGCATTAACTTCACATTTGTGTCTTATAGTCAATTTAAAGATATATAGATGATTTATAGATCAAGTTTGGGAACTATAAAATATTTTCTTAAGAATCCAAAAGGAGCCATCAATGTACTGTCACAGGGTCTTTCAAAACTGATGGACGGGATCTCTTTGGAATGTGTGGAACATCGGCAAAGATTTGGATGGTACTATTGGTCACAGGCCTACAGGCACTCATAGTTCAGGGTCTTCTAAGGGTGGGTCATTATTCCAGTGTCATCAGTGAATAGAGAGGTGAGGTATGGAGAGTCCCCAGCTGCTGCTCTGTCTGGTTGGAGATTAAATGGTGCAGGGAGAAGAGGTGTGTAATTGATGAGGTTTCTAAGTGGTGTCAGAGATTACTATGGCTGGGATCCAAACAGCTACTTTAGTGGTACCCAAGGATTTGCACCTGTCCAGTGGGGTTTCTTTTAGAACAGAAAATCCCATGCTGCCTCACAAATTGCTTTTGAGACTATCCTCAGCAGCATGACAAGAATGGGGAGCCACTCATTGCATTAGCACAAGTCCAAAACCACTTTGGGTTCAACATTTTCAAGATCCTGAACCTAGTAAACTTAGAAGACATGTACTTTGAGGCACAGTGACCCATGCCACACTTCCTGATGGGACGCTTTTTAGTTTTATTTTTTATTTACCATTGGTCTCTGACTGTGGACAGCACAAGAATGACACCAACCCCTAGAGTTGTACTTTTAAAACTTCTGTCTTACAAGAAGAAATGCAACAATGTGCCATTGCTCTCACCACTGTAACGTACCAATGCAACTCATAATCTGAAAATGAATCAAGATTGCTTTAAAAAGCCTGGATCCAAAGAACAGATATGCATGCATGGAATAATGGAAAGCAATGCCTCAAGGGCAGTTTTTCTCCATATGCACCTTCCCAGACACTGAGGTCATCCTCGTGTGCTGCCTCCACAAGAAGTCAGGCATTTTCTGCAAGGGCTCCCCAGTGACGTTCGGCTGGCATCTTCCTTACACATCTTTAGGCACCAGGTGAAAACATGCCTCTTTAACCAGGCCTTTGGCTGACTGACATCCAATTCCCCCTTTAAATGTGTTGTGGAAAGGGAGGGGAATTATTGGTTTGTTTTCGTTCTTACTTTTATTAAGGATTTTGTGTTTTGTATATTGCGATTTTATGTTGTGAACTGCCCTGAGGTCTACAGGTATAGGAAGGCATACAAATTGTAATAATAATAGTAAGCAAGAGCTTTGATTTCATCCATTGTTTTCAGCAGCAGTACCCACCTGAAGCTGAAAGCTTGTGAACTGAAAAATAGCTAACCTCTTCTGTACTTAGAAATCCTGCTTAGAAAAAAAGGAGCTCTGGCTCTGGGAAAGTAGCTGGGTGTAGCTCTGTGATTCAGAATGTGCTTCGCATGCAGAAAGTCCTGGGTTCAATTCCTGCCGTTTCCAGGCAGGGTTGGAAAAAGACTCCTGCATGAAACCCTGGGAATGCCCTGTCAGTCAGTATAGCCAACGCTAAGCTAGATGGACCAACAGTCTGAATCAGCATAAGGCTGCTTCCTCTCTCATCTTTGAATGTACATTCATCCATTCTTTACCATCTAAGATCTAAACATATTTTTTAAGAGCTAATATGTTGTTGTTTTTTTTAAAAAGTAGTCTTGTTTTATATACTTGGCAATATGATAAAATATATTAATATTTGACTGGCCAAGTAAGACAATCTGTACAAAGATTTCAGCACGCAAATGTCCCGTTTGCAGACAATGTTGATACAGTGGTACCTCCGGTTGTGGACAGGATCCGTTCCGGAGCTCCAGTCGAATCCCGAGGTTTCTGCAACCAGAGGGGCCGCTTCTGTGCATGCATGCGCGGCTAAACACTTCTGGGTTTGCCGCTTTCGCAACCCGAAGCTTACATTACCCGAGGGTAACGTAAGCCGAAGTGCTACTGTATTATTATTCTCTAACACTACTACAATCTGGCTTGTAACATCGTTTCAAGTTATTCTGCTAATTATTCGCAGCTTTGTTCCCACTGTGGGATTCTAAATTAATTCTTGATATGTAAGTGGGCTACTTTAGACCAGTATTTCAACATGGCCACATTTTCAAGCTCGTTACCTTGCATTCACAGCAACCACAAGAAACGTTATGCAAGAAGCAAATGAAAACTACTTACCCACCCCCTTGTGAGCATCAATACTAGTAAATTCAAGAGTTCCATCATGACACCTCTTGGGATTCTCTTTATAATCTTTGTGGTTACCTTCCGGACAGTATCGATAGGCGAGACCATAATCCACCAAGTACACCTATTAAGATTCCAAATGCACCAAGACAAGCGTCATCCAAGAGTTTATAAGGACACTTTTACAATACTTCCAAAAATTCTCTTATCATTCAGACTTCAAATGCTTAGGTTATACTTGAACAAACATCTACAAACTATTCATTTTTACTTATTGCTTTGTTAAAGTCATTTATATATTTATATACTGTCATTTATATATTTCTAAGCAATGCACATAAACATAAACCATGCAGAATATAAAATAATAAAAAGGAATCATAAAACGGAACACTAGCTTCTACTGCCATGCATGTAAAGTTCAGCAAGGAGGTGGCTGTCTAATCTCAGTTGGGAGGAGAGCTCCATAGGTTTGGGCCCACAGCTCTGAACACATGGCTTCTAGCAGTTATGAGCCATGCCACCTGAGCCACAGGGGATCACCAACAGAGATGTACAAAAGGTCTCAGTGATCAAGCTGGGATATAAGGGATCAAGTGGTCCTTTGGATACTCTGGACCCAAGTTGTTAAAGGCCTTGTAAATTAATACAAGAACCTTGAACCTGGCTGGGTAACATATGGGCAGCCGGTGCAAGTTTTTAAGCACCAGGGTTATGTGCAGGTTGCAATGGAACCACTGTAAATCAGTGCCCCCAATACCTACCCCAGAAAGCCACCCTTGTCAATTGTATCAAAAGTTGCAGGTGGTTTGAGAAGCAGGAGCAAAAGATGCATCCTGCCGTCCCTCTATCAATCCAGGTCATCTATCAGGGTGACCAAGGTTGGTTCAGTCAAAAATCCGAACCTGAACCCAGAATGAAATTGATCTAGCTAGTCCACATCTTCCAGGAATTTCTCCAACTACTCTCTCCACTACCTTGCCTACGGAAAGGGCATTCATGACTGGGTGTGACTAATCACTGATTCCATGTACTCCAATATAAGACAATTCCATCGTGAGATACTTGCTTTTTGTTGCTGTTTAAATAAAGGAAGAAACCAAGTTAAAGCAAGTCTACCTGCATGCTGTGTTTCTATCTAGAGCAGGGATGGGAAGACCAGTGGATTAAAACAACCTTGCAAATAAACCCACAAAAGTTACTAGCCTGTAACAATTTTTTGCTATCCTGCTGGGGACTGGCACAGGAAACTCAGTCTCTGCTGCAGCAGCCCGCTGTATTTCTATGATGGGCATGGAGGAGGGGTTTTTTGTCTTCTGGCAGCCTGCTTGGTTTCTATGGACACAAGGCAGGGAAGGAGCACTCCATCTCTCCCCCAACAGCCTGTTTGCTCACCTGTATGCAAGTCTTTGTCACTTATGGCTACCAGGCTAGTGCTTAAATGCAAGGCTGAGATTCAACTCCCATCATCTCTGGCCGTGCTGGCTGGGACTGATAGGAGTTAAAGTCCAACAACAACGGGAAGGCCACAGATTCCTGGTCTCTGATCCAGAGCAATCCAATACAATCTTTAAAATAACAGTTGGGGGGGGGGGTATTTTAAACTATATAGGTAAATACTATATTGTCTCATAATCCTTGAAAAAGAAACATTTGGTTGGCTGCATGAATCTGACAAAATTGCCCCAGATTTGCGTCAAGTCACCAAGATAAGTTTGATCTATAATTTCTTTTTAAAACCTATCACGAATGCTCAGTAAGATGGTAAATGCTTTCACTCAGTTACAGAAGACTCCTGCTCATTTTTTAACAAACAGACACTACCCACTCAGATGGCAGAGGATGGTTTGCATCTGTTTGAGACTCACTAATTGGCACAGTGACTCCAGTCAGTATCAGCGCCATCTTCTTCCCTATACCTTAAATGGAGAAATTCTGTTCTCCCTTCCTCCAATAGGACCAAGAGTTTTCTACCCTCTGGTTGAATACTTAATTTGATATTAAAGGATTTAACAAATTGTTCAACCATTTTTAATAATTATGTTTTCATCCTACCTTTCAGACAAAAATATTGTCTCCCAAAGCAGCTCACATCAATGAAAAATTCAATACAGTCCTGGTGGGAGGCACTGTACATAAATTAAAATGAGACACAGGCCTTCAGCTCAGGCTGGCAGACTAAAAAACACAAGACATCCAAGGGAAGGGAAGGGAGGGAATAGGTAGAGGATGGAAATCAGTTCAGCAATGCCAGAACAGCAGTGAACTTTAAATGGGCATCTTTATTAGATGAGGGCAGGAGCTGATCTTTCCTTGCTGGTACTCTTGCTTGGGTATATATAAAAAAATGCAATTGCCCAGTGACATTTAGACCTCTGGCCAGTTTAGTCCATATACATGTGGGTAGCAGACTAGTAAAGCTTTTATTTTTTATTTTTATTTTTTGTAGACTAGTAAGTGTCACAAATTCATTTGCAAGGCTAGTTGGGCCACTTTAAAAAAAGTATAACATTCGCTTATTCACTCCAAGATAAGCACTCAAACAAGGGGAAATTATGGACTTTGTATGTGCATTTGCCAAACACTAAAGATGTAAAATAATAATAATAATAAAATTAGACAGCTACAGATATTTCTGTAAACCAATTGATTTGAACAATCAACATGTTAAAAATCAGGTTTTCCAAGTAACAGAACACTTATGCTTGATGGATTCTTCAAACAAAGGAAATAAAAAATTGACAAAGCAGACAGGCAAATGTAATTCACCGGTGTACTATATAATTTTAAACTTCCACCCCCAAATAGCTATTTGAAATTCATTTTGTATCGCAAGCATTCTCCTGAATATTATTCAGGGCAGAATAGCCAATTTGATCAACTGCCAGCAAAGTGAATAAAAAATGTACAACATTAACTAGATATAAATGTCAAGCAGAAATATTAATGCTGTACACATTCATAAAGGCAAGATTTCTGCTGAGGTTCACAGCAGCTCCATTAAAAAAAACACACAATAGGTTAAACAATGAAGAAAGAAAAAACCTGGAAGTTACCTGATGTGGAGCCTTGTAGCCCAGGAGAAGATTTGAGGCCTTGATGTCTCCATGCACATATTCATGTTCATGAATGTATTCTAAAACATCAAGCTAATAAAGACATAACAGAACAATTTCAGCATATATAAACCACACACAGCAGAGGGCAACTACTCTTTACAGGTTAACTTTAAAGCAAAGAAACTACATTAGATAGCACTAATGATACTTAATTTTTAACTTACTATTCTCAAGCCCAACAGTAGTACTGTTTTGCGGGTAAAGTGCTTTCCTCTCTCTTCAAAAATCTTCTGGAGATCTTTCCCAAATCTGTCCATTACCATAAATCTGTAGCTGGTTTCAGAAAAAGAAAACATAGCCTTTAAGAAAATCCATACGAGATACCTTAATATATATATATATACCTTTTTAGTGTAATATATAATATACGAGATACCTTTATATATAGATACATTAAATGTATTTATTTAAATTATGTAGCAACAAAAGATACACACAATAAGCCACTGAGAAGTCTAAACAGGAGAACAAATGAACAGTGAAGGACTGTCAGAATAAGAAGAGCTAAGCGAGTTTCCTAAGGATGAACAGGGAAAAGACTAGGTTCCTGAGGGAGAGTGTTCCAGGGTCAGGTCTCCTGTCCCATGACAGCGGGTGAAAGTGGGGCAGAGGTCTGGGCCTCACCAAAATATCTTAGGAGGCAGGAATGATTGTGTGGAAGCAGAACGTCCATAAATACTATGATCTCAAACTGAAAATGTAATTCTTTCAAGCAGTGGAGGTTAATCCATTACAGCCAGTGGGGCACTGCCCTACCAACCTCAATAAGATTCAATTGCAGAAACATGGAAGCCGTTGACTAAATGGAAAGGATCCTGCTCTGCGTCAAATGACAAGACTGGGTCAGGCTGCTTCTCTCTCCTCTTCTACTTTTTTATTTAATATTTTGATGAATGGTTATTTCATAATTTCCATTTCTACGCACCATTCCTTCTATATTTTCAAATTGCTCATTTAAAAAACAAAAAACTGAAGGAGTTGAAAAAGCAAATCATGGTGGTGTTGAGCTGCTTTTCCAAAAAATGCCCCCCTCCAAAGGCCCTATAATGCTTGTGAATATTCCACGCTCTGAGAAAAAGCTGGCTGTACAGGAAGCAATACATAACTGACTCATTTTTATTTTGCTTTGGGTCTGGCTGGTGCTAATGCCCTGCAATGAGGTCAGAATGCCCTGATCCCACCGAGGACTCTATCTGGTTCACAGCCATCGAAAATGCACTTTTAACAGATTGCTTTAGTTCTCATTGCTTTTGCGCAGCAGGATACGGCATTTCAACATTTTATTAAAAATGAAAACACCACTACGGAACCCACAGCACCCACCCACCCACCCTTTCAGGGTGGCACTCATAACAACTTGCTGCTGAAAGCTGCAGAACATTCAAGCAACTATTCCAAGGAAAAGAGTTCTGGTCAGAAACCAGAAAGCAAAATTACAGAAAGCGTGGAGTGCACATGGGAGGGCTTTTGTGACTCACACAGAAATAGAAGCTGCATTAGTTGACTGTGAAAAGTTGCTCCTAGAATCATAGAGCCGGAAGGGACCACGAGGGTAATCTAGTCCAACCCCCTGCAATGCGGGAATCTCACCCAATGTGGGGCTCAAACAACATGACCCTGAGATTAAGAGTATCATGCTCTAACGACTGAGCTATATGTAAGGGTGTATCTTCAGAAGCCCTTGGGTTGTTGTTGTTTTTTTTAAAAAAGCCACAAAAGATAGAGGGTTATAGACACATTCAGTCCCTCCCCAAACAGAAGGGCTCTTTGATCATGTAGAATCTTCTGTGAGCTGTCTGGGTGGGTGGTTTTTTTTTTAAAAAAATGCCCCCTTTCTCCTGCAGCCTCTTATGCTACTTCCCCAACCCTCTGGAGAAGACTTTGGGAGGTGCAGGAGGTTCTAGAAGGGAAGGGAGAATCAGATAAAATTGTATTTCCAGTAGTGACATAAGCTTCTACTCAGCGCCTTTTTTCTAAAAAAATATATCTTTAGGGGTACTCTCATTTTCCTACTCATATTGGCCTCAATGAGGCCAAACTTAGATTCACAAAAGGTTTAGGGGTATGCATACCCCTGCACCCCCCCCCCAGGAAAAAAACACTACTGCTACTACATTCAAGAGTTTCCCATCAAGTAGAGGGACACAACCGGATACAATTCAGGGGGAAAGTTCTAAAATTCATCTAACAATGCCTTTTGCATGCATCTGTCCGTACATATTTCCAGTAACATTGATCTGTTCATCAGTAACATTAATTTAACTGTTAGTACAGGTTTAATTCTCTATATAGAATTTTTTCTCACATGGCAATTCCTCTGATATTTTCACATTGATCAACTTTTAAGTCTGAATGCTGACACAACACCAAAGGCCATCAGTTACTGAGATGTGCTAAGCATGTGAGAAACTCACACAGGGGGAGTATTGGCTACGAAAAATCCTATAAACTCAAAAATAAGAAATGGTTTGTACCTTTTGCCATTCTTTTGATGCAAGCCAGAACCCCAGTACTTGGGTACACCTAAGTATTTCAGCTTGTGAGAAGAAATCCATTTCTTAACTGAAACAAGAAAAAAGTTTCCAAATATGCATTGTTACAGCTTTCTGCAAAGCAATTATTGCCATATTTGTGTAAGGATGTGATTAGTTAAATCAGACAGAAGGCAAAATGATGAACGCCTATGGATAAGTACTAAACATTTACTACTAACTCACTGAGGGGGCAATCTTATGGCAAGATCTGCCAGGTTGAAAAGATTAAGACGCAGAGGATCTCCAGCTGAACCAGGGCTAAGTCCCCAATCATATAACTTGCTCATCCCAGCTCGGCTAGCAGAGCCAAGGTCAGTGTACCCAAAAAAGTGGCATTCTGGGGGCTGTACCAGAATGGGGGATGAGGGACTTAGGAGGGCTCCTAAGCCCAATCAGTTTGGGCATGTGACCTGGCGACCCAGAACAGAACACCTTTTTTGAGGCCTGTTTTCCATCTGCCAGGCTTAGGCAAACCAGCAGCCCTGCCACTGAATGGAGTTTGGATCTCGTATAACTTTAACTTGCACCAGCTTGCCTTATGCCAACCTTTTTGTGCATAGGACTGCTCCCTTAGTTACTAAGCATGTGATCTAATCAACACTAAGCATTTTAAGGCTCAACAGAATCATAGAGCTGGAAGGGTGACTGGGAGCGGCCGCTGAGACCACATAACACCAGTGTAGTGGTTTGGAGTTACTCGTGTGTAAACTGTCCCCTTTTGGGGCTTGGCTGCCTGGGTTAAACCGTCCTGACTGCACAGCCCATCTCAGCATGGCTGCCTCAGTCGCTCGCAGAATCTGTCTGTGGGCGTTTCTTAAACCGTTGCCAGCATAAGAGTTGTTTGACTCCCAATCGTCTCCGCCTCTCATTGCGCAGGAGTCTCCTGCGCAAGGAGGGCGTGGGTAGTGGAGGACCAGGGCTCTCCTCACTGACTTCCAAGGAAGAATCCTGGAGCCCTTCCACCTCTTCTCCCATTTGCTCTCCTGGATCCTTGGTGTTACGCTGATTTCCTTCCCCCTCCATCAAGCTGCGTCTCCCCCTAGTGCTTGTACCTTCCCCTACAGAATCGGAGAGCCTCTCCTTCGCCTGTTGCTCTGATGTCAGTTTCCTGACAACCAGTCTTGAAAGACCTACACTGGCTCCCAGTATGTTTCCGAGCACAATTCAAAGTGTTGGTGCTGACCTTTAAAGCCCTAAACGGCCTCGGCCCAGTATACCTGAAGGAGCGTCTCCCCCCCCCCCATCGTTCTGCCCGGACGCTGAGGTCCAGTGCCGAGGGCCTTCTGGCGGTTCCCTCGCTGCAAGAAGCCAAGTTACAGGGAACGAGGCAGAGGGCCTTCTCAGTAGTGGCGCCCACCCTGTGGAACGCCCTCCCATCAGATGTCAAAGCGATAAACAACTACCTGACATTCAGAAGACATCTTAAGGCAGCCCTTTTCAGGGAATTTTTTAATGTGTGGTATTTTAGTGTATTTTTGGTTTCTATGGAAGCCGTCCAGAGTGGCTGGGGAAACCCAGCCAGATGAGCGGGGTACAAATAAATTATTATTATTATTATTATTATTATTATTATTATTATTAGAGACCACAAGGGTCATCTAGTTCAGCCCGCTGCAATGCAGAAGTCTTTTACGCAATGTGGGCCTCATTCCCATGACCCTGAGATTAAGAGTCTCATGCTCTAACAGAGTTAAGCATGTGCTTAGGTCTCTCTTACTGAAATTAGTGAGATTTAAAAGGGCTCAACTTAGGAACTGCATTGTGCCCTTTCTATCATTTATGCGTTCCACGAGTTTCTTTCTGCCTTCTTGGCAATTTTAATATAGCAAACATCTCGTCTCCTAGCAAATCCAAGCATATTATTTAATTAAGATTGCTTATGCTTTCTCCCCCCCTTTGAACAGCCACCTTGCGCTACGAAAATTCCACTTTCCCCTTGGAAATTAGTGGCTGCAGCCTCAATGGGCTGTGACCTTCGAGCATAAAAAAGGACAAGAGAAAGTGTTCCAGTTCAGTAGGCCCTGTTTATAAACAATTACCTTCAATAACTACCCAACACTGCACCATTATGAAGAAACATCCAGTTGTAATTAGGTATGCCCTTAAAGTTACCATTCAGAGTCCTCCGAGAACTATGGTTTTCGTTGCCCATGAATCATTAAATATATTATTACACCTCTCCCAACGTCTCACATTAGGAAATTCAAAAAGGTTTAAAGAAATTGTTTTGTTGATTCAAACACCAGTAGATTACTTACTTAGGTCAGGTTTAGCTGCCCGCGTGTAGAAACTCAGTTCTGTAAAGAGTGGTCCATTGTCACTGGGTTCCTTTAAAAAACACATTTTTTTAATTAAAAAAAAGTGAAAGCTTTCAAATCTGTTGGGTACTCGCCTCTCTCCAGTAAATACTTTTTAACAGATAAAGCTTTCTTCCCCTGTCCTATGCAGAATTCTAACAACCTAACCACTGTAAATTCTCTTCCTCTTTCTTTATCTTCTTAATGACTGTTACATAATGCAAAAAAGCATTCAATTAAAAAAGGATCATTTTTGTAGATTTCAATGCTGGGAGCAGGGATTAACTTAATATGGTGACTGAAAACTTAAGTGATATTCTGCATTTCAGTAATATTGTGGTATGCAGAAACAGCAAATTACTAATATATACATTTTTGCTTGACCCCCTCTTAGAGCAAATATATGTTTGTAACAATGGAATATACCCTCTAACAGGTCAGATCACTAGTCCATCTAGCCCCAAACTGTCTGTTCTAACAGTCCACAGCTCCCAAAGATCTCAAGCAGAGATCTTACCCATCACCTGTTCCCTGATATCTTTGGTTGAGGACACCAGGAATAGAACCTGGGACTATATGCATGTAAAGCATGGGCTCTGTTACTGAGCTACAGTCCCTCCAATATGTACAAGAGATACTTTTTTATAATAGAATCATAGAGTTGGAAGGGACCCCAAGGATCATCTAGTTCAACCCCCTGAAATGCAGGAATATGCAACTGTCCCATAGGGGGATCAAACCTGCAACCTTGGCGTCATCAGCACCATATTGGCACCAACTGAGCTATATTGAATCAGTTCCAATGACAACAAAGGCTCAGACACTAAAGAGCACAGATCATTTACCACTAATGGCAGTGAATGAGCTTACGCACACCAAAGCCTAGTAGTTCATGTTACGCACACCAAAGCCTAGTGTTCATGTTAGTTCAGCCATGTCCTGCTGAGACCTGAAGCAAGTTGAATGTTATGGTAGGCTTTCCCTTGCCAATAAACCCGTCTCAACCTTGTTTTCTTCTCTCCAAAGTACAAACTTTGCCCATGTCATATACCACATTATTTTGTCCACATGAAGTTGACTTAAGCAACTCAATCTTGATCCAGGGTAAACTCAAATGTACACAAGTACTTCACAAATCTACATCTGGGGTCATACGTCCCCATCTCTAAAAGACATTTATGTTTTCAAGCTGTCTATTCTACGTAGTCAGAGGCATTCATTTATTAACACAATTTGTCTCCATTATGGTTACACACTAAAGCAAGCTACAAAGTACTGATATTCTGTATAAATAAAATGTTTATATCAGCATCCTCTTAAAACCACACATACATCACCGGCATGAACTACGCATTAATGCTTTTCAATACATTTAGTAGTCAGGGGCATGATGTATAGACTATTTTTACAAACATAAACTTAATCGATTCATAGTGTCTATAACTCTATAAATAACAGGCAGCCCGATACAGGCAAATTCACGGCACTAGGTTACTGCTACCAGGCAATAATACTTGCAACTATGCTAAATGGAAACTTAACAATTTGGCTTAAATAAATAAATAAATAAATAAATAAATAAATAAATAAATAAATAAAACAGGCTTCCCTCTTCCTGTCAAAATGGGCAATAGTCTCAAGATAGGTAAATAGCAAGCAGGGTTTAAGCAAATAAGGCCAAATCCTATTTGCTTCAAGGGGTGCCATCTCCCCCGCCCTCCAACTTTCCAGGCATGCGACATCCACTCCTTCTCAAGGGGTGGAGAGACTGTGGAAGAGGGAACTGAGAGGCAGCAGAAAGGAAGTGGCTGCACAAAGCTTGCACTCTGTCCTCTGTGACACGTTCATTTTTTATGGGGAAACGGGCTGTATCAGAAACAACGCATGACTCTCTTTCCTACCGTTGCTGGTCTGGCTGGTGTATGGAGTCAGAATGCCCCAATATAGCACGGGGCTCTGAAACAAGTGCCAACTTCAAGTGCCCAGTCATCTCCCAGCCACCTCTATATCGACAGCCTTGTTTTGTGAACCACCCTGAGACCTCCAAGTATAGGGCAGTATATAAATTCAATTAATAACAATAACCATGTCAGGCAATAAGATGATGAGTGGTACAGTTGGACAGCAGCCGGGGACCAGACAGGGGAAAAAATGATCTGGCCCTCCACTGTGTAAAATGGCTTGTAGCCAGAATGAGTTGCCAAATAAGGAATTATAGCTAAGCACCTCTAATACCATAAGGACATATACCAAAAGTTATAAGCCTGTACTCCAGCTCCAATCTGTCACAGCATTAGTAACTGTCCATTTCTTATGCGATTGATAAATATTTCAGGGAATCTTAAAGCAGAGAAACAATCCCAGCAGATGAATGCAGTAGTGTAATTTGAGACTATAACCGTGCAGTTATAGGAATGTAGGTCAGTATGTGTTCAGTTATTTCAGCAACAGGACAATGTTTGCATTTTTTAAATGTATTATGTATTTATTTATTTCCATTTATGAATGTTCATATGAAGTGGTTTAGCAATGCATAAGGAATGCTAATGGCAGAACAGAATAAAAAGATTTTTAAGTAAGGCTTCAACTTATCTAAACTTATTTCAACGTACTTGTAATTCATGGGACATTGGGTGCCTAAGGATTTTCTCTCCGCAAAATTCCACCTACCTACTGAAAGAGTCTTTCTAGTTTTGCTAGGATGTTCTGTGCATGCATCTGAAAATGGACTACTTCAAATATATACTTACCACTTTTATAACATAGGGTGCATCACTGGTGACTGATTTTGAAGAATTAACATCAGCTGTTAAAATATGAAGAGTTTCTTATCAACATGGTGAAAGAACCATTTGCTTAATATACAGTTAGTAGTAACAAATAAGTTGTTGAACACTTAAAGTTAAGTCTTCAACTTGTTTCATAACCAGTGGTTTGACGCTGGCTTGTTTTGTAACTGACCAGATTTTGTGACAAATCACAGTTCCTGGTTTTCACACAATGACAAGGCAGGATTAGAGGAAACTGAAAATAAATGCTGATGAAGTTCTCCTCCTGGCAGAAGGAGATGGCAGCACACAAGACTGATGTTTTGTTCAGGCTCATTGCAGCTCCTCGTCCCAACGCCAAACCATGGTTTAGTGTGGCATGCGGACATGGCCTGAGTGCATTATATAATAATACTGGTGAAATCCTTCTCCCATTAACACTGAAGGAGGAAAGAATAGGCGACTTCGATTAGACTCATTCCAGCTCATACACATTGCGCTAAACCATAGTGATAAACATGTGCTTGTTACACTTAACATTTTAATTTTCCGTGCACATGTTAAATTGTACCATGAAGTGCCTCTCCGGGAATTGCTTGTCACTTCCAGCAGGCACTTAGCTTCTGCAAGTGACGAAGATAGTGACATTAGCCTGTCTAACTCTTGCAAGCCAGGAAGGGACCATGCCCTCTGCATTCCAATTATTGCTAGTCCAAACAGAGCAAGATCAGTACAGACAGCACAGTAACGGTACCACTGAAGAGCCACAATTGCATCAATTGCTTAAACTAGAAACTACACTGTCTTTGAGGTACTTCTTGTTGCAGGTCTTGTATCAATACTCTGATCACCGTAGAAGCGAGTTACCATCAAATGTGCTCTTATAACACAGAAAGGCTACTTTTTATATTAAGACTCTGCTCATTTATATTTCAGCTCATAAAGGAATCCTGTGGCTGAGATACTTATCAGAAGTTTAGAAAAAGCAAAATATATATGCAGGAATTACAAAGTAAGAGCCTCTGGCTTCAACCTGGCAGGAAACAAGTCTTGAGACAGAAACCCCTCCCTCTTCTTTACACTATGGCCATCCATTTCAGCTTTCTGTTCCTAAGCCAGATTACATATTTATACACACACACACACAAAGAAGAAAACTCATTAGGCAGTGATGGGTGGGTTTTACATCATAAGAAATCTGAGACACAAACTCCAGGTATTACTCTGGAAATCTCTAGCTGAAATGCATTATTCATTTTTACAAGCCATGCCCAGCCAACAGCCAACTGTGTCCAAACTTCCACATAACAAAGGACATAAGAACTGCCTAGCTTAATCAGACTAGGGTCTGTCAAGTCCAGCATCCTCTTTCCAAACAGCAGCCAGCCAGGTGTGTCTGGGAAGCTTCCAAGCAGGGCATGGAAGGTGATGAATAAAATCCGGATCAGCAGCAGAAACTTAGTAAGCTAAGCAAATGAATAATCTAAACAATGCAGAATGTTAAGTGTGTCTTTGGGCTCATCAGGTGATTATTTTGAAGGAAAGGAGGGAAATCAAGCTGCCATTCTCTAGCCAAATTGTGCCCATGATAAATTGATTTCACTGTTCCCATGTTTTCGGATTATATATTCCCCACACCACCACCCCTGGCCTAAAGAAAGGAATGCAGTGCTCCAACTTTAACAGGCTTCTTTCTCAGTCTTACCAAGATAGAGGCAGCCAAAACCACCTTTGCCTATAACCGGACCAAGCTTCCAATCTTTCTTTGTTAGGTCAGTAAAAACTTCTCCTGGAGGAAATTCTTCTGCAAGTTTCCGTTTTGCAGGGCCTCTTTTCCCAGCTGCTTTCTTAGGCATATTCTAAACTAAAACAAACAAAAAACAAAAATCAACACACCTGTTAAGAGGTAGGTTATTCCACACTGCCACTTGCTTTTAGTTATTTAATATACCAGTTCTCTTTCTTCAACATATGCTGCCTCCAACAAAACCCAAGTACTAAAATAAGAACCAAACAAATTCTCACTCCAGAATGAAGATACTTGAAGTGCTGTTTTCTCCCCCTTTTGGGACAAAATTGCCTTCTCCTAATTGAATCTTAAAACCATATTTCCGCATGAACAACAATAAGAATTCTTTAGTTTGTAAATGGTATATGTATCAGCGACCAAGCTCTCAAACACTCATTATGACCATACAGGTTATTTTAAAACACTTTTACCCTGCTCTTGAGCTGAAAAGACTTCCAGATCCATTTAAAATAGCACGCGCGCACACACACACACACACACACACACACACACACGACAATCCCTGCCCCCAGGCTTACAATATAAAAGCCTCAACACGAAAGGAAAAGGGGACGAGAAAGTGGAAAAAAGCAAACTCAGGTATTGTTATCATTTTAAATTACAGTTTTTATAATTAAGAGCTGGGATGAAAATTGCTCAGGTACCCTGATGGAATGGGAGATAAGGGAGAGCCAAAGGCAGCTGATCTCTCAGTACAGCCAGTTGAAGATCCGTACTTCCTTTCTTCCTTTCTGCTTCAACTTGATAGCTACTGCTAGGTGACAGCTGAGGGACAGCCAAAGGCAGCTGGTCTTAAAAAGGAGATTGGACAAATTCATGGAAGATAAGGCTATCAATGGCTACTAGTCATGCTGACTATGTTCCAGTGTGGTGTAGTGGTTAAGAGCGGTAGTCTTGTAATCTGGGGAACCGGGTTTGAGTCTCCGCTCCTCCACATGCAGCTGCTGGGTGACCTTGGGCCAGCCACACTTCTTTGAAGTCTCTCAGCCCCACTCACCTCACAGAGTGTTTGTTGTGGGGGAGGAAGGGAAAGGAGAATGTTAGCCGCTTTGAGACTCCTTAAGGGGAGTGAAAGGCGGGATATCAAATCCAAACTCTTCTTCTTCTTCTGTCTACTACTGGAGGCCGTATGCCTCTGAATGCCAGTTTCTGGGAATGGCAAATGGGGAGAGGGTTGTTGCACTCAAATCCGGTTTGCAGGTTTCCTGGAGGCATCTATCTCTTGCCCTGCTGTGAGAACAGGATGCTGGACTAGATGGGCTTTTGGCCTGAATTTAATCAGCAGTTCTCAATCCTTCATAATGACTGAGTACATCTGAACAACCAGTTTCCACACTTCTACGTGAGCAAAGTTCTTTATGCTTCCCTGTTATAGACATTAATTGTCTTGTGCTGTAAAATGTTTCTTAATTATCTATCCTAACCATAACACAGAGACATCACCTTGTCAGACAGTTCTGGGCTTGATGGACCAACGGTTTGACTATAAGGCAGCTCCCTGTTTCTGATTGTGATATTTTTCATCATTGCATGGTGCATTCTGGGAGCTGTGGCTGAGAGCTCTGCCATAGGACTCAGCATGTCTTCTATCTGCCTGTTTGCTGAGGTCATCAGAGGCCCTTATCCAGGTATCTTGACTGCTGGTATCCTCACTATACTGTTTTTGATGCTGCAAAAAACATATACGTATGTATGTATGTCAGCAAACCTATCCAGACACATCAGGAGTGATGTATGGAAGTGAGAGCTGGACCATAAAGAAGGCTGACCGCTGAAGAATTGATGCTTTTGAATTATGGTGCTGGAGGAGACTCTTGAGAGTCCCATGGACTGCAAGAAGATCAAACCTATCCATTCTTAAGGAAATCAGCCCTGAGTGCTCACTGGAAGGACAGATCGTGAAGTTGAGGCTCCAATACTTTGGCCACCTCATGAGAAGAGAAGACTCCCTGGAAAAGACCCTGATGTTGGGAAAGATGGAGGGTACAAGGAGAAGGGGACAACAGAGGACGAGATAGTTGGATAGTGCTCTCGAAGCTACCAGCATGAGTCTGACCAAACTGCGGGAGGCAGTGGAAGACAGGTGTGCCTGGCGTGCTCTGGTCCAGGGGGTCACGAAGAGTCAGACACGACTAAACGACTAAACAACAACAACAACCATAACTATGACCTCACTATCCAGTACTACAGATGGAAATGGCAACAGAGCAATGGGAGATGTTGAACCAGGGGGGAGGAGAGGGCTGTGTGGATGGCCAAACAACAGTTACAATTGTATCCAGAGTTTCTGCACCTCATCCTCATGAGTGAAGGGAGAAATAACCTACAAGTCACAGCAGCAGCCAGGCAAGCCTCGATGGCAAGCCTACTTTACATGTGGCAACATATTATATTGCCTTGTTTCACAAACATGGGCAGAAGGAGCAAGGTAACCTGGCTGGAAGGGTGGTATACAATTACTTGTAATAAATAAATGTTCTTGTACAACGTATTCTCAATTGGAAGGGAAGCGCTACACAGTTATAAATGCTTACTTGCAATGCACATGAAGGGAGACTCCTTAACTATGAAAACTAAAAGCAAGACTCTTTCTAGGAATCCTACTGTTATGCTAACTGCACCGGCTCCATTTCCTGGCCGAGAATGCCCACATCCATCTGCTTATGATGGCACTGTGCCTATTTGCAAGGTGGCCAAACTATTACTAGGGCATTGATGCCAAGCAATGAGTCTGAATGGGCAGAACACAAATTTCACAGTATTCATTCACTTCCAGACAACCTGCTCTTTGTGGAGATATCAAATCTTTCACAACCCTACTTATGACCACCCCTACAGCTCAAATTTAACTCACTGCAAACATCCTTTAACCTGCCCCCAGACTCAGGAAAAGGTACTTCTGTCCATTGGGATTTAAGATACAACAGAGGCAATTTTGTGCAGGTATCTATGCACATGTTTCCATCCTATTTTGCTACTGAAAAGTCAGGTTAGATATCTAAATAAATATGTATATGCATGAATGACTTGGGGATGTTAGCATGTGCAGTTTCACGGATGGCATACTGACAACAGTGAGCAGCAGACTGTCAGATAACACAAATAGCAGCAACTAGTTTTATTTTTCAAATGACTTAACTACCATGTGAATTAGAAATACAGGAAGCAGCCTTAAGCTGGGTCAGACTATTTGTCCATCAAGCCAAGCAAACACTATTCCCATTGGAAGCAGCTCTCCAGGGCCTCAGGTCTTTACCATCAGCTGCTTTCTAAGTAAAGATGCCCAGGGATTGAACCAGGCACCTTCTGCATGCAATGGATGTGCTCTGCCACTGAACTACACCACCTCAGAAATGTGCTGGATGAAAAGGTATAGCTGATACAGTCAGCTATTGGCTATTATATTTGACAAGACTTCACAAACAGGGTTCTCCTCTTTTTGCCCCTTGAAAATAAACTGTTCTGTTCATTAACAAACTATCACCCCTTGCTTTTAGAAATGTGCAAATATATATATATATATAAACACACACACACACACACACACACACACACAGTGGTACCTCGGGTTACATATGCTTCAGGTTACATACGCTTCAGGCTACAGACTCCGCTAACCCAGAAATAGTACCTCGGGTTAAGAACTTTGCTTCAGGATGAGAACAGAAATCATGCGGCGGAAGCGGGAGGCCCCATTAGCTAAAGTGGTGCTTCAGGTTAAGAACAGTTTCAGGTTAAGAACAGACATACATATATATATATATATATATATATATACGTATATAGTGGTCTGCAAGGTGCAAATGTTTAGGAAAATGAGCTACAGCAGTTCTCTCTGTGCATTCTGGCATACCTAGTTTTTATCCCCACTTTTGTACACTGCCCAGGCATCTTCTGATGAAAGGTGATTAACAAATGAATAAATAACATGGAGAAGGGAGGCAGTGGAACTGTGCTGGTGGTCCTGACAACCTACAATACCAATACTAGAATAGGACATTATGAAAGCATAAGAACCACAATTCTAATTATTTTATTTGTTTATAAAAATATCCTTGTCTTTCCATAAAATGCTCCCGGCAGTTTACAATGACAAAATCAAAACAAAGCTAATGTTAAATAGAAACATAAAAGAAAAAGCAGTAACCGCAGTCATAAATAAATTAAATAGGCCACTTTAAATCATTACAGTTTCTTCTGAGAAACTACATTTTGGCCACAGAACAAAAGTTCAGCATTATAAAAAGGGCCCATCATTTGTTCCCACCCCCCATACTCCATATGGTGAAAGAAAGATCACCAGGAGAGCCTCAGTTATCAAAGTTCAAGGACACTTGGGGTAAGATCTCATAGTGAGAAAAAATCAAAGAGAAGGGAGTCCAAGATGGATGGGAGTTTCTTAAAGCACCCCCTTGGTAGGTGTAGGTCACAAGGCTTCTGACTTGCTTTCTAGCTGACCTGAAACTTGCATGGAGTTTGTATTCTGAAAGCAGCCTTGCTTCTTCATCTTATTTAAGTGAAGGGGTCAGGGAAGAGAGGCAAGTTAAGTAGTCCTCGTGATTTTGTGAGAAGAGTCTGAAGATGCGTGAGCTACAGAGGAACTAGGTCATGACTTTGTTGCCCAGGGTCTGTAACTTTGCGAACTAAAATAGATTCTTCTCTAGTGAAAAAACAAATTCTGAACACAGAAAAAGTATGCAAACTACGGTAATTTATGATATATTCTACCCTGAAAATGGAGGGAAGGAATGGCATAGAAACTAGACTTTAAGAATGCTGATTTCAAAAAGCTTAAGGAACTACTGGGTGAAATCCCATGGTCAGAAATACTCAAAGAGAAAGGAGTCCAAGACGGATGGGAGTTTCTTAAAGGTGAAATACTAAGGTAGACAATTCCAACAAAAAAGAAAAGTGGGAAGCACCTAAATATACTAGTGTGACTGCATAAGGAGCTTACAGATGAACTGAGATGTAAGGAGAGAAGGTATAAGAAATAGAAAGGAGAAATCACAAAGTAAAAGTATATATGAGTAGCCAAGAGTTGCAAGGAGAAGGTCAGGTGGGCCAAAGCTCAGAATGAACTCAGGCTTGCAAGAGAGGTTTAAAATAATAATAAATCTTTCTTTGGCTATGTTTGAAGCAAGAAGAACAAGCAAATAGTATGGGCAAGTATTATAGTTGAAATAATGTTCAGGTGGCGCACTTGGAACACCTCTCACTAGGCAACAGTCATTTTTGCTCCATTATATTCCTCAACAGTGTGTTACAATGATCTAACTTAGACATAACTAGGGCATGAATGACTGTTCAGTGTCATTGCATCTGCCATTAATTTTTCTCCCCCCTCCCTCCCTGCACACTTCGTTTCTTAGCAGCCATTTCCTATTATATGTTTCCATCCCTGCTGAACAGAACTAAAATGAACATGCCTCTAATTTATTTTGAACACAAAGTTTCTGCTGTGTGGGAACACAGAATGATTCAACAGCTGATGTCCTTCCTCATTTGGTAGTGCTCTAATCCACCACAAACTGCTGTTTATTTCAGCAAGGTTGCTTCCTTTTAGTGATCAGGCAGTGCCACTAAGTTTGTAAGTACTGCATAGATGAAATTTTCTAAGAAAACCCAAGGAACAGGGGACATACAACACCCACGTCCAACCTCAAAAATAAAGAAATTAGATTCTCCTCTTATTTAAATGAGGGGGCACTGTTTATCAAATAGGAGAAAGGGAAAAAATGAGTATGGATACTTTAGTAATTTACAAATGGCTGGAACCAAAAAAGTATGAGTACTTTGCCCAGGCAGCAAGGCTTCCTGCCTCTTTCCTGCTTAAGACATATGTACCCAGAAGCTCTTATAAAGTGCCAGGGACAGCAGGCAATGGATGTGACATGAAGGCTGGGAACATCAACCCTGCTATGTTGCAATCCCTTGCAGACTACCACAGAGCCTGGAGACAGGCAGGCAGGTTGTGCATCCAGCAGTGACCAGAGGAGGAATGACCACTGGAAGGAGTGCAGAGAAGAAACACCATAGCACATCTGCAGCAGCACAACCAGATGCCTTCTGCCCCAGCTACAACAAAACACGTCTCTTCCACATCAGTCTCTACAGCCACAGCCAGCACTGCAACTTCCCAACCGTTTGACTTCACCCCCAAAGGAGCACTCCTCCAATGACAGATGGGTGCCAACCAGAGTTGAAACAGATAAATTTCCAAAGCATAACATCTATTATTTATTAAATTTGTATACCGCCCTTCATCATAAGATCTCAGGGTGGTACACAGAATAAAATTCTTCTCAGGCCTTTAGTACACTTTTTTTTTTTTTTGTGAGTTACCAGAAGATGACATGTAATGTCAGATTCTGTGGGTTTATATGCCACAAACCCCATAATAATATATGAGAAATCCTTATTTAGAACTCATTAACAAAACTCCCATTAAGCTATTTCACCTCCTCTTTATTAAAAACAGGTAAATGGAAGTACAAAACAAAGTCCACACACATTTTTACATGGGACAAATTGCTCTTGAGATACTCTTAGGCATTTTATCTGAATGTGCAAAAGCAAAATAATAATAATGCAGAAATACAAAAGAAATGCATGCAGAAGGTCCTAGGTTCAAGTCCTGACATTTCCAGTTTCAAAGAAAATCAGGCAGCAGAAAAAGAGCCCTGCCAGTCAGAGTAGACAGTCCTCTGGGCTAGAGATGAATCAGTGGTGTGACAGAACTAATCATTCAGAGCACTAGAACTACCAAGTGAAACCTATACAGGATATTGACTTCTAAAAATATCTTCCACCTGGTTATAGTAAGACACTTTATTATATGAATGCATATAAATAATACATAATTTAATTCCACTTTTCCACAGCTACGGCATACTGGGTTGACCTTTTCACATTCAAGTATCTACAACTCCTAAAATCTCCTTCCTTGTCAGTCACTCGTCAGTGCAGATCCCGTAAGCATATATTCTCAAATTGTTTATATTTAACTTAATTTATTCAGTTACATGACTACATTGTTGCTATTCTAGCCTCACAGCAAGTCTGCAAGATAGGTTACCAGGAAGACAGCAATTTATTAGAAGAGCCCTCTGTACTTCATGGATAGAAATGTGAACCTGGATTTCCAAGACCCAAGAATATAGGATAGTTTACAATTTTTTAAAATGGCTTGCAAGATAAGAGGCACAATATAAATCAATTATGGCATAATAAGCTGTTGTGGACTACAGTTAGCTTCATCAGATCAACACTAGCCCACAAAATACTTCCCTGTTATAAACATGAACCTTTAAGATGCCAAACATTGCTTGTGTGGCAAAAGCCGAACATAGATCCCACTCTGGAATATATTAAGCTACAATCCTAAACAGTCTCACTAGAGAGTAAGACCTTTTGAACACTACAGAACGTCCTTGTGAGAGCATTGTACTGTCCATCATGATGGCTAAATGGAACATTGAAGTTCAGGGGCAGTGTACCTTCCAAATAGCTGATACCAAGGTCAAACATTGGGACAAATTACAAGATGACATCTCACTGCCCTGTGAAAAGCAGAGTGCCAAAGTGTGTGCATCCTTTTGGACAGATTCAGCATGGCTCTCTTGCAGTTCTGTTGATACATGACAGCTCTAAAAACTCTGCCACTACGATGCCTTTGCTTTGCATTAAAACTTGTTGACCTGGAGTATCCTGAGCTGCGTGTGTGTGAAAATAAACCAGGAATACAACCCGCCACATTTACACCAAAGTGAATTCCCTTTGGAATGGGCTTCAATACAAAGCGAGATAATGAAAAAGCCTCCAGCAGGCGAAGGTTGTGTGTGAGATAAAGTGTGCAAGAGCACACAACCCCTTTCCCCCATCTCCAAAGCCAGCACGGTGCAGTGGCTGGTGCAGTTTTGGCTGATTGTCACCTGCAGCCTTCAAGATGTGTCGGATTGCCACTCCCATCAGCTCAATGCCATGGTCAGCGGTGATGGGAACCGTAGTCCATAAACATCTGGAAGGCCAGAGGCTCCCCAACCCCTGGTGAACATCCCCATTTGCGGTGCAGCCCTAACCACGTCTATTTAATTGCAAAGTTGCTTTGGGTTTCCCTGGGCAAGACAAAATGACAAGAAATGTAAGAGATAATAAGAAATCTTACTGAATTCCACGGGGCTTATACCCAGGCCAAGTGGGGTTAGGGTTGCACCCAGCCACACACTGAGTGGCCTTGAGCCCTGTTTAGGGAAGTTTTTAATGTTTGATGTTTTATTGTATTTTTATTATTTTGTTGGAAGCCGCCCTAGAGTGACTGGGGAAACCCAGCCAGATGGGCGGGGTATAAATAAATTATTATTATTATTATTATTATTATTATTACTCCCTGCCTCTCTCCTGAACATGCCTCACTCCCAATGGTTCGCGTGAGAACAAAATGGGCGGCAGAGAGACATAGCCATCTAAGCTGCCTCCAGCACCTCCAAGGATAGTGAGCGCAGCTATAATGATTTTAAGGAATCTCAATAATGGGGAGGAGGGCAAGGAGTGGAATGAGATGCAGAAGCACTTTCTTCTCCCCGTTTGTATCTGATAAAAGTGACTCTAGCCCACCCTCTATTAATAATAATTAGTAATAATAATGTGCCACAAAACTCCCTACTTTCTTCTGCAAACACCCCTCGGGAAATCCTCACAGAAAAGTCCCCTCCCGAGTGGCTCCGCCTACCCCGCAACCTGCCAGCCCACGTGTAGAACCGGGAGGGGCACCCAAGGGTCATCTAGTCGAACCCCGCCTCACATCGCCTCACCAGCGTTGCCCTCCCAACCCTACCCTGGAGGCTGCTGTTATTATTATTATTATTATCGTCATCGTTATTTACACTGTGCAGCTGGGAATGCTGAGGGGGGGGCGAAGAGAGGAGCGAGCAGCCTGGGCCCGCGGCGTCCTAAGCTCGCCTCGCCCCCCTCACAGGCGCCTGCCTCCCCTCAGGCTGCAGCAACGGCCTTTCCTTACTTTTGTTTTTACTTCTGTGATATACCTCCCTGCTTCCCTCCTCTGCTCGCTCGCTTCCTTCCGCCCGCTCTGAAATTCCCGCCGCGAGTCTCTCGCTCTCTCCGCTTCCCTGTCAAAGTCCAGCGCTCGGCTTCCTCTCTTTCCCGCCCCCGCGCGACGCGGCACCTCATTGGTTAATTAATCCACGCGCCCTCCCGTCCGAAAGTGACGAGGCTTCTTTTTTTGTAACGTTTGCCCCACCTCGGCCGCCGTCGCAAGGCAAACGGTCTCCTTTCTCTCTCCCCCCCCAACGCCACCCGCGTGCTGCGATGCATTCAGGGAAGTGTAGTTTTATTTCCCGCGTAGGTATGGCGTAGGAACGGCCGTTTCTCGCTTCTTCCCACCCCGCCCACTCCTCCTCTCGCGCATGCGCGTTTGAAGAGGGGAGCCGGTGCTAAGTTTGAATGTACAGTACTGTACATGCACTGGTAGCTGTCATGTATAGTATGTTGAATTGTGGTTGTTGTTTTAATGATTTCCCCCTGCGCCTCGTTTATGTCATAGTGGGTCTTCCCCCCCCCCCCCGTAAGCTGCCTTGAGTCCCCTCAGAAGAAAAGGTGGGGTATTATTATTATTATTATTATTAATACTTAATAGGACAGTACCCCAGTTCTAATCCCCTATAGCATTCCAATCCTATAGGGGATTAGAACTGGGGTACTGTCCTATTAAGTTAAGGTGCTACACTCAATATGCCAGCAAGTTTGGAAAACTCAGCAGTGGCCAGAGGATTGGAGAAGATCAGTCTACATTCCAATCCCAAAGAAAGGCAGTGCCAAAGAATGCTCCAACTACCGCACAATTTCACTCATTTCACATGCTAGCAAGGTTATGCTTAAAATTCTACAAGGAAGGCTCAAGCAGTATGTGGACCGAGAACTCCCAGAAGTGCAAGCTGGATTTAGAAGAGGCAGAGGAACCAGAGACCAAATTGCAAACATGCGCTGGATTATGGAGAAAGCTAGAGAGTTCCAGAAAGACATCTACTTCTGCTTCATTGACTATGCAAAAGCCTTTGACTGTGTTGACCACAGCAAACTATGGCAAGTTCTTAAAGAAATGGGAGTGCCTGATCACCTCATCTGTCTCCTGCGAAATCTCTATGTGGGACAAGAAGCTACAGTTAGAACTGGATATGGAACAACTGATTGGTTCCAAATTGGGAAAGGAGTACGGCAAGGCTGTATATTGTCTCCCTGCTTATTTAACT
Organism: Podarcis liolepis; assembly: GCF_965112155.1. Classification (NCBI taxonomy): domain Eukaryota; kingdom Metazoa; phylum Chordata; class Lepidosauria; order Squamata; family Lacertidae; genus Podarcis; species Podarcis liolepis. The sequence continues at coordinate 19,834,529 of NC_139554.1, forward strand.
TATATGCAGAATTCATCATGCGAAAGGCTGGGCTGGATGAATCCCAAGCCGGAATTAAGATTGCCGGAAGAAATATCAACAACCTCAGATATGCAGATGACACAACCTTGATGGCAGAAAGTGAAGAGGAATTAAAGAACCTTTTAATGAGGGTGAAAGAGGAGAGCGCAAAATATGGTCTGAAGCTCAACATCAAAAAAACGAAGATCATGGCCACTGGGCCCATCACCTCCTGGCAAATAGATGGGGAAGAAATGGAGGCAGTGAGAGATTTTACTTTCTTGGGCTCCATGATCAGTGCAGATGGTGACAGCAGTCACGAAATTAAAAGACGCCTGCTCCTTGGGAGAAAGGCGATGGCAAACCTAGACAACATCTTAAAAAGCAGAGACATCACCTTGCCAACAAAGGTCCGTATAGTAAAAGCCATGGTTTTCCCAGTAGTGATGTATGGAAGTGAGAGCTGGACTATAAAGAAGGCTGATCGCCGAAGAATTGATGCTTTTGAATTATGGTGCTGGAGGAGACTCTTGAGAGTCCCATGGACTGCAAGAAGATCAAACCTCTCCATTCTGAAGGAAATCAGCCCTGAGTGCTCACTGGAAGGACAGATCGTGAAGCTGAGGCTCCAATACTTTGGCCACCTCATGAGAAGAGAAGACTCCCTGGAAAAGACCCTGATGTTGGGAAAGATGGAGGGCACAAGGAGAAGGGGACGACAGAGAATGAGATGGTTGGATGGTGTTCTTGAAGCTACTAGCATGAGCTTGATCAAACTGCGGGAGGCAGTGGAGGACAGAAGTGCCTGGCGTGCTCTGGTCCATGGGGTCACGAAGAGTCGGACACGACTAAACGACTAAACAACAACAACAACCCCAGTTCTGGGTGACCTGTTATGTAAATCATGGGATGGGTTGGGAAAGGGCTAGTTTAGGATTAGCTGCCGTTTGCATTTTTTCAAAATAAAAAAAATGCAATAGTAGGTTGGCGAGAGCTTCATGCAAAATAAGTAGAATGCATATTCATGGATGAGCTTGTTCACATTTTCTAGGTAGGCAGAACTGCGCGCAAACTCATTTCAGTCAGTGCAAAATGGGAGAAAGTGCATCAGTGGTCAGCGGACATATGTTAGAAAAGCAAATCTGTTAGAAAAGAACAAAAACTTATAGCGCAACCATAAGGAAAATACTACTGCAGCATTTTGGACTTTGGTTTAGAGAAAAGGTGAGTAACATGGTAGAAGTTTTTTAAAATTATGCAGGACATGGAGAAAGCGGATAGAGGAGAAATGTTGTCCCTCTCTCTTTCAATATTTTAATGTTGTATTTTAATTTTGTTTTTAAGTTGTATTCATTCAACTTATTTTTATTATTGCTTGTTAGCCGCCCTGAGCCCGGCCTTGGCTGGGGAGGGCGGGGTATAAATAAAAATTATTATTATTATTATTATTATTATTATTACACTTGAACTTGTGGATATCCTATGAAGCTGAACTTTGAAGATTCAGGATGGAAAAAAGAAAAGACTGCTTCACACAGCACACAGTTAAACTATGAATCTCACTCCCCCACTTAGATGGCTTTAAAAGAAGAAGAAGAAGAGAAGAGTTTGGATTTGATATCCTGCCTTTCACTCCCTTTTAGGAGTCTCAAAGCGGCTAACATTCTCCTTTCCCTTCCTCCCCCACAACAAACACTCTGTGAGGTGAGTGGGGCTGAGAGACTTCAAAGAAGTGTGACTGGCCCAAGGTCACCCAGCAGCTGCATGTGGAGGAGCGGAGACACGAACCCGGTTCCCCAGATTACGAGACTACCGCTCTTAACCACTACACCACACTGGCTCTCAGTGGTACAAATTCATAGAGGAGAGGGTGGTCAAGGTCTACTAGCCATGATGGCTATGCTCAATGCTTCCGAATACTAGTTGCTGGAACCATAGAGTGCTTTTGTGCTTAGGTTCTGCTTGCTAGTTTCCCTCATGCATCTGGTTGGCCACTGTGAGAAGAGGATGCTGGACTAAATGGGCCACTGGCCTGATCCAGCAAACTCTCCTTCCATTCTTAAGTTCAATGTTAAGCGTATATAACAAAATAGTATTGTGGCACTTTAAAGTCTATCAAATTTATTCTGGCATAACTTTTCCAGAGGTCAAGCTCACTTTGTCAGATGCATGAAGTGTTGGTGCTGACCTTTAAAGCCCTAAAGGGCCTTGGTCCAGTAATCCGAAGAAGCATCTCCACCCCCATCGTTCTACCCGGACACTGAGGTCCAGCGCCGAGGGCCTTCTGGCAGTTCCCTCGCTGCGAGAAGCCAAGTTACAGGGAACCAGGCAGAGGGCCTTCTCGGTAGTGGCACCCGCCCTGTGGAACGCCCTCCCATCAGATGTCAAAGAGAACAACAACTACCAGACTTTTAGAAGACATCTGAAGGCAGCCCTGTTTAGGGAAGATTTTAATATCTAAGGACTATTGTATTTTAATATTTTGTTGGAAGCCGCCCAGAGTGGCTGGGGAAGCCCAGCCAGATGGATGGGGTATAAATAATAAATTATTATTATATGAAATTTTAGCTGGCAGGTATATGAAGCAGAAAATTATGAGATGCAAAAATTACAGCCAGTGATCACTGGGGCTTATATATAAGAGGCACACCTTAACCTTTTACAGTAGCAGACTGCTGATCATTTACTGATCATTGCGGACACCATTGTATAATTAACAGCTTATATTTTGGGAATGATTCCTGTTCTTATGTAGCTGTGTTGTTTCATACTTTCTTGATGTCCCATGATCATAGAATCATAGAGTTGGAAGAGACCACAAGGGCCATCGAGTCCAACCCCCTGCCAAGCAGGAAACACCATCAGAGCACTCCTGACATATGGTTGTCAAGCCTCTGCTTAAAGACCTCCAAAGAAGGAGACTCCACCACACTCCTTGGCAGCAAATTCCACTGTCAAACAGCTCTTACTGTCAGGAAGTTCTTCCTAATGTTTAGGTGCAATCTTCTTTCTTGTAGTTTGGATCCATTGCTCCGTGTCCGCTTCTCTGGAGCAGCAGAAAACAACCTTTCTCCCTCCTCTATGTGACATCCTTTTATATATTTGAACATGGCTCATATTATAAAGTAGTTGTGTTCTATGTTGCAGTTCAAGGACTGCTAGGAGTTGCTTCTTTTTGCTTATTTGTATTTCTTATCGATAAAAAAAAATCAGTGTGGCGCGAGAAAATTTTTATTCTGAAAGTGCATATCCTCTGCTGTTTCTCTGATGAAGATAGGGACGTCCTACCATATGCTCCAACATTTCTCCATTGAAAATGGGGACATCCTAGGGAAAAGTGGGACATTTGGGGATCAAATCAGAAACCGGGACGGCTTCTGTAAATCCAGGACTGTCCTTGGAAAATAGGAACACTTGGAGGGTCTGAAAGTTTGGCCCAGGGAAAAGAGTTTGAGAGCCACTGTGTCTCCTACGTCAGTGGACAACCTTTCTATTTATCTCTGCAGACTGTTGGTAAGGTGCTCTGGGGTTAATGTGAGCAGTTAGAGTGGCGGCTGCCTGGCAATCACTGGAGGAGTTCCAGGAAATAAGACCCCATGTGTCAGAAGCAGAGGACCCTCAGCAGGTGCCCAAAGGTGCCAGCTGCTGATGTGAGCCCTCTCCAAGAGGGCTTCATATATATTCCCACTTTCTGGTTTCAATACAGTCATACCTCGGGTTACAGAAGCTTCAGTCTGCGCATTTTGGGAATACGGACATGCCAAAACCTGGAAGTACCGGAACGGGTTACTTCCGGGTTTCGGCACATGCGCAGAACCACTAAATCCCGCTATGCGCAGAAGCGTCGAATCGCAACCTGCGCGTGCGCAGACACAGCACTGCTGGTTGCGAACGTGCCTCCCGCACGGATCACGTTCGCAACCCGAGCGTCCACTTTATAACCTTTTCACACATCTGTATCCCTGGAAGTGCGGAATCGTTTGTGGGAGAGAGGGTTGAAAATATTCATTGTGGTTGCAAAAAGTTACACGGGAAGCAGGCCAACAATATTTTTCCCGGTGATATCAGGAGGCGGATGAATGATTCACTTCAGTAAGTTCAACTTGGGAGTCTCTTAAAGAGTGCCAAGCCTGGGAAATTATTTTGTTGTTGTTGAATGACATCAATCCAAATTAAAGGATTCTTGCGACTTACAAAGTGGTTATGCTTATTTATTTTATCGCCCCAATTTTTTTGTTGATGAGAGTGCTTTTTACCCTCTTACCTGGCCCATCATTAGGCCTTCCTTCTAATCACCTTCTGGAATATAGCATACGATGCCACCCATCATATACCTAATAGAGGCCCCCACAAACGGTACAGTCTTGCTATGGCTGTACAAAGGACTTCTGTTTATCATCAAACATTTCATGAATCCCATTACGTGTGAAAGAATTATTATCTATCCCGCTGCAGCAAAAACACTTTTCCCTATAATGGAATTTTTACTCTGGAAATTTATTTTAGTATTAAAAGGTTCCACTTTATACTGTCTACAGTTCAATCAGTGATCTAAAAGGCACTTACATGCTTTGAACGAGATACATAAAAAGCTTTTATTGCAAAAGCTTTGCAGTATCTACCAATTTTGCCATTGATCTGTTTCCATGTAAGGCAATCCTGGAAGGTGCCCAGGCTGTATAAAACCACATGGTGGGTTTTGATCTCCAGCCGGTGATTAAAGCACATTATGGAGGTTTGAAAATTTTCTTGTGGCTATTAGCATACCTCGAAACATCACTGTATTAAATGCTAGCGGTGTTCTTAATACATGCTATTTAAAAACAAGAACCCCAGAATCTATAAACTCCTTATTTATTACTCTGTTGCCGGGAGGACGTAAAGCTCTTGAATGAAGTGAGTTTGGCCTTTAGTGATAGAAGCTTTGCTGATCAAAGAGTGATTTCCTGAGGTAATTAGGAACAGGCACAATGCAGTGAGGTGGAAGGTATATGTATTTTTAAATCCTCATTTGATACTAATACTACTAATAGGCACAACCTCAGCCACTGCGGGGCTGAAAGGCTAGAGTGAATTCCTATTAGGGATGAGGAAGAAACTTGATAACGTCTACACTTAAAGGTTGAGCGTACCTAATTTGCAATTTCCAAAAATAGGCAAACCCAACGACAGCTGTCCTTCAAAATATGAAATGCTCCTAATTTTGCCACTCCGTTCTCCAGCCAGATTTGAATCTATTGGGTTAAAGTGTGCATAAGAATGTATATGTTACTGAAAATAACACACACACACACACACACACACACAAATGCATTATATTGTGGGATTGCTTTGTTAAATGTGTGCATTAGGCAAATTTGCATTAAAAATGTGTATATTGGGGGTGAGTTTTCATGAGGACACACATAGATAGATAGATAGATAGATAGATAGATAGATAGATAGTGGTACCTCAGGTTCAGAACTTAATTCATTCTGGAGGTCTGTTCTTAACCTGAAACTGTTCTTAAGCTGAGGTACCACTTTAGCTAATGGGGCCTCACACTGCCGCCACACAATTTCTGTTCTTATCCTGAAGCAAAGTTCTTAACCTGAGGTACTATTTCTGGGTTAGCGGAGTCTGTAACCTGAAGCGTCTGTAACCCGAGGTACCACTGTATATGCTAAGTGATGTGGAAAAGTGGGTGATCAAGTTGAAGACTGAAAAAATAAGAAACAGAGAAAGCAAAACTGGCAGATTTGCCCATCCTTAGTTCCTACCAGCAAGTTGGCTTAGGTCTGCTGAGATTATGACCCACCAGCCATGTAAGGTGCTGCGTCTGGGGCTTGCTCAATATCCTAATTTTGTTGCATCTGGAACTTTGGAAAGAGGAGAGGAATACTGAGCAGTCTGTCAGGGCTGGAAGATAGGAAGCAACATTGTACCGGGTCAGTTCAATGATAAAGAAACTCCAAAGAGGGGAGCAGTTGGCATTTAAATTGCCCAGCCACGGCTGCCACACAGGCCAGTATTTCTATTTAAATTAGAGTGATTATTTCTAAATTTGCACCTGTTCATCATATACCAGTTTTAACCCAATCTGTATCTTCTTTTGCTTTCTTCTTTGGCGATATATAAGTGGCCACCCCATGCCACCAGAACATGCTGGTGGAAGAATGCAACCCTGGGCAGTGTGTATGGAGGTCCTGGACTGCCCAGACAACAAGACCCCTCTCTCAGCCTCGCTGATGTGGTCCAAAAGAAAGGAAAGCAATACATTTGGCAGCAATTTGGCTGCCGGAGTTGCTGGAAGGAGGAGTACAAGTCGCCACCCAACCGCCTTAGAGACACCACTCTGGATTTATGTAGGGTTACTCCTTAGCGTTTCCTCTTCCTGAAGGCAGCGGAGGTTTAGGATAAGAGTTTTCCTTCTCCTAGATGGGCTACCTCTCCAAGTTTTTATATATACGCAAACATTTTAAAACAAACAGACAGTAATCAACCCCAGTGGTTTTTTTTCAGGGTACGCAGTACTGGCACCTCTTTTTTCCTTGTTGAAAAGTGTGGCACTTACACACATTTTTCTAGAAAAAAAGCACTGAGCAACTCTGTTAAAAACACTTAAAGCCATTTAAAAGTACATACGTACAACATCCACCCTTAGAAGACCCTGTCAGAACAAAATACTCTGCCTATCAGAAAAAGGAAAGCAGAGAGGGGTTTAGCCTAACTTCTGGTGGAAGGGAGTTCCATAGTCTGGGAGCAGACACCAAGAAGGCCCATGATATCCTGAAAAGTACACTGTGTCAGGAGCAATAGCAACAAGAGGAGGATGCAAGGAACTTCGTACTAGTAAATTTGCATGGTAGTTTACATGGCCTATAAAGAAGGAATTTAGATTATTTATTCATTGATTCCCTGATTACCAATCTCCTTTCCTGGCTGCTTCTTTTTTATATTAAAAGAAAAAGGTAAACAAAAGACACCCAACCTCCGAAAAACTCATCATAAGATGTCCCGTTGGTTCTCCTGCACAGGCAATGCAAGCTCAAAAAGTTAACGCACTGAGAGTTAACAAAAATACTGTTAATCACCACTGACATTCTCTCATTCTTTAGACAGGCACGCTAAGAGTTTAATCACATGCATTATTGTAATCAACCTGCCAATCACGTATTGAAGTGTTTCATTTTTTTTGACAGAATTATAATACTATTTCCCGCTCCCCATCCTACTCCCACCCTAAACCTAAAGCATGGAGATGGCAAGATTGATACTGTACCACAAAATAAAGGGAGGGGGGGGAATGGATGCTTCTCTGTAGAAAAAGACCGAGAACTCCTAATTCTTTTGTCCCACAAATCGGTTGCCCTGCAGAGACTGTCAAGAACTTGGTTTATTACAATAGGAAGGTGTCTTATACGCAATGAGACCATTGGTCTGTCTAGTCTACACTGAGCAGACTGGCATTGACTCTCCAGGGTTTCAGACAGGGGCTCTTTCTCCAAGCCCTACCCTGAGATGCTGGAAATTGAACTTCTGCATGCAAAACAGCTGCTCTGCCATTGAGCTACAGCCCTGTCCAAACCCAAAGTGGCTTATATATTAGGCGCCTAAATGTTTTAAACATTTTGAATAATAATTATTGCGTTGCTCGAACCCTGATATATTTGCTGCCCTAGGCTCCTTTGAGAGAAAGGGTGTGATACAAACGTATTCAAGCAATAAATCTTGGATTCAAATGCAGCTTTCCATCCAAGTAGGCTGAGGTCCACTTAGCTTCAGCAATGTGTTGACCTTTATGCCCTAAACAGCCTCAGCCCTGTATACTTGAAGAAGTGTCTCCAACCCCAGCGTTCAGCCTCAGACTCTGAGGTTCAGCTCTGAAGGCCTTCTGGCGGCCCCCTCGCTGCGAGAAGTGAAGTTACAGGGAACCAGGCAGAGGGCCTTCTCGGAAGTGGCGCCCGCCCTGTGGAACGCCCTTCCATCAGATGTCAAGGAAATAAACAACTATCTGACTTTTAGAAGACATCTGAAGGCAGCCCTGTATCAGGAAGCTTTTAATATTTGATGTTCTACTGTGGTTTTATAATAGCTGGAAGCTATCAAAAGTGCCTGGGGCAACTCAGTCAGAGGGGTGGCATATACAGGTTAATAATAATAATAATAATAATAATAATAATAATAATAATTATCCCACCCATCTGACTGGGCTTCCCCAGCCACTCTGGGTGGCTTCCAACAAAATATTAAAATACAGTAATGCATCAAACATTAAAAGCTTCCCTAAACAGGGCTGCCTTCAGATGTCTTCTAAAAGTCTGGTAGTTGTTGTTCTCTTTGACATCTGGTGGGAGGGCGTTCCACAGGGCGGGTGTCACTACCGCGAACGCCCTCTGCCTGGTTCCCTCTAACTTGGCTTCTCACAGTGAGGGAACCACCAGAAGCCCCTCGGCGCTGGACCTCAGTGTCCGGGTAGAATGATGGGGGTGGAGATGCTCCTTCAGATATACTAGGCCGAGACTGTTTAGGGCTTTAAAGGTCAGCACCAACACTTTATTATTATTAGTGTCCGTGTCCAAAGGACACTGTCATCTTTCTCCTCTCTGAAGAGGACAAAATGGTACATGCATATGATGCAGACAGCATGCTCACATAGTAGGGTAACACTACTTCTCCTTGACTGCTTAGCCATTGTTGGTGTCAACACCTCTGTGGCTAGACTTGATTATATCTGCCTACGCACACATGTTGGTTTGATCTCAGCAGAGCTATTTTGCTTTAAACATAACTGAAGAAGCATGGACAAAGGCCGCTCGCATAGTAAGAATTGTACTCAAGATATCAAACACAGCTTTCTTCAAAGGGGTTTAATTTCTAAGGATGTTCTGTAGTAACCAAGAAGTCATGGGATGTGTATACTCAGGTTGTTGGGGTGGGGTGGAGGAGCAGCCTCCCTGGGTTTCCGACTACATCTAATTATTTCTTGGGAATGTCTTCGTCTTTGGCTATTACAAGGCATGAAAGGTATCAAACAATGGCTCCTCAAATACAGTGAGGTGGTTTTTGTTTCAGTGTTTCTTTTTAGCATGGTGAAGGACAACCTAGACAGCATCTTAAAAAGCAGAGACATCACCTTGCCAACAAAGGTCCGTATAGTTAAAGCTATGGTTTTCCCAGTATGGAAGTGAGAGCTGGACCATACAGAAGGCTGATCGCCGAAGAATTGATGCTTTTCATTTATGGTGCTGGAAGAGACTCTTGAGAGTCCCATGGACTGCAAGAAGATCAAACCTATCCATTCTGAAGGAAATCAGCCCTGAGTGCTCACTGGAAGGACAGATCGTGAAGCTGAGGCTCCAATACTTTGGCCACCTCATGAGAAGAGAAGACTCCCTGGAAAAGACCCTGATGTAGAGGGCACGAGGAGAAGGGGACGACAGAGGACGAGATGGTTGGATAGTGTTCTCGAAGCTACCAGCATGAGTTTGACTAAACTGCGGGAGGCAGTGGAAGACAGGAGTGCCTGGCATGCTCTGGTCCATGGGGTCATGAAGAGTCGGACACGACTAAATGACTAAACAACAACAACAACAGGACAACCTTGTTTTCATGATACCTCAGGAGGAAGTCCTTCTGTGTTCCAAGGGCCTTAGAATTGAAAGGGACCCGGAGGATTATCTAGTCCAGGGGTCTGCAACCTGCGGCTCCGGAGCCGCATGTGGCTCTTTTACATCTTTGCTGTGGCTCCGGGGCGGATACTAGTGAGGGTAGGAGGCGCATTGTGCGCCCCGACACTCCTCACTGTGGCGGGCGCTGTACTGGCTGTGACGTCGCATGGGGGCGGTGCGTGCATTAGTCACGCACCATCCCAACGTCACCTTCCCGCCCGCTGTCAGATCGTGGCTCCGGAGATATATTTGTTTTAAATGTCGCAATGGTTTTGCGGCTCCCAGTTGTTGTTTTTTCTTCGGAAACGGGTCCAAGTGGATCTTTTTGTTTGTCTTAAAGGTTGCAGACCCCTGATCTAGTCCAATCCTATGCAGTGCAGGAATGTGCAGCTGCCCCATTCGGGGATCGAACCTGCAACCTTGGCACGATCAGCAACACACTCTAACCAACTGAGCCATCCAATAGTCCATGGCAAGTGTGCACAGGATCTTGCAAAGGCCTTGGCTGTGCTTCTTGCTCCTACCAAGGTTATTTGAAATCCTTTTAAAGACTAATATTAATTGCAAAATTGCAAATACATCTATAGTACTATTTGTATTTGTTTGTTGTATTTAACAAGGTTTATATACTGCTTAATGATGATAAAAAACCCTGAGCAGTTTACATAAACTAATATAAAATATTCATTTAAAGGTATGGATAAAATCAAACTTTATTTTTTAAAAGTAGCCATAATACGAACAATCAAGTTATGGATGAAACCAACAGTTTTAAAAGCGAATATAAGTAAGATTACATGTCTGGAGAGGTTTGCCCAAACAAATAAGTTTTTAGCAGGTGTGGAAAAGAGGACAGTAATGTCACCTGCCTGCTATTTATATGCAGTTCCAAGGAATAGGCGCTGCCACCACACTAAAGCATCGATTTCTTGCAAGAGCAGAACAAACATGCTTTGGCATTTGCAAAAGTGGCAGTTCCGCAAATTGAAGCGGTCAAATGGGCACATATGCGATAAAGCGATCCGTCAAGCAAACTGGTCCCGAGCTGTGGATGGCTTTATATGCTAGTAGCAACACCATGAAATTGGTCTGGTAACAAAGCAGCCTCAAGCAGAGGTCTTTGAACAGGGGTGTAATATGCTGACAGGGTCTCACTCCTGTCAGCAATTGTGCCGCAGCATTCTGTACTAACTACAGCTTCCAGATCAAGTGCAAAAGATGTCCTGCATATACACACATCTATCTATCTACAGTGGTACCTCAGGTTACAGACGCTTCAGGTTACAAACTCCGCTAACCCAGAAATAGTACCTCGGGTTAAGAACTTTGCTTCAGGATGAGAACAGAAATCGTGCTTCGGCAGCGCGGCGGCAGAGGGAGGCCCCATTAGCTAAAGTGGTACCTCAGGTTAAGAACAGTTTCAGGTTAAGAACAGACCTCCAGAACAAATTAAGTTCTTAACTTGAGGTACCACTCTATCTATCTATCATCTATCTATCTATATCTATCATCTAAATACTGATAAAACCTTGTGTCTGTTAATGCTCAGATATATAATTCATGTGTGAGAGAACACAAGTGCACGATCATTTCACTGTTTTCAATGTTTGTTGGGGGGGCAGTTAATGTGGTTGAGAACTTTTAACTAAGAGGTGGGGGGGTCAAACTATTTTAACAAATAAATATGCCCTTCCCTATCAAACCTGAAGTGCCCTCTGGAATAAGAATTTATTGGTTCAGGGTGGCAACTGTTAATAGCTTCTGAAAGGACTTTCAGAATCCACGATCATGAAAGCAAATCTGTACCACAGAATTCACATCCAGAACACGAACAAATGCAGAGGGAAGTTTGGGGGTGTGTATATGTGTGCGTTAATGGTGGAATTTATGGTATAGCATATTTTTATGCATTTGCTCATGGCTGTACTTCATAATAGATGAAAAACATAGAGAAGCAAGATACTGTTGACAGCTATCCATCTGTCAGTGAAGAGAAAGCTTTTCCTGTTCGTGAAAAATAACTTTGCTATGACAACTTTATAGAGGACAGAACTTTCTCCTCGCTGTAACAGGGCAATGGGTCGCATCAGAACTAAGCCAATAATAGGACGGACTTATTATATTGCTATCGGATGACCACCTCCATGGCCTGCAGGATATAATTTTGTCATCCCACTCCAGATTTCTCTGTAGACAGATGTCCCCTCTCACATAAACAACTGTCACAATTGGCATCAGTGTGCTTGTTGGCAGCCCCAACACCAGTCCCCACAAAGCAGCCCGGGTACTGAACGGATTGGAGAAGATCAAATTACATCCCACGCCTCTTATTCACGAGGGTTGGCATTTGCTGTGCCAATAGCTGGGGCAAAACCTACAGAGTGTCTGCAGAGTCATAGACCCTTCCGAGACTGTCACAATCTCCCCCCACTTTCATTTCTGTGTTTTAATGATCTTATAGGGTTGAAAAGGCAATTAATAAATCCAAGACAAAGATGAGATTTGATTCTTGGAAAATATTTCCAGATGTTTTAAATGGCTTTTCTTCTTCTTCTTCTTGCTATCATTTTGTTGTCTGCTGCCCTGGGCTTGCTTTGGGAAGAAGGACAACATAAAAAATTAATATTTAAAATAAATGTCCACAGGTTTGCGGTTAAATCTTGGGGTGGCCAGCAGTCCTACACATCGCAGAGAGGCAACCAGAGTTTGGCATTGGCTACACTCAACTGGAGGGCATCTGCCCGTCATCAGAGTGACCCTCATGGTATGTAGGTTGGTCACATTCAAACTTTGCATGCTCAGATGTGCAGATTTCTTAGATATGCACCAAATCGTCTTCATCCCAGAGGCTCATAATGCTTTCTTCAGAGATGAGGCAAGCACAGTGGCCCGATCATCAGCCCAATACATTTTGCCGCTTATGGAGGTCCAACATTTCCCACCTGGCTGCAACTCCTGCTGCCTCTGCATCTTCCACTAACACCCACCGCCTGTGGACTTACAGTCCCTGATGCTCACTGTTCCACCTCCCCTTATTCTTCCCAGCCTTGATGGTGCAGCCACCTCATATGCAAATGAGATTGCCTCGAAGAACCCCTTGCACCCCCAATTTCTCTCTTGGATAGGGGCTATGCAGGTGGTCTACAGCAATGGGGCTTGCAAGGAGCCGTCAGCAGCAGGGGCAGGAGGAGATTAGCTGCTGTGGACAGCCAACGGAAGCAGCACTGGAGTGGATGCGATTTGCAACTCCTCTTGACCCACCTGAGCCAACCCAGAGGCTCTTCTTGGCTTGGCTAGCCCTGATAAATCTCAGCTGGAGTAGAAGCAAAGCCCTTCCTCTCATCTACCCCCTTCCTTTGCTGCTTCCCACTGCCAGTGGCAGTGAGAAAAATAAGGAAGACTCCCTTCTTTTCTCTTTGGCGTTGGTCTGATGAGGTCCAACCTGATCGATACGATACGATACGATAATTTTTATTGTCATTGTCCCATACAGAACAACGAAATTGAAAAAAACTCTACATCAGACATTCAAAAACCAACAAGCCTGCTATCCCATCTATCCCAGCCAAGATCGCATTTGGATAGAAACTGTTTCTCAGGCAGCTAGTCCTAGTCTTTATAACCCTGTACCTTCCCTGCTCCTGCCAACCTAGCAGTTCGAAAGCACATCAAAGTGCAAGTAGATAAATAGGTACTGCTCCAGCGGGAAGGTAAATGGCGTTTCCGTGTGCTGCTCTGGTTCGCCAGAAGCGGCTTAGTCATGCTGGCCACATGACCCGGAAGCTGTACGCCGGCTCCCTCGGCCAATAAAGCGAGATGAGCGCCACAACCCCAGAGTTGGCCACGACTGGACCAAATGGTCAGGGGTCCCTTTCCCTTTCCCTTTTACCTTCTTCCAGAAGGCAGAAGATGAAAGAGATAATTTCTGGAGTGCACAATATCCTGCACTATATCTGCAGCTTTCTTATGACACCTGGAAGCATAGATTTGATCCAAGGTTGAACCAACTGAGCTATTGACTGATTTGGGGGAGGCACCAGTGGGTGGAGGGGGGGCTATGGGGTGGGTGGGTCCACAACACTGAACCGATTCCCTGGGTGCATTTAGAGACTGGAGGGCCGCTGGTGCAAGCACTCTTCATACAGCCTGCGCTTGTAATAGGCTGTTTGGGGTAAGGAGATTTCCTTTGGTGGCAGAGACGCTGGGTGGTTTTGCAGCACATTAGCTGGCATGTACCGCTGGAGTTAATGTTCCCCTTAATGGACCGGGGAACACGCCTACTGCAATCTTTTTGTAACCATTTCTACTGCATCCTTGACATAGGATAAATAAACAGAACTGGCAATATTGCTAAAACCGTCCACTAAACATTTTTTCCTCATCTCCCTCCCCACCCCATGCAATATCAACACATGCTGAAATTTAAATATCACTTCCATCTGCGCTCTTTTCTCTGTTAATAATCAAATTGCAGCCATCAAGTCTTCATTTGGAAAAAGGGCGGGAGGGGGGAACCCTCAACTTGCACAACCATTTGAAACCTTTTTCTGTGTGTGTGATTTTGGAATGGCATGTCAATTCTTAAAAGTGCTGAATTTGTATCGCCGCTGCCTCATCAACATATCATAATGTATATTGGCCTGTTTTATCAAACAGCAAAAATAATAATGTACCGGTACTTTTAAAAAGAGGGGGAAATGTTTCTTCTGAGATATAAAGCAGGGAAGATGAAGTAATATGTGAATATGGCACTTCAGTCCTGACTTAATGGAGGCCCCCAAATACTATATCACTTGAACCAATGATGAAATGGGCAAGACTGCATTGACTGTGAGGGTTATGAGCATTTCTTAATATGCCCCATGTTTCCCTCCCCCATCCCTTATCCTGGAGTTCTTACAAGAAGAAAACCTCACTTTTCTCTATGTCCCCATTTGACTTGTTAGGTATGGATGAATATGCCAATTTTGGGTTCCCTCAGTTGGTAATTTTATCAATGTTAAGTTCAGTTGTCCCCATTTCCTCAACAGCTTGCAAATGATTTAATTATGCATTTCACCAAATATACATACAGTGGTACCTCTGGTTACAAACTTAGTTCGATCCGGAGGTCCGTTCTTAACCTGAAACTGTTCTTAACCTGAGGTACCACTTTAGGTAATGGGGGCTCCCGCTGCTGCGCAATTTCTGTTCTTATCCTGGGGCAAAGTTCTTAACCTGAGGTACTACTTCCAGGTTACCAGAGTCTGTAACCCGAAGTGTACGTAACCTGAGGTGTTTGTAACCTGAGGGTCCACTGTATTTTTGCACATAATTTTGTCTAATGCATGCATTTTTGCAAGCAATTTTCCCTGACATAATGTTTTTTCCTACATTATTTTCACTAACAAGTAGGGTTGTGCAAGGCCTACCTAGCACATGTTTATCAGGGGTTAAGCCCTAATTAAGCATGTGGCTGGCAGCAAGGAGAGGGGGAAGAAAGAGGCAAGACATTGCTCATTAAAATTATCAGGTGGCAGGAGAAGGAAACGACTTCTGCTTGAGGCCGGGAAAGCTCCTGCCGTTCAGAGTGGGCTACCTTGGACTAGATGGGAAAATAGCCGGACCTGCTCTAAAGCACCTTCCTATGTCCCTCTGTTTTTCTGCAGATCTGTACTCGTGATAACTTATTCCTTGAAAACGTTGGATAAGATCTTTCAAAAGCAAACTTCAGCTTTGAACTTAGGTATGTCAAAGAGATGCAATAGCAATTAAAGAGGGGGTGGCAGGAGGGAAATAACAGCAGAGGAGCAGAGCTAGCTGGGGGTGGTATTTGCATGCACGACCCCCTCCCTAGGATGGCACACACAAAGCCATGTTTGTGAAAGGACCCCACTGATCAGCTGTTCTGGAGTAGGGCGAGTGGACGGCTGCATCTGCTCACCCTTGCTCTCTCTTTCCTGACAAACAGTTGACCAATACAGTGGTACCTCGGGTTAAGTACTTAATACGTTCCGGAGGTCCGTTCTTAACCTGAAACTGTTCTTAACCTGAAGCACCACTTTAGCTAATGGGGCCTCCCACTGCTGCACAATTTCTGTTCTCATCCTGAAGCAAAGTTCTTAACCTGAAGCACTATTTCTGGGTTAGCGGAGTCTGTAACCTGAAGCGTATGTAACCCGAAGCGTATGTAACCCTAGGGACCACTGTACATTCCCACCTTCCTTACTTCCTTAAATAGCTGTGGCTTTCCTGTGCACACTTTCTGGGATGGTAGTCTCTCAATATATCTCCTGTTACAACTTCAAATCACACACCTACCAAGTGCCCCAGGAAAGAACCAGGACCTCCTGGTTTTTTGGTGCTAGATTGCCACAGCCATTTTGGGTCCCTCTCACTTGCACCACACTCTCACGAACCCCCCCCCCAACTGTTGATGGGGGGGCGAGAGCAAGATGTGGGTTGTGTGATTCACCTGGAAGCGTATCCCAGAAGACCAGCGTCCCCGTTTTGGGTCTCCCCAAGTTGGATGGTATGTAATCAGGGCCAACCCCTACCATTAGAATCATAGAATAGAATCATAGAATCATAGAATCATAGAGTTGGAAGAGACCACAAGGGCCATCAAGTCCAACCCCCTGCCAAGCAGGAAACACCATCAGAGCACTGCTGACATATGGTTGTCAAGCCTCTCATTAGACAAGAGTGAGGTATGTGCCTCAGATGCTGGAGGGTGGAGACTGATGCTAAGGAGCTAGAAGGCTGAACTGCGTGTGCCAGGCAGCTTACCTGAAATCCTCTGAACTGCCATCACAAGGGATGGTTTCACCAATGCTGGAGATTCAACACCAGCCAGCTTCAAATATGTGGGGAGTCAATAAGATGGGATGCCATCTTGCTGTTTGCTGTAGGCAGTCAGACTCTGCTTGCACTGTTGTTTACTCCAGAAGTCTTGAGAGCAGAGCTTCTGAAACTTCAGGAGCACTGTGCCTCACTAAGGATAGTCAAGGTTGCTTCAGCTGCTATCAGAACACAGACAGAGAGGAGGATAACTGTTATGTACTGAGTTGAATAGGATCCAAAATGCAGCAGTCTGATTGGTCCTAGAACAATAGGATTCAGAATGCAGCAGTCTGATTAGTCCTAGAACAATAGGATTCAGAATGCAGCAGTCTGATTGGTCCACAGGAGCCACCCAATCCAGCTCCAGGTGGAAGTGAATCCACAACCTGATTGGCCTACAGGAGAATCCCGGAATTAGCCAATCGCATGGGGCCCATTGTGTAAATAATGTATATAAAGCAGACATTCTGGTGGAACTTCCATTCCTCCTCACCACTATGAGCTGAATGAAGAGCATGAAATCCACTCTCGACTCTGAGAATATTTCAATAACCTAATCTGTTGCAGCTGGGAGTTCCCCCCAGGGCTGGGACCACCACAGAGAAAGCCCTCTTGAACTTTACCACCAACAACAGTTCAGAATTCTGCAAACCAAATGATATAATAATAATAATAATAATAATAATAATAATAATAATAATAATTATTATTATTATTATTATTATTATTATTTATTATTTATACCCCGCCCATCTAGCTGGGTTTCCCCAGTCACTCTGGGCGGCTTCCAACAAAATATTAAAATAAAATAGTCTATCAAACATTAAAAGCTTCCTTAAACAGGGCTGCCTTCAGGTGTCTTCTAAAAGTCTGGTAGTTGTTTTTTCTCTTTGACATCTGGTGGGAGGGCGTTCCACAGGGTGGGTGCCACTACCAAACCAAATTAGCTGGGAACTGTGACCTATTGCCAGTTTACTAAGCAAAAACGTAAAACAAATTTCAAGCTGTGGCTTACAGTCCCGGATAGTAAGCTGACATTAAACCACACTTCCCCATTTTGGAGGACATGGCTAACCAGTTTAATTAAATAATACTTTATTTGTTTGTTTGTTTGTTTGTTTGTTTGTTTGTTTGATAAATAAATAAATAAATAAATAATAAATGTTATTAGCCCAGAGGAGAGGAGGGGAAGGTCAAGGAAGGAGCTCACAGTTCCCTTATTCATTCCTAGCTGCTCAACTACAGCTGGGAACTAAGTACCCTACAAGTCATCTTGCATTTTTTTTATCTTCTAAAAACCTTTCCACTTTTAAAAGAGCTTCTGACATGAAGCAAGTGGGGTGGGAGAGCAAGGAAAAAAACTGGTCCCACCTGTAGAGATATATCTCTTGAATATTCTATTAAATCAAAAGTTTTAGCGTAGGGAGGGCGCAACTGAAAAAGAAAGAAAGAAATGTATTTAAAGATTGGACAGCGATTGAATTAAGCAGTCGTTAAAGAAAATGAATGAAAGAAACAGAGGCTAACAGTATTGGTTAGAGCCAGATTTCGTTCAGATCAGCAAGACAGACTACTAGCACAAAAGTGGAACATCTCAGGGGACACGCCTACAGACCGTCTGTTCCTACCTCTTAATTTTAACTTCCAGTTCCCAAATTTAATTTGATCTATGCTTCAATAAAAATTTGCCCATTACAGTAGTTGTGGCCAATGCCTGTCTCCAGGGACACACCTCAAATGGGGGGGGGGGGAATCACTGTTGGAGGCAACAACGCTTCTGAATAGCAGTTGCTGGAAGCCACAGGAAGGGAGAGCGCTCTTGTGATCCCATCCTATTTGTGGATTTCCCACAGGATAGTATCTGGTTGGCCACTGTGAGAAAAGTTTGCTAGATCAGGTGGGCCATAGGTCTGATCCAGCAAGCTCATCTTGTAGGCTTATTTTCTTCCACTACTATCTTTTTGCTTGGACTTCCACATTTTGCAAATGAGAAAGAGCCGTCCACACATCATATACAGTCATACCTTGGATCCTGAACGCCCTGGAACTCGGACGTTTTGGCTCCGGAACGCTGTAAACCCAGAAGCGATTGTTCCAATTTGAGAGTGTTCTTTTGGAACCTGAACATCCGACAGGGCTTCTGTGACTTCTGATTGGCTGCAGGAGCTTCCTGCAGCCAATCAGAAGCCGCAATTTGGTTTTCGAACATTTTGGAAGTCGAACGTACTTCCGGAATGGATTCCATTCGACTTACAAGGTACAAGTGTATGTTTATTTTGGCATGCATTCTGTGCTTTTGTGTTGCATTTTTTATGTTGCGCACTGTCCTGAGATACTTGACCTTGCCATGGCTACTATTGGTGGCTGTATTCAGGGCCAGGTAGGAATTTGCCCAGGGGACTTATTGGCACCGTCCTTTGGTTATGCCGACCTCAGAGCAATTGTCACAACATTATCAGTTAAGGCACTGGGTAAACCTTAGTTCTGGGTGGAGAGGAGCTTGTAGCCTCTGCCTGCCTCTCCAAAGCAGAGAGTATCCTGGTCATAGGCGCCATCTTCAGGGGGCCCTGGGTGCCTGGGTACCTACATAATTTTCACCATGGGTCCCGGCTGGATGACCCAACACATTGTGCACTGCAGTGGGGTGCTCCGTTGGGCCCTCCCACTGCAGCAAAGACATGTGATATCACGTGACATCACACACGTGCCGGACACCCACAATGCTGGGTGGAACCCGACGCACCTGATCCCAGCAAAGGGATCCAGGAGGAGTTGCTTCTCTCTGGAAGCCCAGGCAGGGGCCATAGCACTCCTCAAGCTGACAACTCTGTGGGTGGTACCTACTTGATGTGTGTCATCAGACCCCCTTTGACTCGGGTTGACCCCAAATTGTTGCCAGGGATTTGACTCAAGGGGGTGATGTCAGAGCTGTGGGTGTCTCTCCTCACCACAGAAGCCACGAGAGCCTCTTGACGTTTTTATGATCTTTGTTTACAGGGTTTTCAATGGGTCATTACCACATGATTCATCCATCAGAGTCACTTAGTTCAGATCTCTGCTGAGGCCTGCATTTGGCCCTCCAACAGCTCATAAAATGGCGAAGTCTCTCACCCCTATGTACAGCCCTTCTCTTAATCACACGCCTCTTGAGGGCGGTCGTAAATTTTCCTGCCCCTGATTCTGAGGCTGAGTTTAACCCCTGCGTCCCCTGTGAACTTTCTGTCTCCCCAGCCCTTTCTGAGCTTATTCCAACCGCTCTCTCCTCATTGCCTCCCCCTCCCTCAGGCACCTCATCCACATCTTCTGTTCCCAGGCTTCCCCCTCCCTCTGGGGAACTTGAGACCTTTGGTTCGATCCTGACAGGTGAGATGGAGGAGGAATGGTGAAGATCACTCCCCTTCTCTTGACGCTGCAGGAGAAGAATGCAGCATTGATTTACAGCAGGGTTTTGAGGAAGGTCACAGCTCAGAGAGAGACAAACAGAAGAGTTGTGAAGTGTTAGGAGAAGAGGGAGGGGAGACAGAGGCAGAGCAGTCAGCTGACATTTTGTCACTGGAGAGCATTTCTGAACCCCCTTCTCCCAGAACTCGGCTTTCGTTAAGAGTGCAGGAACAAAGGACTCAAAGACAATTGACCATGATCAGCCACCGTAAGGGGAAATGCTGTTGCTAGGAAGGAGGGAGGAGGAGCTCAGTTGGAGCAGCACATTTATCAGGGCATACAGTGGTACCTCGGGTTACAGACGCTTCAGGTTACAGACACTTCAGGTTACAGACTCTGCTAACCCAGAAATAGTACCTCGGGTTAAGAACTTTGCTTCAGGATGAGAATAAAAACCGTGCGGTGGCAGCGCGGCAGCAGCGGGAGGCCCCATTAGCTAAAGTAGTACCTCAGGTTAAGAACATTTTCAGATTAAGAACAGACCTCAGAACGAATTAAGTTCTTAACCTGAGGTACCACTGTACTGCATTATTTTGTCTCTCGCTGTTATGAATGAATAACCTCATGAATAAGGACTCTACCTTGTTCTCTCTGCTTCTTGCTACCACCGTGGAAGGAATAGAATTCCCAAAGCCTTGACAATGGTATACCTCAGCAAGCAGACAGGTGCTCAAAATGGTTTTCCAATGCCTTGCCAAACCATCTGTAATCAATAAGAGTTGTAGCCTTATTTGACCCAAGCTACATGTCCCGCGTAATCAATGTGGGCAGTCCTCGGGTGGGTGGGGACCCCTGGCTCACACAATTAATTACAATAAAAAAATTCCTTCCAGTAGCACCTTAAAGACCAACTAAGTTAGTTCTTGGTATGAGCTTTCCTGTGCATGCACACTTCTTCAGATACACTGAAACAGAAGTTGCCAGATCCTTCTATATAGAAGGATCTGGCAACTTCTGTTTCAGTGTATCTGAAGAAGTGTGCATGCACACGAAAGCTCATACCAAGAACTAACTTAGTTGGTCTTTAAGGTGCTACTGGAAGGAATTTTTTTATTTTGACTATGGCAGACCAACACGGCTACCTATCTACTACTGGAACAATTAATTACTGCTAGTTACACAAGCATCAACACCGCCCTGTTTAAGCGAAACATCTCTGAGAAAGTTTGTGTGCTCCAAACATTTCCATGGTATCAAGTTAGCCATATTGATTCATAACAAAACTCACTGCAGCCAACTGTAGGCAACCAACCATGCAATGATAACTAATAAATGGATGGAAGGAGAACCTACCATGTGACGCTGACACAACAACCTCACACATATAACATGTAAAAGAACAGAAGTTTGCTCCGACCTTATACTGAATCGCAACATCAAAGTCTCACACTGAATAGAACTGATCTGCAGAAAGGACTTTACGATCTGAAAATGGAGATGATGTGTGTACTTTAATTAAAAAATTCTTTAATTAAGAAAAAAATTTCCATGGTAGACTTCTCAGGAAGTTTAATCTATTTGATTGATTGATTGATTTTTGTGCCATTAGGATTTTACCTTTTCCTCCGTTATTCATTGATTCAATCCGGTGTTGTTTAGTCGTTTAGTCGTGTCCGCCTCTTCATGACCCCCTGGACCAGAGCACGCCAGGCACTCCTGTCTTCCACTGCCTCCCGGAGTTTGGTCAAACTCATGCTGGTAGCTTCGAGAACACTGTCCAACCATCTCGTCCTCTGTCGTCCCCTTCTCCTTGTGCCCTCCATCTTTCCCAACATCAGGGTCTTTTCCAGCCAGGGAGTCTTCTCTTCTCATGAGGTGGCCAAAGTATTGGAGCCTCAGCTTCATTCATTTAGCGCAGTGGAAATATCCCAAACTAATGTTACCAAAATGCTGCTGTTGGTTTTAAAACCCAAACCTTTAAGGGTGCTAGAGAAATGTGAACTTTGAAGAGGTTTCATTCATGCTGCATATGCACTGATGGACTCAGTGTAGAAGTGCCTTGTTTCTAAGGTTGGCCTAGACTTTCTGTTTCCAATCCACGTCAGCTTCGCATGTTTTCACTCTCAATTTCATTGCATTTCCAAACTCATCTACAATTTTTTAAAAAATAAATACTCTCATAATAAGTATTTAAATGCACATTTTCACATATATCTTAATATATATGTAAATACACATCTTCTCTCAAAATACATTTTAAAATGTATATTTTGGTACATTTAAACTGCCAGAAACTGCACTGCAGCATTTGGAGATGTGTGAAATCTGGTGGACAGCCAAGCTCTGATCCGCACACTCGTCTGAGATGCACGGATCAGGTATTTTTGTATCAGGATTTGTGAGGCTGAAATTCCTCAAGCATCTCTTCTTTGTGCTGCTGCTGCTGCTTTCCCCCTCTTCTGAGGAACTATCTTTCCATGCAAAGTTCAGCATGTGCCCCTATTTTAACCTGGCAAAACGGGAGCGACTCCTATTAACACAGCTCCTTTAAAGCCTAAACTTGGAATTCCTAAAGGTGGGTCACAGACATGGGTTCATGAAGTCTCATTCTCATGAGATTCACCTGCCATATGAACCGATCCAGATTCTTTGATCTGTTAGCTCAGCCTACACTTGAGTAGGACCCTGGCAGAGACACATGCCCGACTGGCATGTTCTCTCCCTCCTGGTTGGTCATTCAGGAGCTTCAGAAGATTTCTTCAGCCCAAACATCACAGTGACCAACACCGGCACACTTAGCGATCTGCAGAGTCTTTGCAGCTTTTCGTGACAGACCTCAGCAACTCAGCATTTTGGCTAATCTACTTTATTTACATATAAACACACACGGAGCACTGCAACATGGCTCCCTCTGTCTCTAGCATCAGACAGCAAAGAGAAAAAGAACAAAGGACAATAGTCCCACTACACAGAACAGAGTAACACAGACATCCTGTCTTAGTCGCTTCCACTCTGTGGAGTCAAAACATACACTGTCATGTGATAGACAACAATCCTATTCCTGCAGAGCAGGAATTCTAACATCCTCCCCCAATTCATGAACTGTGTTGCAGTCATCAATGTAACTGCAACAACCATACAAATGTCATACAGACAGTAAACCCCTGTATCACCCGTTCCACCCTTAGAACTACCTGCAACTGGATTAGCCTTGGGCCTTACCATCTTGCACTTCTGACTAGTCTTGGCACCATAACCCTTCTGACTATCAGGAAGTCTCACACTTGGTTTTGTTGGGACTCAAACCCTAGCTGTGTTCCTCTCTGAGGAAACAGTGTCTACCCTTACAGCCTTTGGGCGTGGTTCCCCGTCCCTTGAGGACAAGCCCAGTACCCCTTTCAAGACTCAGGAATTCTGATCATCCTCTGAGGCCCTTCTTCATGTGCCTCCATCGTGAGAGTCCTGGAGGGCGACAGCACGAGAATGGACCTTTTCCACGATGGCTCCCTGTTTGTGGAATGTTTTCCCCAGGGAGGCTCATCTGGCGCCTTCATTAACCTCAATAACCAAGCCTTTGGCTATTTAAACAATCTCTGGCCTTTTAAAATGCGCGGTTTCTGTTTTTGTTTTTTTGCTATGCTGTGTGTTTTTGCGTATTTTTGTTGTTTACTGTCCTGTGAGCCTTGGATGAAAGGTGGTATAGAAATAATAATAATAATAATAATAATAATAATAATAATAATAATAATAATAATATATTGTTAGGATATTGTTAGGATATTTCCGTTCCACCTTAAAAGGGAGCAGGCTTTGTGAGTCAGAGTCTGCGCATGTCCTGTTCACAGGATGTTTATGTTTGCTATTGCTTTCGTTTTCTCTCTCTGTCTGAGACACTGACGCAGACAGTCATGTCTTTCTTTGTTCTGATCAACGCTGAATAAAGCTTGTAAATAATGCTCTCCTGCGTGCGACTTCTGCTGTGCTTTATCTGCTGATAGAGTGTGCATGAGCTCTAGAATGTGGCAAGATAACTTCTAGAAACTCATGTCACTAATCGATGATACTGCGTGCCTACGGCTTGGGGCCATGATGGACTTTATCTCCCTGGCAGTATCCCAACAACAATATATATATATATATATATATATATATATATATATATATATATATATATATAGTTGTCCCCCATACTCTTGATCCTGACCCTCTTCCTTTAAAAAAAAAAAAAAGTCTGACATGAAAAATTAGGAGGTAGGTTTTTTCCCTACTAGTTGTGCCCATGTAAGGCAGGCATGGGGAACCCGTGACCTTGGATAAAGGGACAAACATACATTTAATTAATTAATTAATTAATTAATGCCCACATTCTCCAGAGTCACACACACACAAACCAGTAGTACTTTAATACAGACACATTTCCACTCGCTTCACAATATCCCCCTTGTCTGTCCCCTTGCAAAGCACGACTGAGTTAAGGGCTTCGTGATGCAGAGTTGGGCCCCAGGAGAACAGTCTCTCCATGTTAAGATTCATTGTTATTCATTGTTATGGTATCCCTTCCACCATACGCTAAAGACTGGACAATTAACACTTTGGGTTTTTTTATATAAATGTTTTTTTATTAGATTTTACAATACAAATTGTAAACATATCATTCACCTTCACATTTAGGATTCTCAGAACCCCTTGACTTCCCACCGTCCTTCCCCGGTTTCCGTTGTAAATCCCATTTTTTCTTCAGCTTATCCGATTTTCTCTAATTTGTTAGAAATATTATTAACCATTTTTCCATTGTATTTTGTACGTTACAAGCATTACTCTAATCCTGCCAAGGTTGTTAGTTGTTTACAATGTATTTAAGAGAACACTGTAATTTTTTCCCATTCTTTCTTGAATTTCTTCTCTTCCTGGTTTCTGATTTTCCCAGTCAATTTCACCATTTTGGCATAGTCCATCATCTTCATCAGCCATTCCTCTCTGGTTGGAACTTTGTCTTCTTTCCATCTCTGGGCCAGTAGTATCCTCGCTGCTGTTGTCACGTACATGAAAAGTCTTTTCTGCTCTCTCGGAATCTCTATACCTAAAATATCTAATAAAAAAACCCTCTGTTTTTTCCACAGATATTATTTTAAACATTTTCTTCAATTCATTATATATCATTTCCCAGAATGCTTTAGTTATCTTGTATGTCCACCACATATGGTAGAACGTTCCTTCTTTCTCTTTACATTTCCAGCAAACATTAGAAGCTGTTCTATACATCTTTGCTAATTTTACTGGTCTTAAGTACCATCTATACATCATTTTCATGCAGTTTTCCTTCAACGCACAGCACACTGTAAATTTTAAGTCTTCCAACAATTCACACTTTGCAAATACTTTCTTCTTCTTCTTTTGGCAGCAGAACAGCAAGGGATAATAGATCACAGAACCATGTAAAACTGTCTCATTGGTGCAAACACTCAACAGGATCGCTGGGCTTTTGGTTTATAGGAGACAACAACAGCTGGATCCCCGTGGATTTGTTCAGGAATCTTGAGGGGAGCTGTTCTTTACAAGGCAGTTGGATATTTTGTACTCATCTTCCCAACAAAAAAAATGTAGAGTGAAATAATACCAGCAAGGAATTCTTCTTTAGTTTTGTTTTGCTTTTAGATGCCCTTGCATTAGAAGTTTACTCAGATCCGGCAAGGTTTGAAAATGCCGAAAATTAACATTTAAGCCATGGGTAGGCAAACTAAGGCCCAGGGGCTGAATCTGGACCATTCACCTTCTAAATCCAGCCTGTGGACAGTCCAGGAATCAGCATGTTTTTACATGAGTAGAATGTGTGCTTTTATTTAAAATGCATCTCTGGGTTATTTGTGGGGCATTCCCCTCCCCCCAATATAGTCCGGCCCACCACAAGGTCTGAGGGACAGTGGACCGGCCCCCTGCGGAAAAAGTTTGCTGACCCCTGATTTAAGCTTTCCGCCATTGTCAAATTTTGGACAGATGAGAAAGAGGATAGGACACCTTCAATTGTGCACAGCAATTCCCTCTTCAAGCCCTGTTTTCTTTTTCACCTGGCTACGCTAATCCCTACATTTAGGGATTTTATTTGGTGCATTGGGATGACTACGGCAACTTTATGTGTTTTTCAATATCTCAAGTTACTTGTGATAAACTGTGCCAGTTGCTAGATAACTCAGAGTTAAGGTCGTGCAAGTAGAGCTTCCTTTGCAGCAGATGCCTAGTTCAAGGAAGATAAAGTGGAAGACTGGACACTTGTTGCTTGACCTTAACATATGGCAAGGTGCCATGTCTAATTTTGTCATTGTTGTTGCAGCTTTTAGGATACGGGCACAAGTAAAACACAAATGAATGCACATATTAAAATATTTAACCTGGTTTTTGTTAGAGAGATTATATTTGGTTGTAATCCTGAGGTCAGGGATGGGGATGACACTTCTTTGATGCGTCCTGGAGATATTGGGTCAGATCCAGAAAGCCATGAACAGGAGTTCATGTTCTCAGCTCTTGTGAATGGAAGCGGGGAGCTGATTTTTTGATGGTTCACCCACTGGTCCTTGTGCCGCCCATCCATTGACACCTTTGCCTGCCCACTTCCCTCACCTACTGTAACAAGTAGGATGCCAGTGTTGGGATGCAGCCAAGGAATTGGGGGCAATTGGCAGGCCCCCAGCAGGCTCCAGCCCACCGGCCGGTGTACCGGGCATTCTCCAGTCCTTGGATCAGCATGAAACTGCAACCCTAGCTTCATGAAGTCTTCAGAAGCTGGGCACGCACACTCAGCAGAGTAAATAACGCTGCACAACAGAAGTGGCAGGAGATGGCTGTGTGAGCATATTTACAAGCAATTTATTCAGCATACATCAGGACAAAAGGAAAAACATGTCTTCTCCCCTTCGTATCCAAAGCATGCAGCAAAAGCAGAAGCTATACACAAACGGAAGTTCCCAGCAAGCTGTGCTGGAGTGTAAACAGGCATGTGACACACAACAATCATGCCTGTTCCTTAAGGTGGAACGGAATATTCTAACAGCCAGTTCTGCCCCACTCAGTGGACATCAGAGGAAGGAAGGCATGTTGGAAACATAACACAGGTTGGTCTGTGGCTGCATCAAATTTCCAGCAGCCTTGTAACTCTCAAAGGAAATCATCATCATCATCATTTGTATGCCGCCTTTCCATAGTTGAAACTATGCTCAAAGCGGCTTACAACATGACAAGATTTACAAACATAGCAGAAGTCATAAACAATAAATAAAACACATAAAAAAGTACACAACCAAATGGAAACAATTTCCACGTAAATCATAAGATCTAAAACTAAAGATACAACAATAATATCAATAACAGCAGCAGCTCTCTCAACGATACTCTCTAAACAATACTCCAGCCCATGAATCTGTTCAACAGCTTCAGCTTTTGTAGCTGGAGTCCGTCAGCACTCCACTCTCCCAGGCCAGATGGGAAAGGGTCAGCAAGGCAGGGTCTTCCAGGGCTCACAGCCAAGATGATCTCATTTAAAACAACACTGATAAAAATTAAAAACATTTTAAAAGCAGCTGCAGTCCTTGTGAAGCCTGTCAAGCCCCACCCCAAGCCAGCTGGAAAGAGGCAAGGGCAGGGTCCTTCAGGCCCTCAGCAGGCAGTCCTCCAGCTGAGGAAATGACGGTGGGATAGACCCAAAACAGAACTGGATTTAGGGTGTTGCGGACGGTTCCCGCCCCCTTACACACACACACACACAGGGCACTGAGCCGAGGAGCCGCAATATTGAGAAGATCCATTTGGGGATGTCAAATGTTGGCCTCACACAGGGTGCCATATTACAAAAGATAACCAAATTTCACCCCTGCCCAAAGGCTCCCGTTTGTTCACAGAAGGAGTCCTCCCCCCCCCCATAGCAGAGGCTTCTAGATGGGATTGGCTTCTGCAAATCAATCTTTGGAGCAGTTCCCCCAAAGGAGTGTTCCGGGAGTGTGCATGGTGGGAGCAGAGATGAGAGAATTAGGATCCTAAACCCAAGCAGCTTGGTCACGTGACTTGGTGACCTGGTGTTGAACACTGTTTTGAAGACTTGTTTTGCCTCTGCCAGGCTTTGGTAGAGCAGCGGCCCCACTGCTGAATGGGGTTTGGAACTAGTGTAACTGTATACCAGCTTCTGGTACATAGGATTGCTCCTATAGTCTGCAAGAGAGCAATTGGATCCCATTGAACTGTGTGTTTGCTTGTTTGTGTGTGTGTGTTGTACTTCTCCAATGTAAAGCCAACATGTCTCCCAGAGGCATAGGGATTTCTGGGATAAAGGAAAGTCCTTTAAACCAGGGGTAAGCAGACTTGTGGTGCTGTGGGTTAAACCACAGAGCCTAGGACTTGCCGATCAGAAGGTCGGTGGTTCAAATCCCCGTGACGGGGTGAGCTCCTGTTGTTCAGTCCCTGCTCCTGTCAACCTAGCAGTTCAAAAGCACGTCAAAGTGCAAGTAGATAAATAGGTACCACTCCAGCGGAAAGGTAAACAGCATTTCCGTGTGCTGCTCTGGTTCACCAGAAGCGGCTTAGTCATGCTGGCCACATGACCTGGAAACTGTACGCTGGCTCATCCGGCCAATAAAGCAAGATGAGCACCGCGACCCCAGAGTCGGCCACAACTGGACCTAATGGTCAGGGGTCTCTTTACCTTTTAAGCAGACTTCAGGCTTGTTGAATCTCCCCCACCCCACCCAAGAACCCCCAAGATCTACCACAAAAACTGGTGCAAAAGCGGGAATTAAAGAAATGGGGCCCTCTGAGCCTAGGGAATCCTTTTTCAGTACAAGAACTGAACTGAACTGAGCTAACTCTCATTTAAATGTCTATTCTTGATTAGCGTTTTTCATTTCAACAGCCTAGATGAGAAAAGCAGTTTTGTTGTCTCTGTTGTTAAACCATTGGGAGTAGAAACAACAACAACCACCCCTTGCTGATCTACTGAAGATTACGCAGTTAGAGATGGAGAAGCTCAGTTCACATTTAGAGGCAAACCTATCTAATTTCCACTCCCCGAAACAATATGCAAACCAGAACACGGCCACCCTTTGAAATTCACATTTCTCCGAATTTTGCAATGCAGTTCCCCAGCCAAATAATGTTTACTCAAATGCTTATATGATGGGAAAGTGTGCATTTAAATGTGCATGAAACTAGCGTTTAAAAACGTATTTTGTAAGGAGAAATTGCCAACAAAGGAGTGCATGCCAGGATAAATTCACGCTGAAGCACCGATGAATTATCACCAGGGCTTTCTTTTTTTAAAAAAAACAAAATTCACCAACTGATGTGGAAATGGGAAGAAGTGAACTTCAGATGGGGAAAATGAGAAACCTTTAGCTAAGGAACAGGCTTTTGCAAAAAGCAACCTGGCAACGCTAACGGGACAGGAAGAGACAGGATTTCTCTCTTCCTTAGGTCTCAAAATGTCTCTCCCGAGGGACAGGCTTTGCCATTCAGCTTTGGCTCACGCAAATCCCACATTCGTCGAGAAAGGGGGTTTAAGGAAAGAGAGGTTGTTTTGCTGAACTTCGCCGCTAGAGGGTGTGCCAGGGTCACAGCTCCCAGCCTTGTGCAGAAGGAATGGATGTGAAGAGAGAGGGGAGGAAGGAGGCAGGCTGCACGGTTTAATGTTTTTGAGCACAAGAATCTACTTACATAAATGGTGTGTTTATCAATAACATTTTTCACTTAATGTCTCCTTTTTAACACTGAACCCTGTGGGAACAGCAGCATCAGCCTAACACCCTTTTTTTTTTTGCAAATGGGCAAAGGGAAGGAAGCAAGAAAGATTGAAACAGACTTTGGGGGCATGTTGTTATGTGCTTGTTTGTGAGGTTTTAAGACACATACTTACACACACACGTATAGATCTGTACACACACGCAGACACCTACCTCAGGGATCACCCAGCAGAGGAAATGCAATCCATCTGTTCCCTTAGAAAAATATAGTTGTTGTTTTTTTGTTTTGTTTTTTTAAGGCAACATAGTGTTGTTAAACAGCATCTTACTAGCTCCTGCCCATATTGTTTTGTTCCATTTTGAATGCTTTTTATGTGTGTGGGTTTTTTTAAAATATATAATTGCAAATGGTTTTAGGCTGTTTTTCAAAAAAACACAATTGTATATTCTATTGTCGTAACCCACCGTGGGAGCTTACGGTGAAGGGTGGGTAAGAAATCTTATAATTGAAAGAAATGTACCAACCAAATAAATAAATATTTGTACCTGCGAAACTGGGAATAAATTATCTTTTCAAATTTGGGCTGGCTGCAAAGTAGCTTTTAAAAACTCCAGAGAATGAACGACGGGCGTGAAGCTGTACTTGAAATGATTTGGGTCTTGCAAATTGCTTACATGCTCTTACTGTAGAGTTGATGAAAATAACTAAAGCTCTGTGTTGTTTTGTGGGGGGGGGGGAGAGAGAAGCTTTTTCCTCCCTCCCCCCCTCCTCCTAATAAATGAAATGAAAAAGCACCATTATTGAGCCACCTGCTTCTAATTCCTAATTGTGGCAACTTAATTCTGAAATTGTTTGTTAGCTGCATAATATTGCAGCCATTAAAAACATGGAGAAAGCCATTAAGTTCTTTAAAACACTGTGCTGGGTAAGAGGTTGCAGCTTAACATCAATGTTGTGTTTTGATAAAATAACTTTTCTACTGGAGAAATGTGTTAAAAATTACATTTGCATCTACAGGAGAATAGGAGGGGGGAGCATTTTCACACTGCAGGACCAGAGTGATAAAGGAAAGTTTTTTTAAAAAAAAGCAAAACAGAATGGGTATAGTATTATTTCAACACCCTAAAAAAAAAAAAGTATTCCCAGCTGTTCTCAGGAATGCTTAGTTATATTTTGGCACTGCATATGTGACATTTTGTATAAACATGTGTCAGTGGACAAATATGTATTTCTCAATGACCATTACTACAGTATCTATTTAGTAACACAGAATGAGATCAATAAAGAATCTATACCAGTGTGAAACATCTATATTTTATTGCTGCTACGTGTATTAAAACTATCACTCAACATGCCCTAGCAAAGGATGCTTTGAAATATATGCAATCTGTGCATTATTGTTTTCATTTGATAAGCTCTTTCTCTTCTTTCCCTGTCGTATGGAAAATTTTAAGCAGGCCACGTGAAATACAGAAATAGATGGTGTTTATTCCCTTTGCCTATTTGCTTGTAAGACATAATTGCTACCTGCAATATCTAGAGAGCTATGTGCTTTGATTTCCTATCTGCTTATCTACAGACAAGGATCTGTAGACAGGAGGGGAGTAAGCAAAATCTCATCAATTGGATTAAGCATATTATTATTATTATTATTATTATTATTATTATTATTATTATTATCATTAAATTTCTCTCTCATCCTTCCTCTCAAATGAGCTCAGTGCGGCAAACACAAGAACAATAAAACAATTATAACATCTAAAACAATTCCAGTACAGATGCAGATTTACAATCCCATTTTGCCTTCCGGGATCCTGTTAGTGGTCCATATATATCCAGTGAGATCTCTGGGGTGGAGACCCCTGGATGGGCTCTCTTGGCAGTGGCTTCAAGTCTATGGAATGACCTCTCCATCTGAACCATCATCTCACCACAACATTGTTGCCATGCTGTCATTAGCTGAAGACACACCTCAAGCTTTCAGGGAAGGGTGGGGTATATTAGATTGGATTATCATGGCTGCTACAATGTATTTGGAATTTTGCATGGAATTCATGCTTGCCTGTTTTAGTATTATTGTCTTAACTTTCGTATTCACTTATGTATTTCCACCCTGGGACATTTGAGTAAAGAGCCAGATATAAATTGTGTGTGTGTGTGTTGTTCACCCGTTTGAGATGCATTTGGACACCTCTTAAGATATAATAACCAAATTTTGCAGAATGGTTCCTGCACTCAAGAAGCAGGTTTTTGTCTAGGTCTGGAAACATCTGGACACACCATTTTGAATCAAGATGGTGGGCTGAATCTTTTAAGACTGCTCTGGTTTTAACCATTTTTTAAAAATTTCTTTTTATTGAGATTCGCTTAAATAACCAAAAGAAAAAACAAATCAACAATTTCAAAAGAAATATCCAAACATAACACAAAAATAACATCGGTTTCCGTTACAGTTGGTTTTAACCATTGATTTCATCTGTTTGTTTGTTTCTTCCTGAGCAATGCCAGGTAAAAGGCTGCAAATGTAATGTAATATAAATAAATCTTTTGGATCAATTAAAACAGTAACCAAGTCGACCACACAGCAAGGGGTGCATGTGATTTTAAATACATATATTTACAAAAATGCAGGCCGTGTGCACTGCCTTGGAAGACATGTTCCTACTTCATTTTCTCATGGGAAGGAACACCCAAGTCACGTGCAATGAGTGTAATGCAACTACTATGCCCACAAAGAGACTTTTGATCCAGTGGAGGCATCTGCTACTATAGTAGGAGGAGACATGTTTATTGTCGATTCCCCTCCTCTCGCCTCCCGCCTGCAAGCACACATGGCAAATCAGTTTCAGAGAATTGAAGGACTTTCCCGAAAAAGGTAGGAGGTTGTGGGAGGACTGCAGTATTTTACCTCTTCTTCATTTAGTAGATTGATCGCAAACCCTTCCAGCGATGTGAAGGCACCACCCAAAGAAATAAGGCCTTTTCCTTCTAAAATATTGTTTTATTAATAAGTTATTAATAGAATGTATCCTATTTACAGTTCAAACCTCTCTTCATAACTAAGACCCACCAAATGGGACTTACTCCCATGTGCAGGATTGAACCGAGTGGATCTTTCTTCTCTTTGCACGAGGGAGCCACACATCAATTAATCAATCAATTAGAAACCATACAATGAATTACCTAAGATTTGCTGAATCAGTTCTAATAGGTAAGATGTATGTTCCACAAGGGAAGTGACAGCAAGTTAACATATCTTCAGCCAAAACATACTTTCTCTTTAGGGTTGTGTGTTTTTATTCAATGGAAAAATGTAAACAACTCAATGATTAGTGATTATCTAAGATGCTGTCCTGTCCTGTAGACACATGTTTCTATATATGTGGGACCTGTATCCAAACATGTATTTCTTTAAACTTCCTTTTTTTATTCCTGAATACAAAATACAGGTCAAAAACACAGTGACACAATTAAAAATGCCTTGCAACATATATCGTTTCCCAACACAGCTTTCCCATTTTCTTCGAAAGAGATAATGATAATAATAATAATAATAATAATAATAATAATAATAATAATGAAAAGAACAAATCTGACTCTAAAAGTTCAGCGATCTGTTCAGTTCAATAAGGAAAGAGAAATTACTTCCCATGCTACAAGTCTTCAGTTGGTATAAAGTCTAAATTAGGGATGGGTCAATCTGTTCCATTTTGGTTTCTCTCAGTTTTTTAAAAAATAAAATCCAATCTTCAGTTCTCCACATTTCTACATCAGTTTGTGATTTTTAAGTTATAATGAAAATTCACCTACATCTCATTGCAAATTTATTGTAATACAGTGGTACCTCGGATTACAGACGCTTCAGGTTACAGATGCTTTAGGTTACAGACTCTGCTAACCCAGAAATAGTACCTTGGGTTTGCTTCAGGATGAGAACGCTACGGCGGCGCGGCGGCAGCAGGAGGCCCCATTAGCTAAAGTGGTGCTTCAGGGTAAGAACAGTTTCAGGTTAAGAACGGACCTCCAGAACAAATTAAGTTCTTAACCCAAGGTACCACTGTACATACATTTTTATATACAATCTTGCATACAGGATCAAGAATACAGGTGACAGCCTGATTATTATTATTATTATTATATTTTCTATACTGCTCACAAACGGTTTACAATATAAAAACACAAAAATACATAACATAGAAACAAACAAAGAAACACACACACACACACGCTTCCGCCCAGTTTAAAAGGCCACAGACTGTTTAATTAACCAAAGGCCTGGAAAAAGAGGAATGTTTAAAGTCAGTATAAAGCAGCTTAATATGGTCACTGGTGGCCTGCGTTGTCCAAATCACCTTCCATGTGATGGCAGAGCAGTGTGCTCTCTGGAAACACAGCTACTCTGTATCAAGTGTCATCTCACTGAATGCACCAGGAAAGTTTTCAGCCCTGCAGGAATGATGTTTCAGCCTATGGTCCACACCCCTGACAACTTCTTCACTTCCCCATAAAAAATGGGGGTGATGCCTATTCACTCAGTTGCGGAAAGCCACAAGGGAGGCGTTTGTACGATGGGTAGCAGCAAGGTATGGAGTTTGCACAGGGAAACCATTACCAGCAAACCCTGTGCAAGAGTCACATTGCAACTGAGATAAAATGGAAAGGTGCTTCCAGAAAATCTTCTAGGCTTCATGAGGTCCCAGCAGCTATGTACCACCAACTCTATAAATTTGTATTTCCAGCCTTGCAGCTCCAGGGTCACTGTCAGGTCCTCACCAGTCACTAGCTCTGCTTAACATACCTGAACTGAAGGGATTGTTTGGTTCTGGGCCTCATTGACTCCAGCCGTCCCGTTGTCTTCAACAATGGGAAGCAGGAAGAGGCTATTGGCTGTCAAGTCTGCAAAATTCCATTGCAGAGCAACCTGGCTGTGGATCATTAAAACCTTTGCTTCCCAGGTAGACACACCTGTACCCAGAAATCTGCTGCTTTTTCTTACCCTGTACTCCCTCCGAGCCTTTGTGAAACCTACAGCCTGCATTGAATACCTGTTTTTGTTTTACTGCAACCTGCTCATCTTGATTTATGTCCTTGGATCCACTTTCAATGCCTTGTCCTTGCAGTTGATCTGTCTTGTTTTGTTTTTAACCTAGTCCTGAGTGTGCCAGTTCCTCCAGTCTGATTGTTTACAGACCCTGGAATCAGATCCTTCGTCCACTTAAGCTACAGTCATGCTGGAACGATCTCTGCTCTCCTCAAAGCAAATTCAGTTCTCATTATTCATACCTAACAGAGGAAGCTGCCTTAGACTTCCTGTATACTTCCCGACCAATCTGGGCCTTAGCACAGTGCCAAAATATCTGCTTTCAATCAAAGTATCTAGATTCAATCTCCAGCATCTCCATCAGGACTGGGAGTGTCTCCTGTCTGAAATGCTGGAAAGTTGTTGACCTAGATAGACCAGTGGTCTAACTCTGTATAAAGGCAGCTTCCTATCTTCAGCTAGCCCAGTATTGGTGGGGAATTTCTCTGGCAGAGGTCTTTCCCACTATCTGACCACTTAATTGGAGATGCACATTAATGAACCTGGGACCTTCTGCACACTCTACGTCTGCATTATAATTCATTCCTACCGATGCCCATTA
This sequence comes from Podarcis liolepis, assembly GCF_965112155.1. Classification (NCBI taxonomy): domain Eukaryota; kingdom Metazoa; phylum Chordata; class Lepidosauria; order Squamata; family Lacertidae; genus Podarcis; species Podarcis liolepis. The sequence continues at coordinate 19,869,745 of NC_139554.1, forward strand.
GTGAGTCGTCAACATTGTCTCGTCTCAGCACTTTTGACCCACATCCTGACGTTCAAACCAATTAAACTGCTCATTGCCACCTGGTGGAACCCAACAACCATGTTACAAAAACCCTTCTTTTTTCAACGATTAATTTCTATATATAGATAAGCAATTAAAACACGGTGGTCGGGGTGTGTGTGAAGAAGAACCGGCACAAATTTAGAAAGATGTGGGGAAATCTGGGACCAACAGGAAAGTTTTGTTCTGAAAAAGCAGCAGCTTTTTAAGAGAGAGAGGCCTATCTGCCATACATTTATTGGGTTTATAGTTTCGTAGATTTATAGAGTTGGAAGGGACCACAAGGGTCATTTAGCCCAACCCTATGCAATGCTGGACTCCTTCTATGCTAGGTAGCAATAAGCATCACAAAAAAGTTTTTTTAAAAAAGGAAATTGTGGCGATCACACAGGGTCCCCGGACGTTTAACAGTCTATTGATCCCTGTGCCACCACTGTGCTCATTTCCCCACTGCCACCAACCCGTTACTCTCAGGTAAAACACTGAGTCCAGACAGTTGGTAAAAGTGAACCAAATAAACAAGTTTATTTTAGAAACATTAACTAGCCCAACCCACAGACTTATCCTCTCTGTCTCTTCTAACTCCAGACTGTCTTCTCAACCACCCTAACTCTAACTCCTCCCCTTGGGTTCCTGTAGGTTAGTCATTTTACAATTAGTTAACCCTTTCCTTATGAACCCAGTATGATGTCACACACCTAGGAGGGCAAACGCCACAGAAATGCATTGCCCAAAAAAGAGGACAACAATCGTATACGCTAATTTACTTGCAGAGACATAAAGTTAGAAATACTGTAATTTCAATAGAAATGCAATGCATCTCACCATAGTATGACCAGCTGACCTGTGCGCCTGCTGTCCGGGTGCTGAAAACCCCAAGACCCCTGCTGTCCCTTCTGGTGGTTCTAGTGTCCCCGATAGCCCTTCAGATAGAGGACTGCCCTCTGTGCAGTAGGACATGTGGCCACACCAGATAGCAACCGTCAGCACATTCTGGATGAATTCCATTAATCAAATTGTACACCTTGTGCCAAGTTCTTGCTTTTGCCCTTAGGCCTGCACTCGCTCAGTCAGAGGTGGTGCTACAAGATCATGGCTGTCCTCTGTGACCCTCTCGTCCCCTATGCAGAGAGCCCCCAGCGTGAACCAGGTCTGCAGTGTGAGCACCCAGTCATATCAAGGTCCCCTTTTTGCAGATGGAGGATTTGTGCCTTTGCACAATCAGGCACTCGTGCGGTGAGTCCGGTTAACACTTTAGGATATCTGCATGGTAAAGGACCACCTGGTATTTGGCTGGAAGACCCGCAAATTGTACTGTGACTTGCTTCAGACATGCACAGAAAGGACCAAGCTGCATATGATTACTTTTCCCTGAGCCAAAAAGTACCAGCTACTTCAGGTGTTCTTCAAGCGGGAGGTGCTCCAACCCCCTAACCATTTAAGTTACCTCCCCCCCCCCCGCATCTTCTCGAGGGACATGATACTTTCCTTCCTTCCTTCCTTCCTTCCTTCCTTCCTTCCTTCCTTCCTTCCTTTCTTTCTTTCTTTCTTTCTTTCTAGATACAATGATCAGAACTACACACAGTATTCTGAATGGAGCTGAGTCATATGTGTTGCTGTTAGAATACTTGCTGTTTTATTGCAGCAAGAATGCCTCTTTGCCTTCTCTTAGGTTGGTTTCATTGGTGTCAAGGGAGTCCTCCTCACAAACCCAGTTTCTGTGGGCATTTTGGAAATAAAATCCAGTCAAAAGATTTTTTTCACAGAAACCTAGCAGAATTATTGGGATGTGTGAATTATTGGGATGTGTGAATTATTGGGATGTGTGAATTATTGGGATGTGTTTAGGGTGTGTATGAATTGGCATGTGAATTATTGGGATGTGTTTAGGGGGTGGTATTAAATGTGATTCTTAATGTTGCTGTATTTGCCCAGGTCTGAATTGCAATGTATTGGAAAGGGGGCCAATTCTCAAATCATTGTCCATTGATCAGCCCATTGATTTGCCTGTGGCTTTCTGTGGGAGAGTACACGGGTGACTAATTTAATCTGTATGTGTGTGTGGTCAGACGGGGGCAGTGCGCACACAAACATACTTAAATTATTCTCACTGCAGTCCTCAGAGTGCTGCCCCGAAGAAAGCCTTGTGGAGAAACGGGGGTAGTGATTAACAAACAGAAAATAGAAGCCAAATGCCATTACACTAAACTCACAGCTGAACGTAACGCAAAAAAATCTCTACATATAAAGTATAGGGTTCAGCCTGATCTCATGCTTGCCTCCTCAGGAGTAAGTCTCACCATGTTCAGTTGGGCTGACTTCTGAGTAAATGAGCATGCGGCTGCAGTCTTGTTAAGGTCCTGCAGTTCTTCATTTTCTGTTCATTTTGGATGTGTTTGATTTTTTTCGTTAATTGAAGCATGATCAAGCACTAAACCACAAGCAAAGAATACTGCTGGGGCATATTTAATGCACATGTAGACTACAAATGGATAGTAACACACACCCAAAATCTATACATCCCTCACTCCACACCACAAATTAACAACCAGCAAACACTCTTCGCTGTCTCCCTCCCCCCCAAAAAAAATCCTCTTCAGTGTCATCTTTTAAGGGAAACTTTTCCTTGCATCATCCCTCCCTAAGAACTTCCTCAGAAATCTGTAGGTATGTGGAGTTTCATCCATATAGCTGTGATTATAATTATTTTTTATTAAAAAATGAAAGGGAAAAGCAGGGGAAATATTTTGAAAGTCAATTAAAATTTTGTGTACGTTTTCATTTTTTAATGATAAATTAAGTTACTAATTTTGTCCGTGCTCTTTGTAGACACTGCAGGTTTAATTGCTAATTGTTAACTGCGAATGAATACATTTGCATATTAATTAGCTCCCAATTTACATTTTTAATTTGCTTCCTTCAAAAGGTGCAAGATAAAAGGTCGTGTTATTTTAAATAATTTATGCTTTATTGCATAAAATACACTAATATGAAATGTGCCTACTAATTTTAACCCCTTTTCTAAGGAGGAAAAAGAAAAGAAAGAAGAACACTAAAAGCAGAGGGTGGGGGGGGGGGAGGAATAGGAAATCTGGAGGTGTTTGGGTAAACGGCATTCTGCCATGTTGTCTTTGCATCACAGAACTTGCTTTATTCCCTTAAACTGATCTGGTTGAAAAACTAATGCGTTCTTCCCTTCTTCATCACTTTGAAAAAATGATTGTGTATTTGAAGAACAAAACAGCTGCCGAAGGGGAATTGATTGTTGTCGTTTCCAGCAGAGGATTAACAGGGACGGCGGGGTGGGGGTGGAGGAGGGTGGGAGAAGCTTCTCTCTTCTTCCTTAGTACTCAGCTTTTACCCCCCCCACACACACACATCCCAGTAAATTAGAGGCATGCACCATGTCAGAGTAATATTCCAGGTCCTCATTTTGCCACTCAAATACCCTGGCTTTGAATGAAATAATCAGCTGGGGTAACCATGATACAGGGCAAACAATGCTTTGCCTTCCAACATGACAATGCGATGTAGGCTTTGTGAAGGAATGCCCAGTTGTCTTATTCCGAATGACCTTAAGTGTCCTTTTCTTGAAGGGGGCATCCAGTGAATCTGATAGGTTCTGTTTCTCTGCACATAAACAGAGGCAGCAATGTGATTATTTATCCCAAGGTACAGAGGACCATTTTCTTCGGGCTGCATTTTTAAGCAACCAACCTAATTTGCACCTCCTTGGACCAACACGTAGATTGGAACATAATGAACCTTGGAATGTTGCACCTCTCTGCATTTTGTGATACTGCTTTTCATATTTTTAAAAAGTACCAGAATGAGCACAAATGTGTATTTTTAGGATATGTTGCCTTTGGAAATGTGTGTGTTTGCAATTAAATAAGTATTTCAGTAGCAGTTTGTGAGAAAATGCATATTTGAATGCATAATTTGCATAAATATATATATTTAAATAAGTTTTTTGTTCATTTTATTTACTTATTTATTTATTTCATTTTTAAAGAATTCAGAGATGAATGCAGAAATGGGACGGAACAAGACTAGTGACTAGAGAAATTTGATTTATTCCGCATTTAAAGGTGAAACTATCGAATTTTCACATTTGAAGACAGTATGTGAACAGCTAACATTTGAAATTCATGCTTCTCCAGATTTTTCAATGCAGTTCTCTAGCTAAGCAATGTGTACAAAAATGCAAAAACGAAGATAAAGTGAGGATCCAAGTGTATATATTAGTGAAAAATATAAAAATGCATTATAGTAGGGGGAACTTGCTTTGCAAACTGATGTATCTTAGTCAAAACTGTATACTGTTTATTAGTAGAACCTTGCACTAAAATGCTGACACATTATCTTGAGGTTCTTTTTTTTTAAAAAGCAAATTGGTGCAGAAATGCAGAGAACTGGATTTAAGATTGGGAAAATGAGAAATGGAAATTGACAAATTTGCCCATCCCTACTTGTGAATGAGCACATGCAATATTGACAGGGTCCAGAAAAAGGCTGGTCTGATAAAATCTGTGATAAAGCACATGGAAAGCTCAGTTGAGATGGCACCATTTCAATAAGGATGCCTTGTTCTCTAGAAGACTTGGTGAACACATCCAGACTTTTTGCTTTTTCCAGGCAAGATTCAACCACAGACCGGCAAATTTGGGTTGCACAAATTTGGCTGATTGGGGAAGGCCTTGCGCAGCAAACCCACTTCCCCAAGAGCTCTGACTTCTTGCGATAAGGAAAGTGGTGGGAAAGCACATTAGAAAGTGTGGGATAACACCGGCTTCGAAGCAACATCATCTAACCTCCCCACAAACAAGTCAGAATGAATGCTCATTAAGTAGCATCATCTAATCTCGCTGGAAACGAATCAGGAGGAATGATCAATCAATAGAACATCTGGAAGTTCCCGATGTTATTTCTAAAAGCAAAATTAACAGAAAAGTTGAGTATTACTTTGTTTTTCTAGAGGTGGGAGGAGGTGAGGAGAAGAATTTTGCAATGAAGATTTTCAAAAAAAAAAGTCAGTCAGGAAACGGCACACTTTTTCTATGCCTTCACTGTATGCTTCAGAGAGGAAGAATAGGACATTTTTACATTGGTCAATTTTTCAGAATGTCTTTACAACATCCCACAAGGAGCTCAAGGCAGTGTACATGGTTCTCCCCGATCATTTTGTCCTCACAACAAATTGCGTGATGTAGATTAGACTGAGAGAAAATGGCTTGCCCAAGGTCACCCAGTGACTTCTATGGCTGAATAGGGATTTGAACCATGGTCTACCAGGTCTAGGGATGCGGGTGGCGCTGTGGGTAAAACCTCAGCGCCTAGGACTTGCCGATCGTATGGTTCGAATCCCCGCGGCGGGGTGAGCTCCTGTCTTTCGGTCCCAGCTCCTGCCCACCTAGCAGTTCGAAAGCACCCCTAAGTGCAAGTAGATAAATAGGTACTGCTTTATAGCGGGAAGATAAACAGCGTTTCCGTGTACTGCACTGGTGCTGGCTTGCCAGAGCAGCTTCGTCACGCTGGCCACGTGACCCGGAAGTGTCTCCGGACAGTGCTGGCCCCCCGGCCTCTTAAGTGAGATGGGCGCACAACCCTAGAGTTGGACACAACTGGCCCGTACGGGCAGGGGTACCTTTACCTTTACCTACCAGGTCTAACCACTGAAATGGTTTTAATATTAGAGACGTTTCCCCAAACAAATCCTGTACATGGCTACAAATATTTATACATTTTATACTGTAACATTTTATCCTATAACATTAGAATCTCTACATGAGGGGACTTGGGTAGATAAATACTGTAAAACTTACAGAGCAATATTTTTCACATTTACTCAGTCCCACTGCATTTAATGATGCTTACTCCCAGGAGGAGACTCTTGAGAGTCCCATGGACTGCAAGAAGATCAAACCTCTCCATTCTTAAGGAAATCAGCCCTGAGTGCTCACTGGAAGGACAGATCCTGAAGCTGAGACTCCAATACCTTGGCCACCTCATGAGAAGAGAAGACTCCCTAGAAAAGACCCTGATGTTGGGAAAGATGGAGGGCACAAGAAGAAGGGGACGACAGAGGACGAGATGGTTGGACAGTGTTCTTGAAGCTACCGATATGAGTTTGACTAAACTGCAGGAGGCAGTGGAAGACAGAAGTGCCTGGCGTGCTCTGGTCCATGGGGTCACAAAGAGTCGGACACGACTAAACAACTAAACAACAACAACAACACTCCCAGGTAAAGGGTGCAGAGATCTGCAACCTCAACTTGTTTTTCAAGAAAGCAAAAATGCAATAGCAAATTGTTTAGTCACCTGCCTGATGCACATCAGCTAGGCTCGTGATACTGATGGCCCCACTTGACTTAACACATTTCATGCAAACATATAAACAAAATCTCCAATTCCTTTCCATCAACACACACACACACAGAGAAAGAGATAGATAGATAGATAGATAGAGAGAGAGAGAGAGAGAGAGAATAGGGAGACTGATTTATAATGGCAAAACAATTGAGAGGATTCTTAACCCTCTAACACATTTCTCTGCTCCAATTTCCCACATAGCTGCTTTGCCACCACCCTTAGTGCGGTTCTGAATAGATGTCTGCCCTTGCAGCTCTCATGTTTGAAAACCCTTGGGAGGAACACAGCAGCAGGGAGGACTGGAAATAGAGGGGTGCTGGGAAAGCGTTAAGCACCCTGCCCTTATGCTCACCCCATTGCTTCTTCTCTCGAAGTCATCTACTTCCAAAGCAGCCTTCTCTGAAACGGATGGGGCCCCCAATATTATGTGGCTGCACATTTATATGTAATAGCAGTGAGATCCTCCCCTCCGAAGAAGACCTGATAGGAGCTAACAGAAGTTGATTAAAAGTGATAATGAAGATACTTGAAAGTATTTACACTCATTAAGCAGTCTGTTTAATATTGAAAATAAATTAAAAACACAATAATTGAATTTCAGGAAAAACACAGCAAAGTAGAAGCACAGGGTTGGATGTTGACTTAGTGATGCTTAGACTAAGCCCGATGCAATCTAGGGGGCATATGTGAGTCATCAGGACTTACTTAAGTCATTTCACACATTCAGCTATAGCTCAGTTGATACAGCATGAGACTCTTCACCTCAGGGGCATGGGTTTGAGCCCCACGTTGGGCAAAAGATTCCTGCATTGCAGGGCATTGGACTAGATGACCCTTGAGGTCCCTTCCAACAATTCTATGATCTAAGCATCACTAAGTTTGTATTTAACCCATTGCCACTTGAGGCAAAACCACAGGCAGAGTGCCGTCATCAGTGCCAATTGATAGTGAAATCTTGCGCACTCCACAAGTTCTCATGAGGTCTCACTGGAAATTGGACTGATGGCAGCAGTACTTCTCAGCAACTGATGGAGGTGGCAGGACGTTCATGAGAGCGCCTTCCAAGGAGGAGGTAGCTTCCCTCTGCCAAATGGCTGGGCCAGCCCTGCAACTCATATTTCTGCTCAACGAAACATATTGATATGCAGTACCAGTCAGTGAACGGGGGGAGGGGGGGAGAGAGAGATGTCCTGCTGACTCTGTGGTCGCTGCAGTCTTCTGGAGTTTTCACCAGGGCTGTGCAACAACCGATCAAGTCAAAGCCCAAAGCAAATCAGAACGATTCAGGCAGAGCCAGGCTTTGACCAAGTCAGAGGGAGGCAATACTGGATCTGCCTGGGCAATTCGGACATCGTGCAATGATCTAGGACTCTTCCTAATATTCCCTCCTCTGGCTACTACCAGCATTCCAACATTTGTCTCTGGGCACAAGACATTGTACAAAGCAGCACCTGCTGAGGTATTGGCCAAAGAGAAATGTTACTTCACGCTAACAAGGCTATGGCCCAAAGTCTAATAACAGAGATAAGCACCATTGGCCAATGCAAACAAACACCTCAGAGTGAGAGTACGCAAAGTCTTCTTCTCGTAGCTGAGTAAGATTGTCTTCCATAAACACGGTTTTAACAATGAGTCCGTAAGTGACTGTGGAGGCCAATTCTGGATCCACACATCCTTCCACAATGGGGACATTGGTTTCTGGGCAGGAGTTGATCACTGTGTGGATTTGCCAAGCGTGCTTTCCTCTTAGCACATTTCTCCGTTGTGTCCTGAGTTTGAGTGTCTTCAAAGCCCATGACACCTTTGGTAAAGGTTGTTCTCCAACTGGAGCACACACAGGCAAGTGTTTCCCATTTTAAAATTTGCCTTGAGAGAGTCTTTAAACCTCTTTTGTTGACCACCAGCATTACGATTTCCATTTTTAAGTTTGGAATAGAGTAGTTGCTTTGGAAGACGATAATCAGGCATCTGCACAACATGACCAGTCCAACGAAGTTGATGTTGAAGAATCATTGCTTCAACACTGGTGATCTTTGCTTCTTCAAGTACACTGGTATTAGTTCGCCTGTCTTCCCAAGTGATGTGTAAAATTTTTTGGAAACACCGTTGATGGAATCTTTTGAGGAGTTGGAGATGGCATACCAAAATGGCAGCCCCTTGTCAAGGTCTGGACTGCTACTGTTGTTAAGGGTCACAGCCCTTCTTTTACAAACATTTAAGGTCCACTGAAACTGTCTCTGCCTGCACTTTGTACAATTGATTTCCATCTGTTTTAATAGTCTTGTGTGTAAACAGTTTGAGCTGGTTGTTTAGAAGGAAGTTAATAAATTAATGATCATCATCACCATTGACTGATCTCACTGCTTACAACCCCTTCTCCCCATCCATTGTGTTTTTTACCTACAGGTTAAGTATACACTTCATACACTGATGACGTAGGACTCCAGTCCCTGAAAGCTTGTGCCATTATTAATTTGCTAGTCGTTGAGGTGCCACAAGACTCTTTTTGAATTAACTTCTAGTTCGGTTTCCCTTGTGTAGCTGCAGTGCCTATTTCCCATCTTCCACTAGTGGCAAGACTTATGTCAGATCCTCTACCTCCTTCTTGTTATGTGAGGTGAAACTTTACTCCACATAGGATGTCATTTGTAAAGACAGGGAAATGGTTATCATAATAACATCAGGGAAGCGGGGAAGGGATATGTTGAACTAGACCAGGAACTTGTGGTCCTCCATATATTGCTATACTCCAACTTCTATCAACCCCAGCCAGCACAGCCAATAGGACATTGGGAGTAGTAGTTTTACCCAGTGCTATTTTTTCTAGAAAAAGAGGTGCTGGAATTCACCACGGACACCTTCCTCATTCTCTTAGAATGGCAATGGCGCCCACCTGAGAGCTGCCGGAACTGAGTTCTGGAAAATTCTGACTGAAAAAAAGCCCTGGTCCTACCACATCTGGGTCACAGGTTCCCATTCCTGAACTAGACGTTATTCAGAGGGCCTTCAACCTAAGGCTGCCATTTTAGGTAGCGCCTCAATTTTCCTTGTAACCTGATGTTCCACCTTATCAGTCAGTTATGATGACCTTTTCCATGAATTTATACCATGTTAGCTCCAGAGGAGTACCTAGGGGTTGGCGAACCAGCCCCTGCTGGGGGCCCAGGCTCAGGGGGGACACAAAAAACACCCCAGAAATGACATATAAGGGTGTGGTGATGAATGGCTTCTGTTGTGGCAAGATCAAATGCGGGAGAAGCATGCATAAAATGTCATTTCTAACGTGACTATTGTGGTAAAGTGATTTTTTCGGGGTTGGGCACCAATGCAGTTCTTTGTCAAGGGGGCAATGGGTCCACGGTTTGCCTCTGAATGGTTCTCAACAGCATAGGGCCCAACCACCAATTAAGGCCCAACAGAGTAATAGTATCCATAAGCTGGGAGGGCAGTGTGTCTGGTAGAAGCCACATAACTTATATAACTTTTAGCAGACAGGTGGCTATATTGAGACCCTTCCTGAGGCATCTCCAGCAATGAGAATTATTTTTTTTAGTGAAGAACGAAGCCCCTCCTGCTGTGGCTGCTGCTGGATCTTACAATTTACCTCAGCTGCAACCATTTTTGAAATGGTTGGAAGCAAGAAAAAGGACTAGAGGATTTATTTATTTTTAACCCTGGGTAAATTGATCTATATCCTTTTTATTTCCTGCCTATATTAAATGCACACACATACTGCCCACTGTATGAAGCAAAATGGCTCTGATTTAATTTCTCCCAGTGTATAACCAACAACATTTTAGCAAAAAGAGGTTCTGCTATTAGTTGCTTTTACAACTATGACTGTTGTTGTTTTCAAAAAAATGCTTCTTAGTTCCCGCCACCACCACAAAACAGTGCAAGAAATAAAAGCAATTAAATATTATTCCCCATCGTTATGCCAGGTGTAGATGAGAATTATATCTCTCTTGTTTATTAGGTTATTCCCTAAATTTATAGATTTTTCCCCCGTTGCTCCTTCAGCTGTGTCTCTCCCCCTCCAATTTGAATTTGTCCATTTAGGGTCATCCAGATTAACATAGCACTTTAATTACGTTTCATGCATACAAATTTACAGCAAACTAAATGGCACTGGATTGGGGGGGGCAGGGAGGGGACAACTAGGACATTTGAAGACTAATTAGTTTACCACAGTCACAATTTGATAAAGAGGGAGAGATTTTTAATGTCAAACTGAGGATTGCGAAAAAAAGAATTGTCGTTGTTGAGGAGTTGAATTTCACTCTCGCGCACACAAACCGGTTACTTGGATACAGCAGATATTGACTTTTTCATAATGTTGTAAATGTTGTACATCTATAGAGGCTGTCAAGAACTTGGTTCCTTTCTGATTTATGGAAGTCTTTCCGTGAAACATCCATTCATGTTAGCTTAAGTCTATAAAAGCACATCATTTCTATTGATGTTAAGGCGTTGTAGATACCACTGTCTGCTCCCCCCCCCTTTATTTCTCTTTTAAAAAAGGGGAAAATCATAACCTGTTTTTCTGGCTTCATTTTTGCATCATTTGATGCAGGAAGGTGGCATTTCTGAAGATGGGAAAAAATTCCAGAAGCGTTTGGTAATCAAAATTATACAATGGCCAATATTTCATATTTTTAACAGAACGCTCGTATTCCAGGAGCTTGACCCATAATTAGAGATAGTGTTGAAGTTCATAAATAAGAGTCTCATAATTGTAATATGAGATCACTCCCCTATGCACCAGGGCCAAGCCCCAATGAAATCTGAGCCCAGGGCTGCATCTGCACTATACATTTAAAGCAGTTCTCACCATTTCTAACTGTCATGGCTTCCCACAAAGAATCCTGGGAACTGTAGTCTATTAAGGGTTCTGCTGAGTGTGGTTAGAACACCCCTGTTTTGCTCACAGAACTTCAATTCCCAGAGTTCCATGGGAAGAGGTATTGATCAGTTAACAACTATGAAAATTGTAGCTCTTTGAGGGAAATAGGTGGTCACCTATTTAAAGATGGGTTTGGGGATAAAATGTATATTAAATACAAATCTTCATACTGTTATTTTAATAGAAGAAATGCAAATTGATGCCAAAATGGGATTGGATAGAATGGATTTATGAATGAACATGCACACAAAACTTGAATGGGCTGGAAACAAACCCATCCATCCATCCCTGGTAAATATTATTTATTATTATTTATTAAATCCTATCTTCCAACATAAAAGTCATAATCGGACAAAAAAAAATCTGAAATCACCCATTTATGAGAAAAACAATGAAAGTACAATGAAACTGAAGTAAAATCTGAAGCACAAAGAGGAAAACCACGATTGCCCTGTCCATTGCATGCTACAATGTACAGGTGGACGGATTTTTCCTTAGGAATTTACAGTCTGTAATTCAACACGGCTGAGATGACAGAGAAAGGGAAAGGGAAATGAAGGCAAGGTAAACAGTAAAAGAATATGCGAGCATTTCAGCAATAAAAGCCAGAACATCAATAAGAGGTGAAGCAAAAATGAAAACAGCATGGCAGCAAATAAATTGTCAAACTAAAAGCTTGCAACAATGGAATTGGTCCCCTGCACACCTGGCACCTGAAAGGAGGCTCTAATCGAGTGTGGCTGGGGACAGTATTCCACAATCATGGCAGTACCACTGAAAAAGGCCTACATTGGATCCCCATCCACCTAACCTCAGAAGGTATGAGACCCCAAAGAAGATCTCCAATAACGAGGCCAGCATGCCTTCAGAGAAGATCACTGTAACCTCTGATCAACTGATTGTCAGTGCTTGCAATGCCCTTGCCTGAGAGTGCACCTTCAAAGTCTACCTTCTGAGGGAGTCCATTCCACTGTCAAACAGCTCTTACCGTCAGAAAGTTCTTCCTGATGTTTAGTCGGAATCTCCTTTCTTATAAACTGAAGCCATTGGTTTGGGTCCTGCCCTCAGGTGCATGAGGAAACAACTTTGCTCCATCTTCCATGGTTCAGCCCTTTAGATATTTGAAGAGGGCTATCATATCTCCTCTCCTCTTTTCCAGGCTAAGCATAACCAGTTCCCTCAACTGTTCCTCATAAGACTTGGTTTCCAGACCAAGCTGCATCACACCATTGACACATGTTAAGCTTGTGGTCTACTAAGCCCCCCAGATCCATTTCATAACCTCCAGCGTGTCCAGGAGAAAAACTGGGACACATGTCTTCTGGGCTGCACTCCTGGGCGAGTGACCCACAAAGAAGCACTTTGGGGGCACCAAGATCGCGGTGCCCAAAAAGGTCGCCATGCTCTTGCATTTAAACATGGGATGTCCCGGTTTTCACGGGACAGTTGAGGGGTTTCACATGCAAGCTAAGTGTCCTTCATCTTATATTTGTGCAGCTGGTTCTTCCTGCCTACGTGCAAAACCTGACATTTGTCCCTGTTGAAATTCATGCACTGGCAATGGCGGTGGAGTCTCTGTCTTAATAGTTCCACAGCAGCTAATGGGTTTGGTTGTGATCAAAGCTGCTTTTGCATTGCTAAGTGTCCATAAATATATGGAGGCACCCAAGTAAATATTTCAATGTGGGTTGGACAGGATTCTCAACTGCATTTTTTACCTCACTATGCATTCAGCTGCTGTTTTTATCCTAAGAATATTTAACTTGGGATCATCTCATCTTGCAGAACTTTCTATAATGGTGGATCTTTGGGACAGGGGAAATCTCAGATCTCTCTGTGCTGCAGAATGATTTTTAGCAGTTTAGGGCTTTTGTTTAAAAAATATGTTTTATAAGGTGTGTGTCTTTGTTTCTCAAATTGATCCTTTTATATGGTTTTGTATGTATTATGGTATTTTATGCATTGTAACCTGCAGTTATTTTTATTGATCATAGTTTAGTAAATATTTATTGCAATTGTTAAGAGTGAATTTCTGTTTAATTATTATTTTCTAATATTTTGAGAGTTAATTTTATTGTGCACTATTATATTCTAATAGATTATTGAATATTACTTTATTTTAAATAAGTCGTTCCATTTTACAGTTATGCTGTTTATCGTGACTTTTTGTATTGGCTCAGTTTATTATAAGGTGTGTGTTCTTTGTTGTATATTTTGTTGATGTAAAGCGCCTCATGTATAGTAATATAAAAGGCAATATAAAAATTAAAAGTGAAATGAAATGGCATTTTGAAAGCCTACCTCATCCATCAAAAAATGAACAGGAGAAGCAAGGTACGTCTTCTTCAGAGCACTCAAAATACTCTACTCCATGGTAAGAATTGATAAGCAGAAGTATTGGACATGTAAAATATTAGAATTAGAAAGACCACTCACTTTTACATGCTGCTAAACATCCAGAAGTTATTTAATAAACATGATATGCAGCAGTTGCTAAGCAGAATTTGATTTATGTACATGGGCCATATGAAACAACAGCACATCTGGGTTGTACACTTTATCTCACTGCGAATTCTGTTTCTTTTTTTTCCTGATGGAAGCAATTGTGCTGAACTTTATTTATAATCAGCTTACATCACGGGTAGCAGTGGTGTAAGTGCTTCTCAAATTACATAGCAAATCTTGTTGTCTCCTTGGGCAAATAAGAAGCCTAGATCATGAGCTTTAATTGTAATATAGGTCACTGTCAAGGGTAAAACACTTTCCAAACTGTTCTGATTAGTTAAGTAGGAAAAAGGTTTAAGTAGAGCAGAAGAGTTTTATCCAGTGCACCTGAAGAGGGAATTGCATCTTTTCAAGTAGTAAATTTCCAGCCCTCCCAAATTGTTTTTATTTCAGTGATAACTAAATAAAGTGTTTAACCATCAACCTCTCTTCCCAGGGATCTCTGGAAATTGTATCTTTATGAGGAGGAGCGAGGTCTCCTAACAACTCTCACCACCCTTACGAAATCACAGTTCCCAGAATTCTGTGGAAGAAGCCTGTTTAGGGCGGTACAAAGCGTGTTCTCCCTCATGGAAAGCACGGGTTGCGGTTGGGCATGACAAGACACCTCACTGTTGCTGGGCAAAAGCAGGGGCGGGCTGTTACTGGGGAGATTTATATGTTGCCATTTATTGATTGACAGCCCTATTTGTTAAATACAATGCACACAGTGACGAACTTCCTCTTTTCGCTGCGTGCTTCGGATCACCCGCCCTCCCTTCCCTAATTTTAGGCTGTTTGCTTGACCTTGCTATGCCTGTCATGGGGTCGTCCGCTTTGGGGCAGGGGCCCGGTAGGAATTTTGTCCATTTGGCTGATCAGTGTGTGCCATTTGGTTTTTGCCTACTGCGTAGCAAATTGTCACAACTTGTAAGGTTGCGGTTAGGCATTGGTTTGGGAATTGGTTGGTGGAGGGGTATGGATTTGGCTGTGCCTGCCCCTCCAAAATGCTGCTGCTGCAAGGGTTTTCCATTAAAGGAACCCAGGGGCTCCCCCATGCTTTTGTCCGAAATCCCCTGGCAAGGGGCTAGGGCCACGCAAGCCCCTGGGAGCATTCTGGGGAGAGGTGAGGCATGGTTCCCAGTCCCGTCTCTCTCCCCGGGTGACTTACCCTTCCTGACTTCGCGGGGGGGGTGAATGTCAGAGCTGTCCCCGTGCGGGGTCAGTTAGTGCTCCCAATGCCTAAGCAACCACTCACATTGCTGTAATTTGAATAAAGTTGTGGCCAAAATTATGCCAAAAACCTTAAACAAAAATTAAGTGTTAATTGTGTTTTTCTTTGGGGGGTGTCTTGGGGACCTTGATGCGCAACAGTGGTTTAAATGCATACTGTGGATGTGACCTCAGTATGAGGCAGAATCCTAGTCAAACAATGTCCGTACAATGCAAAACGCCAAAACCTCTTTGGGAAGCTATGCTGAACATGCTTAAGGAGGGCACAAGGCTCTCCACTGCCGCTCCCTGCCCCCCCATCCATGTGCATTCAACCAACACTGAGCATGATGTTCACACGGTGTCAGCGCCGTTTGCAGTTCAAGTCCGAACATTAGGAAGGCGCAGCTTACACCCCTGTTGCAGTGGGCATGCATAATGACCTCCAGCACTGTCGTTCTAAATGTGCTGCGTGAAATTAAGTTCTCACCCTTTTCCTGCCGCCCTGGCCTCTCAGGTTCACATTTCTCTTTCTCAATCAATAATGACTTAAGTAGCAAACATGGCCCTCACCCCCCCTCCCTCCCCTCACACTAATAGAACTTCGCAGAGCCAGGAAGGAACAAGACAAAGACTCTGTAAACCGCGGTGCTCTCGCTTTTAATGTATACATTTTATGGCCTCTGATGTATATGGTTCCATTACTGTCTATGAATACGGAGCACTGTAGCTAGTTAATGTATTATTTATTTTATTACCCCTTTGTATCAACTGCCTGTTTGTAATTTGGAATGTTATATGCTTTGGTTCTGTAATGGTTTTATAATGTGCACACAGCTCAATAATTAAAAATATATATCTTGGCCCCTCGCCTCAAAAGCCAACTTTGTTTACCCTTGCTGAATGCAGGCTCAGGTCTGGCAAAGGTCCACATGCCTCTTGTATTTTCCCCTGGCCTTGCACTCGAGCTTTGCCGTCCCAGCTCTGAGAGCTGGCTCGGTCTGTGGCCATATTCACGCCATAGATTTAAAGCACTAAGGTGCCTCTTGAAACTGTCATGGCTCCCCCCAAAGAATTCTGGGAGCTGTTGCTTCGTTAAGGGTGCTGTGAGATGTTGGGAGGTTCCTGTTCCCCTCACACAGGGATGTTATTATTATTTATTAAATTTTTATAATGTCCTATACCTGCAGGTCTCAGGGTGGTGACAACATAAAATCACAATATATGAATATTGGCGGCGCTCTGGCGGCGCAGCGGCAGCAGGAGGCCCCATTAGCTAAAGTGGTGCTTCAGGTTAAGAACAGTTTCAGGTTAAGAATGGAACGAATTAAGTACTTACCCCAAGGTACCACTGTATATAATAAAAACAAAAACAACCCAATAAACTCCCTCTCTCCAACACATTCTAAAAGGGCACTGGATGTCAATCAGCCAAAGGCCTGGTTAAAGAGGAATGTTTTTGCCTGGCACCTAAAGGTGTATAATGAAGGCGCCAGGTGAGCTTCCCTGGGGAGGTTTCTAATAAAGGACTGTAAACATGACTACCCTACTCCTGATATTTATTTTTTGTAGGCTGGCTGAATCCAGAGTCTTCTGATTAATGCTTAGAAGTCTCAGGTTCCATGCTCCGGCTTCTATTCTTCTGTGCCCGAATAGGGATTTTGAAGTGTACTTCCACTCACAAATAGTGCCAGTTCTCTCTCTGTTTTTCCTTTTTAGGGGATGGGCAAGATCATGGGTTGGCAAACTAAGGCCCATGAGCTGGATCAGGCACAATTGCCTTCTAGATCTGGCCCACGGACGGTCCAAGAATCCAGGCAGCCAGCATAGTGCGCGTACACGATGGCTTTTGGGACTCAGCCAGGCTTGGGGGTCAAAAGTGAGGCAAGCAGCTGCTCAAGACAAGCAATCTTCCAGGGTGGGGATTGGGGAGAGGGAAAAGGAGCCACAGTTCGGATTTCCACCATGGAGCTGCTGGTGACTGACCTCAGGAAGGGCAGTTGCGGAGGCAGGGGCTCGGAGGCGCCTTGGGAGTGATACCTGTCGGTGTCTGTGGGGCCGGTGCTCCCCGCCAGAGGAAGAAGAAGAAGAAGAAGAAGAAGAAGAGGAGGAGGAGGAGGAGGAGGAGGAGGAGGAGGAGTTTGGATTTGATATCCCGCTTTATCACTACCCAAAGGAGTCTCAAAGTGGCTAACATTCTCCTTTCCCTTCCTCCCCCACAACAAACACTCTGTGAGGTGAGTGGGGCTGAGAGACTTCAAAGAAGTGTGACTAGCCCAAGGTCACCCAGAAGCTGCATGTGGAGGAGCGGAGAAGCGAATAGCGCCTGGGTGGCTGCACTCAGGAAGCAATTCTGTGCTTTGCTGGGGAGGCCGCTTGTTAGCTACATGGTGCAAGCCATGGAAAGGTAAATACCAGCCGCTGCCTTGTCTTCCCTCATTTGGGAAAAGAACGTTTTTGCTTGAGCGGTGCCGTCCTGACGTAGCGTAGCCAGCGGCTTTTCCCTTCACCCACGCATGCACACACGCTCTCCAGGGCTGCCAGGAACGGTGCACTTACCTCAGCCCCCACCCCACCTTATGAGAAAAATAATACCTGTCAACGCGTAAAATGCAAAGGAAGCAGTGTGGGTGTGTAAGGGAACCCCCCCCCAAAAAAAATATCAAATTTGGGCAACCTTGGGGTTGGTCCCAGTAAGGGTTTTTGCCACAAATGAGGGTCATAATCATGGCAACG
This sequence comes from Podarcis liolepis, assembly GCF_965112155.1. Classification (NCBI taxonomy): domain Eukaryota; kingdom Metazoa; phylum Chordata; class Lepidosauria; order Squamata; family Lacertidae; genus Podarcis; species Podarcis liolepis. The sequence continues at coordinate 19,887,512 of NC_139554.1, forward strand.
TATAGTCCGGCCCCCCACAAAGTCTGAGGGACAGTGGACAGGCCCCCTGCTGAAAAAGTTTGCTGACCCCTGGGCAAGTTGATGTCAAATAGGAGCCCTCCCTAAGTAGGTTAGCCCCCCCTCTCCACTTTTGCCCATTCCTTTGCCAAGGAAAACCACTGCCGAGAGAGAGAGAGAGAGAGAGAGAGAGAGAGAGAGGACAAGATATGCTCCCAGGATTGCAGCTTTATTCATTTCTTTAATTGGGTGACAGACCTATGTATTATCCTTGCAACTCCGTGAGGCTAATTATGCTACGAGATTGTGACTAGCTCAAAGTCACCCAGCGAGCTTCCAGGTTGAGCAAAGGTTACCGAATTCTCTGTGGTCTAAATCCAAGGCTCAGTATCACTATTCGTATCACCAGAGTCCAGACCTACCTGGTTCAGAATACAGTGGTGCCTTGCAAGACGAAAAGAATCCGTTCTGTGATTCTCTTCGTCTAGCGGTTTTTTCGTCTTGCGAAGCAAGCCCATTGAAGGATTAGCGGATTAGCGCTATTAGCGCTATTAGCGGCTTATCTGCTGATCGGATCAGCTGATAAGCGGCTTAGCGGCTTAGAAAAAGGGGGGGAGGGGGAAAAAACCAGCAGGAACTCGCAAGACATTGTCGTCTTGCGAAGCAAGCCCATAGGAAATTCGTTTTGCGAAGCACCTCCAAAACGGAAAACTCTTTCGTCTAGCGAGTCTTCCGTCTTGCGAGGCATTCGTCTTGCGGGGCACCACTGTATGAATTTGTCCATCTCATAATGATTGGATATGTTATAAAGTTCATACAATCCTCCTTTTCTATGTCTTGGGTTAAAACTAGACCCAGTATGCTTCCTTTCCTCCCTGATGTTTTTGGAAGTCTGGGAAACGTAGTATTCCAAGGTACCAGAGTCCAAACTGTGGACTTTGGGAACCCTGGAATTTACATTCCCCAGGACTCATATTTGGGATGTTGTTGAGTCATGCTGTTATGCATACAGAGTGTGACAATTTGAAAGGTAAGACCTGCAATTTTTCAAAAAAACCAGCATAGGTGAAATGCTTTGAATGCAATCGTCACTTCTGAATGTCAAGTTTCATCTCTAAATTCAGCAGAGGCTCTTAAGAGATGCTCCCAAGACATGGCAATAAATTTGATTGGTGTTTTTCTGTTTGTATTTTAAGTATGTGCATGCATGCAGATGCTTAGATGTAAGTAACTGGGATGCGAAGGAATTTTTCTGGCCATTGCACAGAGCCCCCCCCCCCCTTTAGCCAAATATATCTTGTTGCCAGCAGCAGAAGCATGCATGTGCTAGACAGTTTTTCAAAAGTGAGGAGGCAGAGGAGAGGCTCAAGGACAGTTCTCACTTGCCCTCTGTCAATTTGCAAGGGAATGTATTCCAGACTATTCATACATGAATATTTAGCATAATAAAATTTGCATCCAATGACACCCATGAGATGTTCAGCAATGGAGATCCTAAGGAACATGCACAATTGCTTGGTGTTGGGGTTGATTTATTTATTTGAACAAAAAATATGGACTGAACATTTTAAATACTGACATTCTCTCTCTCTCTTCTTCCCTCAAGCTAAATTAATTAATGTGAAAGGGCATTTCTGGGAAGGTGTAGGATAGTGTGGACCTCCTATCCATGGGTGGAAAGGGGAGGTCCACAGTCGAAGGCCTTCCTACCATGGTGGCTAAAACTCGCCACCATCGCTAAACCACCCTTGGTATGCCAAGTTCATTAAGAGTAAAAAGGGAGTATTCTTGGGGTATGCCAGGGGTGAAATGTTTCAGATATTAATATTGCACAGTTTGAAGTGACTGGAAGCATAGGAATTGACTCCGTTTGGAAGAAAACATTGTCCAGAACAGGAAACCCAGCCAGATGGGCAGGGCACAAATAATAAATAATTATTATTATTAAATTATTATTATTATTATCTAAAATATCCATACAATGCTTTGTACTGTCCAGAACCGGCTAATTACCTTAGAAATAAAAGATAATTCCAAAAATCCAAACTATACCTCTCTCCCCTAATCCAGCCTGCTTTTGCCTGCCAAAGGCTATGCCGCTTTTGGAGAGCCATTTAGATGCTTTGTTCTCTGCTCTGAGAAAGATTAATAGCCACACCCTTTCAAGATGGCGATTTTGCAACTCAATACTTTTGTCACCTGATCTAAGGTTACAACACTCACATGTTAGCTTGCAGAAAGCAACAATTAGTTAATCATCAAATCAGCAAGACACAGTGTTAGCAACACACATTTAGCCATTTTTCATTTTAAACCTTAATTAATACACATACATTTTCATTTCAGTGTTAATTAAATCAATTATACTTAACACAGAATGGGTGAGCTGAGCCTTTATAGCCACAAGAACACTCTTGTTATCTGGCTCCCCTAACACAGACTTTCTCCAACCTCCACAAGACAGCTCTGCTTAGACCTTTATGCCAATCACCCCACAACGAGTGGGCAGGAGAAACTGTTTTATAAAACAGAATGGGGGCGTGTTATAGAATGAGTTGTTAGTTCTAGGATGTTATCAGCAAGTCAATTAATTAATACAATCACATGCCATTTTTTAACAGGAGTCTGGTCTGGACTCAGTGTTGGGTTCCATGAGGACTGATAAATCAAAGCTCAAACCACACAAGAAATGAGTTCAGTTAATAGACAGCAAAGTTTGTATCCAGTTCCCAGCCTGCTTGAATAGGGCCGCACTCTCCTAACAACACCAGAAAACTGCAGCTTGTGGGACAAAGACCCACAGACAGTATATTTGGGACAAAGTTTGTCCAAAATCAACTGTTTCAAAATGTCAGCTAAAATGTACTAAGATCAGTTTGGCTCACTTGAGCATTCAAGAAGCTGTTACATAGACATTCCCTATATATATACACCAGTGACAGATCGACAGACATTTGGATAGATAGAAGAAAAATAGATCATCACCATCTATTTTGGAAAATCAAATGCCCTGAAAGTATGCTCTAAAATCAGGATGTGTAAAGAATTAAGATTAAAGCCCACCCAGTGCAGAACATGGTTTAAATTCTACCAAACCCTTGTTGTGGAGCCAGTGGCGTAGCGTGGGTTGTCAGCACCCGGGGCAAGGCAAGTAATTTGCGCCCCCTAACCCTACGAATCTATGCCTATGAATGATGGTCCCTCTCTCTCTCTCTCTCTCTCTCTCTCTCTCTCTCATATTCCAATTGATTCCCATTTCCGCCGATCGATCCCCGAAGCTCTCACCCAGTGAAATTCGTGCGTAATTACGCTTCGCCATCCCTAATCCTGCCGCTTCCACCGGGAAATCATGACGGTGCGTTTCTCCTCTCCAAACTTTCCCCGGCCCTTTGCTGGCCGGTGCAGCCCTTTTGGCTACGAGCTCCCCTCCTTCTCTGCCCGCTTCCGACCCCACCTCCCCGTCCAGCCTCCCTACCTCCTGAAAAAAGGCAACGGCGCCAAGCAGGACACCCCCGCGGCCATCGGAGAGAGGCGGGGCCGAGGGAGGCAAGCCAATGGGCGAGGCGGGGGTAGGTGGCCACGGGGGCGGGCGCTGCCGCAGTCCTCGGGTGGGCAAGGTAGGAGCAGGCAGAGGCTGGCTGGCCGCTCTGACAATAGGGGCAGGCTGAGGGCACGACGGGGCTGGGCCCTCTGGACTCGCGCCCCCCCAGATGTTGCGCCCGGTGCGGCCGGCACCCCTGGCACCCCCCACGCTACGCCACTGTGTGGAGCAATGCTGCTAAGAAGATTAGGGGACCAAGAGAACACCCATACCTCTCTTCTCCCTTACCTACCTCATTCTCATTGCCTATTTTGAGTTCCCTGATATCAATGGGATGATACCAGTCCAAAGCAGACATTACGGACCTGTCTCTAAGAAGGAAGGAACAGCGCTCTCCATATTATTCATTAGTTTATCTCCTCTCCCCGCACCCCCACCCCGCCCGACAACCCAAATATTTAAATAACACATTTAAAAGTAAAATAACTACAAGCCTTCCTGTAGAAACAAGATAAGGAGATAATTAATGAAGGGATTAGATACTACTCAACAGAGTAATGCAACAAAGGCAAAGGATGAAACTAAGCCTTTTTGGCCCATTACAGCCTCCATAAAGAAGGGGAGGGGGAGGGAACCATCAGAACATGTAATTATTTAGTTCCTGAGTCTTGTATAAACTGCACTTGGATAAAAGTTACATAAACTGTACTGAAACTCTGCCAGTACTACTAAAAATAACGCATGAGCTCAGCCACAGATGGCCAGTTTCTGTATTCTGGGAGGGGGAGATCATTCTGTTCTCCATCCACAAAAGCTTAGTCCTCACAGAGGTAGCAAACCTGTGCTCTATCAATTCTGATTTCAGGAGGAGTTCATAGGACTAAATGTTCCTCCTTACACACACAACACAACATAGAGCTGGGGTCAGATTGTGGAGAGGAAGGCAAGGCCCATTGAGGGCAGTTGGTTGAGCAGTCTGAAGTTGGCCCATCTTGCTCAGAGATGGCTATGCCGACAAGCAGTGGCTCTCCAGCATTTCGGACAGGGATCTCTCCCAGCCCTACCAGGGATCTCTACCAGGGATTGAAGCTGAGATCCACAGCACCCAGTATTCTCAGGCAGTCTCCCATCCAAGTACAAACCAGACCTGATCCTGCTTAGCTTCCAAGATCAGACATGAGTGGGCATGTTCAGGGTAGTATGGCCATAGACTGAAGCTGAGATCTGCACAGAAAGCAGGTGCTTTACCGCTGCGTAAAAATGCTAAACATCACATTCTTTCAATTCTAGCTAAGAAGGAGTGTTGTGCATAGTCTGTTATCCCCTATTTGCCAACACAATTCGGTCAATATTGGAAGGGATATATCTTGCTATTCATGTTAGCACTATGAGACAACAGGAAAAATGTTTCCCCCCACACTCTTGCAACATCCTTGCCTCTAGCAAGGGCAACACACTCAAGCAGGCTTCAAGGTGTGAACCCCACTTTGCTGGGGGAAGGGCTTACCCAGAAGAATTCTCCATTTATTACACTTTTTAACATACACCCAACTTTGTTTACTATGTGCCTCTGAGAATACAAAATGAAAATGTGGCAAACAGCTGCTCCCAAAAAAAAACCCCCCAGCAGCCGTGTGTTATACACGTTTTATTGTACATAAAAAAGTAAATGTAGTTCCGTGGTGAGTGTATATCAAGCAACAAACCCAGTTTTCTTGCTGGGTGGTACATTAAACAGCCCTCATACTTGGGTCCTTCATAGGAAATAAGTGGAGATGGAATCTCATTTATTTTTTTTGCTTCCTTCCGTTTCGCATTTTTCCTATCTTAAATTCAGTTTCCCCACATTTCTGTAGCAATTTAAAAAAGAATTCCCATGAAGATTGTATTAGCATTTGCCTGCAAATTTCTCCTAACAAATACAGTGGTACCTCAGGTTACATATGCTTCAGGTTACATATGCTTCAGGTTACAGACTCCGCTAACTCAGAAACAGTACCTCAGGTTAAGAACTTTGCATCAGGATGAGAACAGAAATTGTGCTCCGGGGGTGCGGCAGCAGTGGGAGGCCCCATTAGCTAAAGTGGTGCTTCAGGTTAAGAACAGTTTCAGGTTAAGAACAGACCTCCGGAATGAATTAAATACGTAACCAGAGGTACCACTGTACTGTACATTTTTGTATTCAATTTTGATTATTCACAATTTTTGCAAGGAATTTCCCCTGAAGTGATGCATTTTTATGTTCTTTTCAGGAATGTATACATTTTTCTATACACTGTTTGATTGGAGAACTGCACTGAAACATTTGCAGAAGCACAGATGTCCAAGGATAGCTGAGTTTGAGCATTAGTTCGTGAATGCAAATTACATAGTTCCTCGTTAAAATGCAAACAAAATTGATTTCCCCACCCCAACCCTAGAAATAAGTAACAGAGCCAACATTTGGCTTGGAACTAAAAAGTTTTTCAGGGCCTCTGCTTCTGCCGAGTTACTGCTTTCAGTTTAATATTAGCGAATAGTAATGACTGCTGCTTATAAACATAGATTTTGCTTAATAAGGAGGCAATAGAAGGTGCCAGGAAGCTGCATGGTCAGTTGAATCTGTCAGGTCAAATTATTCTCAATTTGTAGTTTAAACTGTGGAAGGTTTTATCCACCGAAAACCAACAGAAGTGTGGTCATGGGTTATTTCTTAAATAAGGAAGCCAAAGAACTTCAGAGTCAAAAAACAAACAAACACCCATGCTGCAGAATTTAGAACCGAAAAATACCCACGCAGAGTTCAGAACCTTGCTCAGCCTTCTGGAAATATTGAAGCCCACCTGAATTTGGTGAAAGACTTAAGAAAGGGTATTCGTTCCTCTCCGCTGTTCTTCAACTCATTAGACTGTTCTTCAACTGTTCTTCTTCAACTCATTAGAATAGTTTTTCACAGTTAGGTAAGTTTCCAGTTTGATGCATATGCTTGGTGTTATGTTCTCTTCAGCAAATATTTTGCCTTCACTGGATGCTCTGGTGGAAGAGAGTGTTCTCAGTGGCGGTGCCCTAAATTCTCTGATGACAACAGTGATTCTAGATAGAAAGGGGACAACATTTTTTGGTGCAAATTAGAGGTTATAACAAAAGAAGTGGGAGAGCATCAGGTCCAGTGGCTGAATATGGCCCTCCAAGGCTTCCTGTCTAGCTCTTGGGACTCTTCCCAGGCCATCCCACCCTGTTGCTTTGCACCTTCTTTGAGTGTTTTGGCCTGGCTGGAATGTGTCCTTGAAATCTGGCTTGCCTGGGACAGGGATGTTTGAGTGTCTATAGAAACAAGCCTCCTAAACAAAGGCAAGTTTAACATTAGGTGCTCTACCCACTGTTGCTTCTGGCCATGGGAATTTAGCTCCTGGAAGGTTGCGTAGAAAATAATGCAGCCTTTAGGGGGGATATATTCCCCTTCCCTGATGCAACAGAACAGGGGTTCCTGCTCCCGAGATCAACAGCATAACTACACAGCCACAGGAGAAGCAGAAGGCCCACTATGGAGCAATGGCACACCTCCACGACACGCCTGCTTCTGTCTTCTTCCTGTGCCTCACACATCATACCCAGGGATCCCAGTTACAGTGGTGCCTTGCAAGACGAAAAGAATCCGTTCTGAGAGTCTCTTCGTCTAGCGGTTTTTTCATCTTGCGAAGCAAGCCCATTGACGGATTAGCGCTATTAGCGCTATTAGCGGCTTTTAGCGGCTTTTAGCGGCTTAGCGGCTTATCGGATCAGCTGATAAGTGGCTTAGCGGCTTAGAAAAAGGGGGGAAGGGGGAAAAACCGCAGGAACTCGCAAGACATTTTCGTCTTGCGAAGCAAGCCCATAGGAGATTCGTTTTGCGAAGCACCTCCAAAACGGAAAACTCTTTCGTCTAGCGAGTTTTCCATCTTGCGAGGCATTCGTCTTGCGGGGCACCACTGTACATTACAGTCCAGTAACAAAGGAGACTTTCATAGAGCAATAGATCAGTTGAAATTGCTCAGGTGTATAGAAGTGTAGAAGCATAACTAAAGCAGGAATCTCAGCTGAAGCATCCATGACAGATGGCCATCCAAGGAAGGAGAGTTCACAACCTCCTGAGGAAGACCATTCAAACAGCTCTTACTGTCAGAAAGTTCTTTCAGATGTTTAGTTGGGACCTCCTTTCATGTAACTTGAAGCCATTGGTTCGAGTTCTACCCTCCAGAGCAGGAGAAAATAAGCTCGCTCCATCTACCATGTGACAGCCCTTAAGATATTTGAAGATGGCTATCATATCACCTCTCACTCTCTTTTCCAACCTAAACATACCCAAATCCTTCAACCGTTCCTCATAAGGACTTGGTTGCCCTTGATCATCTTGTAAGAATTGGAAGTGATCTTGGATGTCATCTAGTCTAACTCCTTTCTCAATGTACGCTCCTTAATGCAAGATGCAATTATGGCATCTCTGATGGTTGGCTATGCAGCCTCTGTTTAAAACTCTCCAATGAAGAAGACTCCATCACCTCCCAAGGCAGTCTGTTCCATTGTCCACTAGGTCTTACCATTAGGACCAGTGCTTGGAATGAACTAGTTTGGTTCAATTAAGTTCATTGAATTCCTTAAAAAATCCCTGAAAGCAGTTCCTATAGCCGCCTGGTGAACTGAACATGAATTAAATTCCTTTTCTGGTAGAACTTTGAACTATTTCTAGTGCATCTTCACATATATTCTCTTACAAGTGTTTTTGACTCTTTCAGCCTTCAAGCTTAAATAATTTAATTGCGGGGGGGGGGGGGAGCAAACGAAACAATTCACATTCCACTCTGTATGTGTATTTCTTCATCTTCTTAAGTACATTTTCTTATTCAAGCATAGCTGCTTGTAACATCCTGAATGCTGAAAAGAAACCATGATGTGTCTTTGGGATGAACATGAACTGCACTCATTTGCTTTGCAAATGGGCAAATGTGAGCCGGAATTAGTTCCTTTTTGGACATGTCAAGCTAGAATGAGTTCCTTTTTAAAATGAACTTTCCAAGCTTTGGTTAGGAAATTAGTACAGGTCCTGTGAGTTTTGAACCTCTCCACTGAGTGCCACAATACTAGCTGTCACCATCTTGGCAGGGAGAGCAGAGTTGAGGACCACAAAAAGTGCCTGGTGGACTGGAGCAGTTCAGGCAAGCTGAGGACTTAAGGCCAAGTGATGATCTAAGACTTGAACTCCCTTGAGAAGATTCAGTAATGATAGAAGTTTTTCTAGACATGCTGAAAAGTGATTTTCACAGGGGAAATCTAAATACTTCCTGCCTTATCTATTCCCCTATTTTTTCCTCTGATATTTGCTGTGGATTATGGTGAGGATGATAATGGCGGTGGTGGCAGCAGCTATGGAGGGAAAGTAGGAATGTTTCACTGCGCTACAATGTTCACAAAGAGAAATGATAGACATCTTACCCCTAATGTATCACTGACGGCGGAGGATGTATTATCCCTCAAGTATCTTTTTACAAGGAGTTTATCCCAGCAGGGTGGACTCACTCTACGGGGAGTTCGAAAGCACGGAAATTTGATCTGCAGATTTGGGAGCTCCCGTAAAATAGCTCTTCACGACGGCCCCTTTACTAATAAGTGTTTCCATCGATAGGGAAAGGAATTAAATTGAATCTCCACTACCTCTAGATGAAGTAGACTGGAGTATATAAGGGTTAAAGCTATTGCACACCTGGAAGGAAGGCTTATTTCCATAGATAAAGCTATGTGAATTAAGTTCTATCCTCCTCCTCTACTTCTCCATACAATGAAGCACATTAGCCACTCATCCTTGGGGGTTTTCCAATTAGTCGAATGAGAAGTGGATGCAGTCTTTGGAACTATGGTCAAGGATAGCGTTTCCCATCCCATCCTATATACTTTTTAAAAAGACACTAGCTCCTACTTTAAATGCTGAGTCATTATTATCAGGTGCTTCTTTTGCTTAACGCAAGGATGCCCAATGAGCGTCTTGCAGGCCAGATAGGGCCCCCTGAATTGCTTTCTCTGGCTCGCAGAGATCCCAGCAAAAAGTCTGCTGTGTTTGTATGTTTTCAGAACGGAAGGGACGAGATTCCTATGGTCCTATGTGGCCTCCATTCAGGTGCTCAAAGAACGCAGGTAATTTCTGCTAAGGGCTGTTTGAGAGCTCAGTCAAGTCCTGATGAGCAAAACAGTCCTACACTGGCTGGTTACTGTAGGAAATAACAAAGCTTTGTTGTTGTTGTTGTTTAGTCGTTTAATCGTGTCCGACTCTTTGTGACCCCCGGACCAGAGCACGCCAGGCACTCCTGTCTTCCACTGCCTCCAGCAGTTTGGTCAAACTCATGCTGGTAGCTTCGAGAACACTATCCAACCATCTTGTCCTCTGTCGTCCCCTTCTCCTTGTGCCCTCCATCTTTCCCAACATCAGGGTCTTTTCCAGGGAGTCTTCCCTTCTCATGGGGTGGCCAAAGTATTGGAGCCTCAGCTTCAGGATCTGTGATGTAACCATGACAAACAACGGAAGGGGGGCGAATTTTGGCATTGCACACTGGTGTATGAAAGAAAGACCTGCAATCTTTTGAGGCTCTTTAGCTGATTTCCCCAGAGGAGAAGGTTCCTCTTTTATTGAGCACCACCTCTCCTCCGTATTATTCCTTAAACCCAGGGATGGGGAGCCTGTGGTCCTCCATGCTGTTAGATAACAGTTCCCATCATCCCTGATGATTGTCCATGCTGGCTTGGGCTGATGGGGTTGGAGACTGGAGGGCCACAGCTACCCTATCTCTGCTTTAGCCTGCAAAGGTGCAACATGAAAAAACGTCAGGCGCACCAAGGAATCTGTACATTTCACTCTGGATATTGTTATTTGTGAAAAACAGCAGTGATATAACATCTTCTGGGCAAAATAATAAAATACTACACACCCTTCTAAATGCAGCACAACAGCCTAATGCATCTGCCAGTTGCCAAACAATGAGATAAAGTGATAAAATGGTTTCTAAACATAGTAACAAAACACAGTGTATGAAAATAGAAGAAAAAGTGACCCAACTGCCTCTTGAAGAGAAACAATACTTTCAGTTGTGAAACGTTTTTTGACTTTCTTAAGCCATGCAGAACCATAATGGTATCATGCCACACCCCACAGTGCATGGGCCTGAACTGACTCCAGCTACAAATGTTGATGCTGCTGAACAGACACTTGAGCTGGGCTATTGTTTAGGGAGCAGGGGGGTTGAGCTGCTCTTGATATTAAATGTTTGCTTATTCTTAGACCTTTTTATGACATATGTGGAAATTGTTCAGTTTGGCTGGTTGTTTTTTTAATGTGTTTAATTTATTTATGAGTAGAACAATAGAATCACAAAATTGTCTATGCATTGCAGGAATCTCAGCTCAAGCATCCATGACAGTTGGCTATCTGACTTCTGCTTGAAAACGTTCATTGAAGGAGAGTCCACCACCTTACAAGGGAGTCCATTCCACTGTCAAACAGCTCTTACCATCAGAAAATTCTTCCTGATTTTCTTTCCCAGCATTTCTAGGTAGGATTGGGAAAGACTATGTGCAAAACCTTGGAGATCTGCTGTCAGACAGTGTAGACAAAACTATGCTTAGATGAATCAATCTCGCTTCTGTTTACATATGTGACAAACAATGGTTACATCCATTTATCTCAAGCACCAGCAAAAAAAGAAAGAAACCTGCTTTCTTTGTTTGTAGTACCCATTTAAAAATGCCCTTTTTGCTTGCAAGTGCTCAGCACCCAGAGTTAAGTTCTTTGTAAGCAGATGTTTTTAAGTACAGTTTGCATTGTTTGCTATAGAATATTTAACTTTCATTAACAAGCCAGATAATACGCTCCCAACAGAAGAGCTCCATGCGTGTTTCTAACAACTCTGCCAGTCTTTGACCAAAAGAGAAAAATGGAGGAAACGTCCATTTAAAAAATTATTAAAAGGTATCCCCTTTGAAAGGAAGCCAATGAATCTCTTTCTGCTGAAGACTCCAGTTATAAAGATGTGTCAGGATGTTGCACATGCATATCTGCATGTTAAAGGATAATTGCACTTGCACTGGCAAGTGCAGGCGATATATAAATTCAAATAAGATAATGATCTTATATCCCTAGACAAAAAAAAAAAACCCTAGCTGAGTGAGACTGAGGTTGCAGATAGACAAAGCAAGATGGCTTGTTTTTGTTTAGCTTTTTGTTTTAAAGCATTGTGGTTACTGAGCCAAACTTAAAGCTGGCTTAATGATCAATGGAGCAAACATCAAAAAAAGAAGATACTTAGACTTTTGCCCATCATCTCTTAATCATTTTCAGTATCCCTTCTGTACCCTTGGGTTGTTCTGGGCACCAACATACAGTAAGACTCATAGGTATCAATGGGACTGAAGTGTGACCTAACTAAAAAGTATGGCGGTGCACAGACCCACAGAATCTTCCTGCCACCCCTGGATTTTCCCCATTGTCCCAAATTGCCCCCGCTCCCAGATCAAGCCAATCCACTCTGTGCCGCCCCAAGGAAGAGGAATGGATTGTTAAATTTGTAGCCCTGTGAAGGATATAGGGCTCTCCTAAACTACAGCTCCCAGGATTCTTTGGGGGAAGCCATAGCTGTTAAAGTTGTATTGTAGTGTTTAAAAGGTATAGTGTGAAAGTGGCCCAACTCATATATAACACGCCACAACTGCACTTTTGCAGCAGAATCTGCAGAGAAGGAAACCTACAAAACAGTCCTTTAATGTCTCCAAATTCCAGCCACTTACTTGTCACAGGTTGGTTGGTTTTCCTGTAGTTTTCTTTCAAAAAGGGTTTGAGACATCAACAACATCTAGAAAAACAAATTTCCAACTGAATCTATGTTTGGGGCTTCTTCTTCTTTTAACACACTGGGATTTTTAAAATAAAATATATATAGGTTGCATTCACAAGGCAGTTTATTCTGTCTGCATGGCCTTTCCATAAATGTTAAGTTCTGCATTATATTTGATCTTCTGCACAACGTAAAAGCCGCTTCAGGACTATAGTGGAATATGGTGCAAGTTTAGTGCTCCTTGCAAATGTTATTTGCTTCCAGAAAAAAATCCATTTGCAAGTAATATCAAACTAAGCTTGCACTATATTCCACGATAGTTCTGAAAGCGGCTTTTACACTTCATGTGAAAGCTCAAATATAATGTGGGAATTAACGGTTAAGCAAGCATCATGAAAATGGAATAAACTGCCATGTGACTGCAACCTTATTGTTTTATTACCAATGAGACAGACACTCATGCACTACAGCACAACAAAAGTGGGTGGGTGGGGGATATATAAGCCAGAACATTTCTGGTATTAAAAGATGAAGGATTTCTATGCTACCACCTGCTACTGCAATGTGCTCTCCGTGGAGCTGCTTTTGAAGGTACCTACCATGAAAAGTCAGACATGACTAAACGAGTAAACAACAGCAACCCCTAATCCAGAATGCAGCAGCTAAACTGGTGACTAAGAGCTGCTGCTGGGACCATATGACATCTAAAAGATCTACACTGGCTCCCAGCACATTTCCGAGTGCAATTCAAAGTGTCGGTGCTGACTTTTAAAGCTCTAGGTGGCTCTGGCCCTGTATACCTGAAGGAGTGTCTCCACCCCCATCATTCAGCCTGGACACTGAACTCCAGCTCCGAGAACTGAAGTTACATGGAACCAGGCAGAGGGCCTTCTCCGTAGTGGTGGAACGCCCGCCTATCAGATGTCAAACACGTAAACAATTTTATGACTGAAGGCAGCCTTGTATAGGGAAGTTAATGTCTGGTGTTTTTCTGTGTTTTCATATTTTGTTGGAAGCTACACAGAGTGGCTGGGGCAACCGAGTCAGATGGGTGGCATATAAATAATAAAGTTATGATGATGATGAGCAAAAAATCACCATGGATGCACAATAAAAGGTGCATCTGAAACATTCCTGTGTCAATTTCTTAGTTTCTCTTGAGGAAGGTTAAATGGTGCCCCCCCCAAAGGAGGGGGTCTTAAGGCTGCTGTTTTAATTTCCCACAATGCCCCAGAACAAATCAATCATAACAGAGACAGCAAAAAAGGCTTGTGTTTAAGCATAGCTACAGGCTGGGTGTTCTGCCCCACAGGTTAAAATACAGGTCGGATGAAGGATTGACTGATGCCCTGAAGGACCCAATTGCAAGGATTCTAAATAAAAAACAACAACTCCTGAGTGATCAGTGTTGTATTATAGAGATATATCAAGAGATTTACATACAGCAATGCAATGCAGGATCCCTTGCTGCCACACACCAAAGCACCAGGACTTTGTCTGTGAGAGGCTAATACCATGTTAAGTGTTACTTACAAAAAACAAGCAAACTCCCATCCAACTCTCAGGTAAGTGAGTAGCTGACACACAGAAGGTGTGAGGAGCTGCCCCTCTCCAACTGAACCAAAACTATGTCTTAAAAGCTTCAAAGCAATCAAATAAACACATTTGAGTTCATTATTGCAGTAAATACCAATTCGTCCTGGGAATATCTTGACAACCAAGGTAGTGTTTACAGGCCTTCCAGGACACTTGCACCATTTGGTTCTACACACTGGGTTACAGGAGGGACCTGGGACCTGGGGACAAGCTTGTGCCCAAAGCTTCATGGTGAAGGTGGGTTTTGAGGAAGGAGTTAAAGAAAGGGAAATTTATGAAAGACACGTCGGTACATGCTGCTACTAGCTGCATGGGCTGTGCTCCATCTCCATGGTCAAATGCTTTGAATACCAGTTGCTGAAAGCCACAGGAAGGGAGAACATTTTTGTGCTCAGAACCTGCTTGCCGGTTTCTCACATGCATCTGGTTGGTCACTGAGAGTCAGTGTGGTGTAGTGGTTAAGAGCAATAGACTCGTAATCTGGGGAACCGGGTTCGCGTCTCCGCTCTTCCACATGCAGCTGCTGGGTGACCTTGGGCCAGTCACACTTCTCTGAAGTCTCTCAGCCCCACTCACCTCACAGAGTGTTTGTTGTGGGGGAGGAAGGGAAAGGAGAATGTGAGCCACTTTGAGACTCCTTCAGGTAGTGATAAAGCGGGATATCAAATCCAAACTCTTCTTCTTCTTCACTGTGAGTACAGGATGTTGGACTAGATGGATGGGCCATTGGCCTGATCCAGGAGGCTTTTCTTATGGTCTTATGAACCAGATAGGACTCGAGGCAGGTCCTCCCTGTTATCCAAAAATGCATTTACAAAAACCTTTGTATGCACCAGCTTCCCCCAATTTGTTGCTCTCCAGATATTGTTGGATTGCAATTCGCATCACCACTGACCGTACAGTTGATAGGAGATGTTATCCAAAACGTTCAGAAGGCACCGAGATGGGGAAGGCTGGCATATATTATACACAATTGTTGTTTTAAATGCATTTTGGGTTAATAACACAGCTCACCCCCACAGGAGTGGCTTCCAACCTGAATCCATCTCTAAGCCTGTGCCATCATGCCAACTTGGAACAACACCACTTCCTAAGAGCAGAGTTGGTGGGGAGGATGTGAGCTGTTTAGGTAGCACAGAGAGGTGTGCTCCAAGAGTACTGGGTGACCTCTTGATGCTGAGAGCCACAGTCCACCTCTAGATAATGTACATATTGTGCTAGCCACAAGCCTCTCTCTCCCCGTCTCAAAAGCCCTTTATTCCTCTGTATCTGCCGTATTTTAAAAGGATCCTTTGTTAATGGCAAAGCCTTTGGTGCCAGTGCATATGTTCTGAGAGTAAACACTCTGAGCGAGTCAGGTACAGAGGTGTGCGTTTCTCTGAAGCTGCCCACTTCAGTTTTCCCTTTATCAAATAAATTAAAGGTGTTTCGTGTGTACTTATAAGTACATCATTACTTCTAAGTGCTATATCATCATTATCAACGCGTTCTCACGCCATCACAGGGAGACCTTGACACGCTGTAAATCACTTTGCCTCTTGCTTTGATGCTACACAGACTCTTGCAATTGTGTTTATTGTCTGCAGGCATTACGGATGCCTAATGTGGAAGAACTGGAGAGTGCACACTCGACATGAATAGGTATACATTCCGTTCCTATTCAAGTCAGATCTCTGTCTCGGATAATGTTTGATACATCTTTTCAGGCATGGGAGTTTGGGGGGGGGAGAGAAAAGGCTTCGAGGGGATGGGTGGAGGGGGGGAAAGCCCTCGAGACACATTTCTGGGAGTTTATTTTCCCCTTTTTTATCCTTCAGTAAACGGAGAGGAAGTGGAAGGTTTGTGAAATTAAGTGGCGCTTGAATCTGAATGGATTTGGAACGTTGTTTTGGGGAGCTTTGTCGCAAAAATCCTCTGTGGGTGTGTTAAATTTGCCTGCTTCAAGTTGGCCAGTGCAACCACATATGGAAGGCGCTATAGCATAGTCAGTATGTTGGACCCTATATATCAAGGGGAAGGGGCCATAGCTTATTGGTGGGGGTATCTGCTTGGCATACAGAAGGTCTCAGGTCCACTCCAGGTAGGGCTGGGAGGGTCTTCCTGGCTGATACCTTGGAGAACCACTGTCAGACAGTTCTGGGCTTGATGGACCAACGGTTTGACTATAAGGCAGCTCCCTATTTCTGATTGTGATATTTTTCATCATTGCATGGTGCATTCTGGGAGCTGTGGCTGAAACCTCTGCCATAGGACTCAGCATGTCTTCTATCTGCCTGTTTGCTGAGATCATCAGAGGCCCTTATCCAGGTATCTTGACTGCTGTTATCCTCACTATACTGTTTTTGATGCTGCAAAAAACATATATGTATGTCAGCAAACCTATCCAGACACATCAGGAGTGATGTATGGAAGTGAGAGCTGGACCATAAAGAAGGCTGATCGCCGAAGAATTGATGCTTTTGAATTATGGTGCTGGAGGAGACTCTTGAGAGTCCCATGGACTGCAAGAAGATCAAACCTATCCATTCTGAAGGAAATCAGCCCTGAGTGCTCACTGGAAGGACAGATCCTGAAGCTGAGGCTCCAATACTTTGGCCACCTCATATGAGAAGAGAAGACCCCCTGGAAAAGACCCTGATGTTTGGAAAAGATGGAGGGCACAAGGAGAAGGGGACGACAGAGGAAAAGATGGTTGGACAGTGTTCTCAAAGCTACTAACATGAGTTTGACCAGGCTGTGGGAGGCAGTGGAAGACAGGAGTGCCTGGCGTGCTCTGGTCCATGGGGTCACGAAGTCGGACATGACTAAATGACTAAGCAACAACATCCAGACACATAATCAGTGTAATGGTGTTTTGTTTTGGTGGTTGTTTTGTTTTAATGTGTATGTATTCTCCACCCTCGGACCCCCAGGTGAAGGGGGACGGATTACAACAGTTCCAAATAAATGTATTAATTTTATTCATTTACTGCTCTGTGATTTATATTCCTTTTAGGGTATTGTTTTGCTTTAATATGTATGTTTTATTTGCCCTGAGACCTTTGGTCGAAATGTTCTAACTAAGTAAATGTGTTCTAAAATAAGTCACTTAGTTATGTATACCCTTTCTTAACATTTGCTGATTTTATCTGTGATTTATTGATAATTGCTTTATATTTCTTTATGTGCCTTGCTTAGAGGTGAGTTTGTTTTTTAATTAAGTGGCTTGTCCATTTTAATAAATAAACAAATACATGTTTCTAAGAGGGCTGGGTGCTGAAAGTGTACAACCACCCTCCCAAAATAATAATAATAATAATAATGAAGGGAGGAAGAATGTTGCAACTATTAGGGGGTGGTTGGAAGTAGGAGCATTTTTCAGGGGTGGAGTGGATTTATTTTTCAATGAATTGGCTGAGTTTTTTAAAAAAAATAAATGATGGTGACAGTAATCTTAATACTTTAAGAAAACATTAATCAGCTTGGTGATGCTGGGGCTTGGTGATCCCCAGGGAATCTTTGGCCCACATTTTCAAATGGAAAGGGAGCTGGGCTGCTGAACACAAAACATATGCCTAACATCCTCATATCATGCACACACACTTTATTTTATTTTTATTTATTACTGTGGCGTTTGCCTCCTAGGATGGGTCATAAGGAAAGGGTTAAAATAGATGTGATGTGATTGGCCAGTGAGAATGCAAGGGGGGGAATAAAAGTTAGAGTGGGAGGTTTTGAAAGTGAGTTGAGGTTTGGGAGTTGAAGAAGGAAGAGGGAGGTTTAGGTGTGGGTTGGTAGGGTTGTATTGTGAGAGAGGGAGAGGAATTGTTAGGTGGAGTCAGATAGATAGTTGGAATAATCAGTTTGGAGTTGTTAGGAACTAAGAATAAAAAACTGCCAAGTAAAATTAGCTGTGACCATAAGCTTGTTCCTGCATTTAAAAATAAACTCGCTTTTTTGTTTATGTTAACAACTGACTGGACTCTGTGTGTCCCTGTGAGATACGGGGTGGTGGCAGCAGAAAAAGCAATTGCAGTGGCGGCACAGGCTCAATAGACCGTCAAACGTCCGGGGCCCCTGTGTGTGATCGCCACAATTACATTTACAGACCATCTTTTTATTCCAAGGTGCCTGTGAGGTAGGCTAGGCTGAGAGACAGTGACTGGCCCAAGGTCACCCATGGAGCTCTGTGGCTGTGTGGGGATTTGAACCCTGGTCTCCCAGGTCCTACCTAGTCCAACTTATTGCAAAGTTCAATGCAGCATCCAAATATAAGTTGGGTTACAGGTTACAGAAGCAGGAAGCATGGCAAAGCTCTACGGACAGGGCTAGGCTTCAACTAAGACATTGACCCAACAACAAACACACCCCATCAACTCTCCTTTTGAAGACCAGGCAACCTCATGTGTGTACAGCTAGTGTCCCGAAGCTCAGGACTGGGCAAGCAAGCACTCCTCTGAGTAGGATGAGCATGTGAAGTCTGTCCATGCCAGCACAGTCACCTCCACATCTTTATGGACAGAGGCAAAGACGACGGTGTCATATTTATCCTTCAGTGCCTCCTCTCAAGTGAATGGCTCTTTGCTAGAAGGGGGCACTCGGAGTGTTTGATCCCATGACATTGAAGCAGGTTCTTCTCCTTCCCTTGGGTCCAGATCACTAGTTCCTGATCTGCTGGGTCCCTTTCAAGGGCCAGACTCCAACCAAGTCCCCAATGTCTTCCCGCTCCTCACCAGACCATTGCCTTCAAGATGTTTCCATAGTACTGGCGGACCTTGGGGTCTCAAATTTCAGCAGTGCTCTGTGCAATGATCAAGGGAAGTAATAGATCAAGGGAAGTAATAGTGCCACTGTATTCTGCTCTGGTCAGACCACACCTGGAGTACTGTGTCCAGTTCTGGGCACCACAATTCAAGAAGGACACTGACAAACTGGAACGTGTCCAGAGGAGGGCAACCAAAATGGTCAAAGGCCTGGAAACGATGCCTTATGAGGAACGGCTAAGGGAGCTGGGCATGTTTAGCCTGGAGAAGAGGAGGTTAAGGGGTGATATGATAGCCATGTTCAAATATATAAAAGGATGTCACATAGAGGAGGGAGAAAGGTCACATAGAGGAGGGAGATGTCACATAGAGGAGGGAGAAAGGTTGTTTTCTGCTGCTCCAGAGAAGCGGACACGGAGCAATGGATCCAAACTACAAGAAAGAAGATTCCACCTAAACATTAGGAAGAACTTCCTGACAGTAAGAGCTGTTCGACAGTGGAATTTGCTGCCAAGGAATGTGGTGGAGTCTCCTACTTTGGAGGTCTTTAAGCAGAGGCTTGACAACCATATGTCAGGAGTGCTCTGATGGTGTTTCCTGCTTGGCAGGGGGTTGGACTCGATGGCCCTTGTGGTCTCTTCCAACTCTATGATTCTATGATTCTATGATTCTATGATTCAATGACAAAATTCAGTGCCCCTGGCCACCTCTCACACTCCATTCGAAGTCATAGTCACAGTGTCTACTGGGGCGCACCCAAGGCTCCACATTCAGTGCGACTAAACCAGTCGTGCTCCCATAAATCCGCCTCTGTACAGGGAATGCATGATATAAAGAGCACAAGATTTAACCAGCCTTTCAGCAGTGTCAATGGGTCCTGCTTGCAGACTGCACATAGGCATCTGCTTGGCCACTGTGAGTAAGGTAAAGGTAAAGGGACCCCTGACCATTAGAGGTCCAGTCGTGACCGACTCTGGGGTTGCGGCGCTCATCTCGCTCTATAGGCCAAGAGAGCCAGTATTTGTCCGCAGACAGCTTCCGGGTCATGTGGCCAGCATGACTAAGCTGCTTCTGGTGAACCAGAGCAGCGCACAGAAATGCCATTTACCTTCCCGCCAGAGCGGTACCTATTTATCTACTTGCACTTTGATGTGCTTTCGAACTGCTAGGTTGGCAGGAGCTGGGACCGAGCAACAGGAGCTCACCCCGTCGTGGGGATTCGAACCGCCGACCTTCTGATCAGCATGTCCTAGGCTCTGTGGTTTAACCCACAGCGTCACCCGCTGAACTCGATGAGCTTTCGACCTGATCTGGCAGGACTGCTCTTTTTTAAGAAGAAAAAACACCCAAAAAACGCACACATCACCCATAAGCAATTTTATCTCCCCTTTGATAGCTTTCAAAGGCAATTTCTTTTCTTATGCATTGACGGCGAATGGCAAAACAGGAAAAAGCTGAAAAGGGAGGAAAAAAAGAGAGGAGTGAATTCTTTTGGCAGAACGCTGGTTCTCTCCTATGCTTCAAACTCTGTTAGCCCAACGGGACTGCTGACATTTTGAACCTCCATTCATTCCAGCAAGATTTGTGCCAACGATGCACCCAGCTCGTTTTGTACATTTTACAATATCGGGGGGAAAGAGGTGCACAGGTGGCCATTTCATTCACTGTGAATAACCTCGCAGGTATGAAAGCCCGAGCGGCAACATCCTTACACCTTTTCCTTGCAGCAAATGACTGTCCCCTTCAGCTCTATAGCATATTCCCATTAATGACTAATTGCTTTTAATAGACGCGGCTGCACACAAAGGAAAGGTTCTGAAGTAGCAAGCACAATTCACAGAGAGAGAAATAACAGTTATAATTTCATGTACCAAGCCACCCATCCTCCTACAGCAAAGAGCTCTGGATTTCTACAAAGCCAGTGGAAAATGGAGGGCCTAATGATATGTTTTAGCGATCGCATAGCTATTCTAAAGCATGACTATAATAACAGCACCTTCCTACTCAATAGGTCTGCTCCTCAGCTGCTTTTTTTTTCTTTCCAAAGTCACTTCTCCACTGGTTAAATTCAGATTTTAATTGCTTCTTATTTCTGTCAAGAAAATGGAGTCAGAAGCCATGGGAAGAGGCTCTTGAAGAGCAAGTCCAGCTTCTTTCTCACTTTGAATAAAGAGCGCCGGTAGTGGCTGCAGTCCACAGATTGCTTAGAGCTCTTGGAGATTGTGTGATTTAACATTCTCCCAAGAAAACATTCCCTGCGCATAGAAAACTTAAAAGTCAGGGACCAGGATTCCGCAGTGGCCTATTTCCTGGCATGCTGGGTGTCTAGTGCAGGAATGTGCATTATTTTCTCCACGTTAGGGATTGATGAATTGATTTACTGCCCTTTATCACAAGATTCTAGGGTGTGTTGTGTTTGTTCTCTACAGGATTGAAAATACCACAGCAGCGTAGAGATAAATGAAATGTTTTAACAACCAATAAAGCAGCAATTGAAAGCAGATCAGCTGCTTTAAACAAT
Source organism: Podarcis liolepis (assembly GCF_965112155.1). Classification (NCBI taxonomy): domain Eukaryota; kingdom Metazoa; phylum Chordata; class Lepidosauria; order Squamata; family Lacertidae; genus Podarcis; species Podarcis liolepis. Next base: position 19,908,740 of record NC_139554.1, read on the forward strand.
TTTCAGGAGCCTGAAAGAATGAAAGGAATTCATTGTTGCGCTTTGTGGATCGTTCCATCACGATCGTTCCTTTAGCTTGCCAGATGGAATGTTTTCCCTCTCTTCTCTCCTCCGTGTGCTGCTTTGAAGGTTGGGGGGGAAGAGATGGGGGAAAGCCCCACTGTACAAGCAGAAATCTGCCTTGAGTCCCAGACTGGGGAAAAGGTGGAATAATAATAATAATAATAATAATAATAATAATAATAATAATGGGATGCAGGTGGCGCTGTGGGTTAAACCACAGAGCCTAGGATTGCCGATCAGAAGGTCGGTGGTTCGAATCCCCATGACGGGGTGAGCTCCTGTTGCTCAGTCCCTGCTCCTGCCAACCTAGCAGTTCGAAAGCACATCAAAGTGCAAGTAGATAAAGAGGTACCGCTCTGGCGGGAAGGTAAACGGCATTTCTGTGTGCTGCTCTGGTTCGCCAGAAGTGGCTTTGTCATGCTGGCCACATGACCCAGAAGCTGTCTGCGGACAAACTCCAGCTCCCTCGGCCTATAGAGTGAGATGAGCGCCGCAACCCCAGAGTCGGTCACGACTGGACCTAATGGTCAGGGGTCCCTTGACCATAATAATAATAATAATAATAATAATAATAATAATAATAATAATAATAATAGAGGCAGGTTCCACTGTCAGGACTCATTAGTTGAATCCTATCCAATAAAAAGTTATTTGCTTTGTTCCAAAACACATCAGCCTACACACCAGGCATGCTTGCTTTGGAAAGGAATTCCGTCAAGGGGAGGGGGGCGAGGCTACCTACAATAGTGGAGAGTCAGAGATGGGCTTCTTTTGGATCGTGAGGAGCTCCATGTTGGGGCATCTGCCTTGCACACAAATGTTCCCAGGTTCAATCCCCAGCTTTTCCAGTTAGGGCTAAGAAACTCCCCTGTCTGAAAAACTAGCAAGCTCCTGGCAGTCAGTGTAAGCCAGGCATGGGGCTGATGGGAGTTGGAGTCCATCAACATCTGGAATACACTATGTTGGCTACATCTGGAGCAGACAATATTGGCTTAGATTAGGGTTTCCCAAACTTGGGTCTCCAGCTGTTTTTTGGTCTACAACTCATCCCTAGCTAGCAGGACCCAGTGGTCAGGGATGATGGGAATTGTAGTCCAAAAACAGCTGAAGACCCAAGTTTGGGAAACTCTGGGTTAGATCAACAAACGTCTGCCCTGGCGTAATCAGAGTCCAATGAACATCCATGTGGAAACAGCCTCATAGTCATAAATTTAGAAAAAACGGTGCTCTGTAAAGCTACAGCGGACCTGTACTTTATAAAGCTCTTTAAACGCAGGCATTATCAACTGATTTCAGCACTCGCTTTGTTTCTTTAACAGCCAGAATAGGAGAAGAGCAGAATGCTCTGCCTGGCCCAGAGAGGTCAGGAAGAGAAGGGAAATTATTCTAAGCAGCCATGGAAGCCTACATGATATGATCACTGCACCACCTAGGCAATGAGATGAGTTGCTATAGTAACCCTAAAGGTCCATGAGGGTTTTTTTGTGGGTTTTTTAAATAAAATAAAATAAAATGGTGAGTGTTGGAATGGGCAGCTTGAAACATGGGGAAGAGGAGCAGGAGAAAGGAAGGCTTGAGAGAAGCATAAGGAGAAGCAATCAAAAGGTTGAGTGCTTTCCGTAATGCAGAAGATTGGATTGGGAAACAATCTGGGGAAATGGGACAGCCTAGACATTAAGAGTCTTTCTCTCTGAGAATTACTGAAGCAAATGGATGAGAAGCAAAGCAAGCTGGCTTGTTCTTTCTTTCTTTCTTTCTTTCTTTCTTTCTTTCTTTCTTTCTTTCTTTCTTTCTTTCTCTTTGCATTCATGAAGGTAAACAAGTTCATAAGAAGCTGGCCAGTGTTTCTAAGACCAAGCTCACCCAACACCACTTCAAACAGTCATGGCTTCTTGCAAAGAATTATGGGAGATGTGGTTTGTCAAGGAAGGCCCCTATTCTGCCTCAGAGAGCTACGATTCCCAAGTTCCCAATGAAGAGTGATTGGGTGTTATACCACTCTGAGAAATGCATCTCTGCGAGGGGAATAGGGACCTCCTGATAACTCTCAACACCCTTAGCAAACCATGCCTTCCATACCTTTGAGGGAATTGTAACTATTCACAGTGGTATGATAGCGCTTTAAAGGTATGGTACGAATGTGGCCTCGGGCAGCAGGGGTTGTCAACCTTTCAGAGATAGGGGCACCTTTGGAATTTGGAGAAAGTGCTCTGGTCATTAGTAACAAGTGTGGAAGAGAGCAGTTGTAGCCCAGTAACCTATCGACTCCCCTCCAGACCTCAGTCCTGGATGTTTCTGCTCACTGGAATAGACACATGGAGTCTGTGCCACTGAAACTCAAGGCTACAACTGTGACTCTATAATTCTCTATCCCTCACTGTCACTATAATGGATCAATGTGCCTCCATTGCTGACTTGGAACCTTCATTCCCATGGCTTCTCCTGAGAAGTAATGCCAGTTCTCCAGTGAAAGGTATGTCTGCATGAAGGTTAGTGGAGTGCATATTACTGGCCTTCAGACACATTATTTTATCATGGAGAGCCAAAGGAGAGCCACTTAGCCCAATGGTCTTGCTGAGTGATGGTCCCTCCTCTGTCCACTTAACTGGTTGAAAGATGTCCAGGCTGCCCCGCCAACCCTTCATAACAGAGACCTCTCAATCTAAGCCTAACTGCTGCAGTAGAAGCTCCTGAGCATTGATCTGAGCATGTATGCATATATTATGCACGCTCACGCCAAGCCTGGTTGGTTTTCCCAGTGTATTTATCACTGATGTGCTAATTAATGCTTTCCAAGAGTGTGTTCATTAGTTGACCAACAAATGTATAATCTAAATTTTAATGTAAAGACTAAACCCACCCTGTTTATGTTACTTAATTTCCGGTTGGCTATGGAGGCATACAGTTAAAAACATTTAGGGATGGGAGGAAGACAGGATGCCGGGTTGGCTTGTAGTGGGTCATACTCTACAGAGTTTGTTCAACCCACAGGTATAATTTATTTGCATGCATTCATTTGCTTACTTACACTCTCCTCTGTATAGAACTTGGGCACTGAAGTAGGACGATTCACATATTTTCTGTGCCTGCAAACACACCCCTAATTGCTTTCATTAAATATCTAGCCACATGGCCAGATGTAGTGATGGAAGGTGAGATTGGTGCATTTCCAGATGCCATTTAGGGCCACATGAAAATTCAGGAATTGCCATCCACCTGCATGGATTTGGTTGGGTCTGACACAATTCTAGGAACACTTGGATGAAGGAATTGCATGGATCCAGCAGTGGACGCAAACAGTCAAGGACCCTGACACAACTACTCCAGAAGCCTTCACTCATACTGGGGACATTGGGAGTTGTGGTTCAAAAATGTCCTGCTTCATTTGACAAGGACCTGTATCAGAAGACAGTCCATCAGCCAACTCAGCAGCAGCACCACTCAATGCAGACTCCAAAGGTCAAACTGGGAGGGGGTTAGGTACCCAATGATGCACAAATCAGGTGGCTGGTACTAAGGCACCCCAGTACCCTGTGCCAGGAGCAGAGGGCTTTTGCAAGACAGCACAGCTGCAGACCATCCATGGTGCCTGAGGATTTGGTATCCCTTAATTCTGAGAACTGGTCCCATCACCTCCTGGCAAATAGAAGGGAAAGAAATGGAGGCAGTGAGAGATTTTACTTTCTTGGGCTCCATGATCACTGCAGATGGTGACAGCAGCCACTAAATTAAAAGAGGCCTGCTTCTTGGGAGAAAAGCAATGACAAACCTAGACAGCATCTTAAAAAACAGAGACATCACCTTGCCAACAAAGGTCCGTATAGTAAAAGCTATGGTTTTCCCAGTAGTGATGTATGGAAGTGAGAGCTGGACCATAAAGAAGGCTGATCGCCGAAGAATTGATGCTTTTGAATTATGGTGCTGGAGGAGACTCTTGAGAGTCCCATGGACTGCAAGAAGATCAAACCTATCCATTCTGAAGGAAATTAGCCCTGAGTGCTCAGTGGAAGGACAGATCGTGAAGCTGAGGCTCCAATACTTTGGCCACCTCATGAGAAGAGAAGACTCCCTGGAAAAGACCCTGATGTTGGGAAAGATGGAGGGCACAAGGAGAAGGGGATGACAGAGGACGAGATGGTTGGACAGTGTTCTCGAAGCTACCAGCATGAGTTTAGCCAAACTGCGGGAGGCAGTGGAAGACAGAAGTGCCTGGCGTGCTCTGGTCCATGGGGTCACGAAGAGTCGGACATGACTAAACGACTAATCAACAACAATTCTGAGAAGTCCTTGTTACTCAGGCAGGCAAGTCAGCAACTGGTGACTGACTGGAGCCACATTCACATTAAAGCACTTTAAACAGGTTTCCCCCAAAGAATTCTGGGAGCTGTCATTTGTTAAGGGTGGTGAGAATTGCTAGGAGACCCCTATTCCTCTCCCAGGATGACAATGGTTTAGCAATCAATCCCTCTTCAAAGGGAACTGTGGGGATCATAGCTCTGGGAAGGGAAAAGGGAGCTCCTAACAACTCTCAGCACTTTTAATTTTTTTTAAATCAAACTATGCTTCCTAGAATTTTGGGTGGGGTGGGGTGGCACACCTGTTTTAAAGGAGTGTCATGGCACTTTAAAAGTAGGGTGCAAAGTGGCCTGAGCCTGTACCTTCAAGCATCTGTGCTACCAAGGACTCAGTGGCCATTTCCGCAAGGGGACTGTCTATATCTCGAGTGGGAAGTTGGGTCGCCTGAGTCCCAGAGATACCCTTGATCTGCCTCATGGTCCCGCAACAGAGATTGTGATGCTTGGCTCAGAGAGCTCCAGGTCATTCTCCGAAGAGGACTCCTTCAGAGGGGAAATGACAAAAACATCTGGGGCCACCAGGTTGTTGAAGGCTCTCCCAGAAGTTCAAGGAAAACCACTACACATTTAAGATGGGAAACCAAAGTGCAAGAAAAAGCAAGGAAGCAACTTTTGACCTTGTTTGACCTTTTTTTTTTTAAGCTGGGGCTTTTAGCATGCAGATCATGTGTTCTACCACTGAGCTGTGATACTTCCACTTCTCCTTACTCCTTCTTTCATTGAAGCCTCCTGGACAAGTACATGCCACCAAATTTGCTGTTGATTTCCTAAGTCTTCTGTTCTCCCTCTTCTCATCCCCAATGGACATGTACTGGCAGGTGCTGAATGCAGAAAAGCCAATGGGTGTCGCATGACAAGCCTATGTTGATTGTTCGTTCACACCAACACCATCATCATCCAAGCACCTTTTCTCTTGGCTTTTCAGCCTGAATGATACTCTTTAAAGCTGCTGCCGAAAGAGATCAGCTTTGGAACAAGAAGTTGGAATGTGGGGTGTTTGTCTAGGCAGCTGAGCAGAAACATCTCAAAGAACTTCCAAGAGAAGCCAAGTGGCTGACAAAGGAGGAATGTGTGCCATTCCGTTGACTCGAGAAGGGGAAAAAAAATAAAAATATTGGCTACCCCTGAAGGCTGCATACATGAAAAGTGGGAAACCAAAGCCAGATATAATAAAGGGAAAGTGTTATTTCAATGTAATCCAGGGATCAGCTGGAATCTTCATGCCCAGTCTTACAATACCATAATGGAAAATCTGAAATGTAGCATAACAATTAAAAGAATTACAGTGCAACTCAACCAGTTCAGAAATAGGCCATGCTGAGTGCAATGGGGGCTTATTTTCAGGATTGCAGCCTAAAGTTTTGGTTCAAAATTCACTTTAGCTCTGAGTTTACTGTCAAACCACCACCTCTCAGTGCAGCCTTCCATCTGTCATATGGAGATGGTCATCACATTGGCCAGCTTTGCAGGATGCTTATAAGATATTAGAAATAATGTATGTGAAGGATTTATTTATTTAATGCCTCTGGATATCCTAATTTTAATATCCCATCGTTTTATACCCCAACATTTCGTTTACCCTTCTGTTTCTGGGTATGTAAGTATAGGGGTTCAAAAGTGATGGGGTTCAAATTTTAATGTGAACCTATCTAATTTGCTTCCCCCAAAATAATAAGTGAACCACAACTCCGCTATCCTTTGAGATTTGTACTTCTCTGGATTTGTGATACATTCCTCCAACCAAACAGAACAACACCCAGTAGTTCCTTAAGCTTTTTGAAACCAGCCTTATTAAAAGCCAGGGTGCATGTCCAACTACATACAGCTTTCCCTTGCCTCTGTATCATGAAACCCAAGAGGACATGATCACTTCCTCCCAAGGTTCCCTGCACTTTCACTTCTTCAACCAGTTCTTCCATGTTGGTGAGGACCAGGTCCCCTTATTGCTTCTTCTATCTTCTGGGAAATGAAATTGTCAGCGAGGCAATGGAGGAATTTGTTGGACCTTACATTGTTGGCAGAGTTTGAGTTTTATGTACCTTCAGATATTGCTGGACTATGATCTTGGACCTTTGGGTATGCTGGCTGGGGCTGATAGGAGTTGGAAGGCAACCACATCTGAAGGCCACAGGTCCCCCATCCCTGGGCTAAATGGTAGCCTGCAGAACAAGGCTATTAATGGCTGCTAGCCATTGTATGCTATGTTCCGCCTCCACTTTCGGAGGCATTATGCATCTGTCAGGTTGTTGGACAAGATGGGCCTTTGTTTTTTTTTTAAAGAATTTTTTATTGCGTTTCTTTTCATAGGTTCACAAGTTAATTTACATAGCAACATGCAAGAAACATTTTTTTTATATATGAAGAAAAATAAAAAAAGAAGAAAAAATTGAATATGTTACACATCATCTTTCATAAATTTACTTTCTTTTGGACCTCCCCACATCTTCCCAACATTGCATTCATTGTTCTAGCCTGATCAGCAATTTGTTACCTTGTTTCACCACTTATTATATCTTTGAATTTATTATGTTACCAATTTCAAAAGTTTGTAGTTTACTTTTAATACCTTCACAATAAACATAATATATTGTTTCAAATTTGTTTCGTTTTCTCTTTTATCTGAACTTACTTTATCATTTGCTTAGATAGGTTGCGGAAGCGTGACGTTTCCTAATCGTGCACAATCTTAACATTCAAACAACTTATAATATTTTTGCAAATAATCCTTGAATTTTTTCCAGTCCTCCTCTATTGTTTCTTCGGTCAGATCTCGAATTCTGCCGGTCATTTCTGCCAACTCCATGTAGTCCAACAACTGTGTCTGCCAGTCCTCCAGTGTGGGTAAATCTGGTGTCTTCCAGTACTTTGCGATAAGGATCCTTGCTGCTGTTGTTGCATACATAAACAAAGTTCTATCCTTCTTTGGCATCTTCCGGTCCACCATGCCCAGCAGAAAGGCCTCTGGTTTCTTAAGAAAGGTATATTTAAATACCTTTTTCAACTCATTGTATATCATTTCCCAGAAGGCCTTTACTTTCGGGCAGGTCCACCAGAGGTGAAAGAATGTCCCTTCTGCCTCCTTACATTTCCAACACTTATTGTCAGACAGGTGGTATATTTTGGCCAACTTGACTGGGGTCATGTACCACCGGTATACCATTTTCATAATGTTCTCTTTCAAGGCACTACATGCCGTGAATTTCATACCGGTGTTCCATAACCTTTCCCAGTCCGCAGACATAATGTTATGTCCTACATCCTGTGCCCATTTTATCATAGCAGATTTAACTGTCTCATCCTGTGTATTCCATTTAAGCAGCAAGTTATAGGACAAGATGGGCCTTTGGCCCGATTCAGCAGAGTTCTTCTGAAGTTCTTATGCTCCATCAGCTTCAAGTCTTGTATCTCAGCCATGATTATATATATATTTTTGGCCCCTAGCTCTTGCCAAACTTTTCTTCCTCGCAGAGGCAGCCGAGCTATCTCACTGTTCCGCACACACGGCCCTCATCTGTGAACAAAAGTGCTTTTCCTCGAGTGCAAAAAAAAGAAGAAGATCAAGAAGAAAGTATAAGGCACTGGGACCTAATAACATGTATTAGCAGTCTCTGATATTAATAGCGCAGGTTGTCACATGATGCGACAGTGATTAAAGTGGGCATGGACGGAGGTCTCCCTTTCTCCTGGGAGTCTCTCTTCCCCCCTGCAAACAGAAAATAAACACAGCCCTTCCAGAAGCGTAAATGCCAATAACTGTGAAATTTTGATTAAATAATAGATATGTGTTCTGAGGCACTTCTTTATAGCATGTGATTAAGAAAGATAACTAGACATCCTTACAGCTATAATGATAATAATTACCACAACACATAAAGTGTAGAATATGACACTAGAAAGGCCATCATTAACCTTTCCAAGGGTTATTTTTTTGGTGTGTTTTTTGACACTACGGACAGGAGCTTCAAGAGAGCTAAATGCAACTTATAGCCATGGTTATTTTTTTTTTAAATGGGGGGGGGGAGCCCAACCTCCTCTCTAATACTTTAAGGGCAGGAGATGAATCTTCCCTTTCAAGCAGATGTTTGTTTAAGATAAGACATCTGGGCAGTTCTTATAAAGCATTCTTTTTATTAAGATTTCTGCAACTGTTGGTAATTAAGAGAACTGACACAATTCTTCCTTCTCTTTAAATGTTAGCTCTGAAAAAGAGGCCTGTGTCCCAGAAGCAGGACTTTTAGACTCGCAATGAGCAAGGAAGTTATTGGGGACAAATATAGCAATTTTGTGTGCATGTGTGCCTGCGATTTTATTTTAAATGTGTGCCTCAGAATGCACAGTGATAATTGAGATAAACACATTTTTACATAACAATAATAATTTTAAAAAACCCACATATATAATTAGACTCATCAGAGGTTGGTTGGACTTCTGTGCCAGATTTTCAGTGCCAAAATGGAATTGACTGCCATAGGGTGCAGGAAAAAAGAACGAGTGTGGTATAATGGTTAGGGCAGGGGTCAGCAAACTTTTTCAGCAGGGGGCCGGTCTACTGTCCCTCAAACCTTGTGGGGGGCTTCACTATTTTTTTTTTGAGGGGGGGTGAACGAATTCCTATGCCCCACAAATAACCCAGAGATTCATTTTAAATAAAAGCACACATTCTATTCATGTAAAAACACGTTGATTCCTGGACCATCCGCGGGCCGGATTTAGAAGGCGATTGGGCCGGATCCGGCCCTCGGGCCTTAGTTTGCCTATGTATGGGTTAGGGTGTCAAACTCACAATGGAAAAAAACTCGGGTTCAAATCCGTTCTCAGCCATTGAGATTCCTGTTAACCTTGGGCCCAGTCACTATCTCTTGGCTTTATCTACCTCACAGGGTTGCAGGGAGGAAAAAAAACATATGCCCTGAAGGGTAGCTATAAAAGATATAGAATCATAGAATCATAGAATCATAGAATCATAGAATCATAGAGTTGGAAGAGACCACAAGGGCCATCGAGTCCAACCCCCTGCCAAGCAGGAAACACCATCAGAGCACTCCTGACATATGGTTGTCAAGCCTCTGCTTAAAGACCTCCAAAGTAGGAGACTCCACCACACTCCTTGGCAGCAAATTCCACTGTCGAACAGCTCTTACTGTCAGGAAATTCTTCCTAATGTTTAGGTGGAATCTTCTTTCTTGTAGTTTGGCTCCATTGCTCCGTGTCCGCTTCTCTGGAACAGCAGAAAACAACCTTTCTCCCTCCTCTATGTGACATCCTTTTATATATTTGAACATGGCTATCATATCACCCCTTAACCTCCTCTTCTCCAGGCTAAACATGCCCAGCTCCCTTAGCCGTTCCTCATAAGGCATCGTTTCCAGGCCTTTGACCATTTTGGTTGCCCTCCTCTGGACACGTTCCAGTTTGTCAGTGTCCTTCTTGAATTGTGGTGCCCAGAACTGGACACAGTACTCCAGGTGAGGTCTGACCAGAGCAGAATACAGTGGCACTATTACTTCCCTTGATCTAGATGCTATACTCCTATTGATGAGGCCCAGAATTGCATTGGCTTTTTTAGCTGCCGCGTCACACTGTTGGCTCATGTCAAATTTGTGGTCAACCAAGACTCCTAGATCCTTTTCACATGTACTGCTCTCAAGCCAGGTGTCCCCCATCTTGTATTTGTGCCTCTCATTTTTTTTGCCCAAGTGCAATACTTTACATTTCTCCCTGTTAAAATTCATCTTGTTTGTTTTGGCCCAGTTTTCTAATCTGTCAAGGTCGTTTTGAAGTGTGATCCTGTCCTCTGGGGTGTTAGCCACCCCTCCCAGTTTGGTGTCATCTGCAAATTTGATCAGGATGCCCTTGAGTCCATCATCCAAGTCGTTGATAAAGATGTTGAATAAGACTGGGCCCAAGACAGAACCCTGTGGCACCCCACTAGTCACTCTTCTCCAGGCTGAAGAGGAACCGTTGATGAGCACCCTTTGGGTTCGGTCAGTCAGCCAGTTACAAATCCACTGAGTGGTAGCATAGTCAAGACCGCATTTTACCAGCTTCTTTACAAGAATATCATGGGGCACCTTGTCAAATGCCTTACTGAAATCAAGGTAGGCTATATCCACTGAGTTCCCTTCATCTACCAGGCTTGTAATTCTGTCAAAAAACGAGATCAGGTTAGTCTGACATGACTTATTTTTCAGAAATCCATGCTGACTATTGGTGATCACAGCATTCCTTTCTAGGTGCTCACAGACTGTTTTCTTAATGATCTGCTCCAGAATCTTCCCTGGTATTGATGTCAGACTGACTGGGCGGTAATTATTTGGGTCCTCTCTTTTCCTCTCTTTTATCTTTGAAAAGCCCACGTAGCCCAAATATCTTTGAAATTGGGAGGGATACAACTAATCTATTTCACATTATTATATTAATTGAATGTGGCAATAAGGGGAAGCGGTCTTGGTATATCCCTGGCAGTGGCTACTTTTGACACATCTCAAATCAGATTACCAGAAAGGCCATCCCAAGAGAGGATCTCAATGATAACAAGGGGAGCATCCCTCAGAACAGTTCCGTTAAAATCAAAACTGCAAAGCTGATGTTGTGGTTTTGGCCCCAGCTAAACTGCACATTTAAAGCGCGATGAGACCACTTTAGAATCGTAGAGTTTGAAGGGATGCCGAGAGTCATCTATTCCAACCCCCTGCAATGCAGGAATCTCAACTAGATCATACATATAGAATCATGGGCACTATAGTTTGTTAAAGGTGCTGAGAATTCTTAGAAGACCCCGTTCGCCTCCCAGAGGTCTAAGGTTTGCCAGGGAAGAGGGGTTGATTGTTGACCCAGTGTGGGTCAGTTGTGAAAAAGGCAAATTCCATTGCATGGACAGGCGGAGTCCCCCCAACCCCCAGATGACCTCCGAGCAGAATAATGACTCAAGACAACGTGCTATGGGATTAAAATTGGCCACAACTTTATTAAGTTTCAGATGTAGAGAAACCTTGGCTCAGGCATTGGGCGTTTATCCTTCCCAGTCCCCAGCTGGGGATCTGGAGACTTCAGGGTTATCCAGAATGTGGGAGGGGGGTTGGGCTGGCTCTGGAGAACATATGTTCAAGCAGAGAGCCCGCCCCCCGTTTCACTGCCATTGGAGGGGAGAGCAATGACAACCTCTCAGCGTATGGCCAATGCCTCCCCTCAGGACCCCTTTAACGGGGAACCCTGGGATCACCACCGCAAGGGGGGCGTGGGTCACCGCTTCACGCCCTCCCCCCATTTAGGAAGATAGACTAAAGGATTCCGCCCAAGGCCTGAAACCGCCAAAGTTGTGACGTTTTGCTACAGGAAAGGCAAAAACTGCCAATGCAGGAAAATTCCTTTCCAGCCCTTCAACAGTGACCCTGACGTAGCAGCGCCTGCGTACCTGTGGAGAAGAGGTTAACCTGCAAAAGAAGACTTAACTGAGGGAGGGGAGGGTGGGAGACGCTCTGGAGCCGACTGTTGCTTCACAGGTAAGATTCACCTTTTGTTGTGTGGGCAGGATGGTCCCTCCCCTTACCGGGCCAATCCCCTGGCAACGCCTCCCCAGGCAGGATTGGGAGATTGGCTGAGGTAGGCGGAGACCTCCAGGTATCCAGCCTGGGGAGGATGAAGCCAGCCCGAACTACCAGGAATCGCACTGGGATCCAGGGGGCTGTGCGTGAACATGCAAAAGGCGCCCCCATTTGATGTGGGTAGCAGTCATTCTAGGGATCATTAGGAAAGGAATTATAAATTAAAATGGCCAATAATCACAATGCCATTATACAAATCGGTAGTGATACTGTATGGAGTTCTGGTCGTGTCTCCTCAAAAATGATATATTAGAATATCTTAGAATTTGAGAAGGTTTGGTAAAGGCAGTGCTTTAGGGGTACTCTCATTTTGACTGAAGAAAATCACCATTTTATAGTTCAGATCTGGAAAATTAAATAAAGTAAATGTAACAAAACTGACTAATCACTGTGCTAGATTCCAACTCCTACTTCACACATTAAACGCTCGCTTCCTTCTGAGACTCGGGAAACACCGTGACAGGAAATGAGGCCGCCATCGGGGGTAGCAATGGAACTGCCGATTCACTGTGCTAGAGAAGAAACTAATTTTTTTCTGTTAGATTCACAAAATGTGTACCCCTGTGTCCCACCAGAAAAAAAGCACTGGGTAAAGGGTCGAGGGAAATGATCGAGGGAATTGGAGCTATTCCCCTATAAGTAAAGGTATCATCATTTGGGACTTTTTAGTTTAGAAAAAAAGGTGAGCAAGACATGATTGGGCATGGCATGGCAAAAGTGGATAAATGAATGTTCTCTTTCTCTCTCATGACACTAGAACTCATGGGCATTCAATGAAGCTGAATGTTAGAAGGTTCAGGACAGATAAAATGAAGTACTTCTTCATGAAGCGCATACAGTGGTGCCCCGCAAGGCAAATGCCTCGCAAGACGGAAAACTCGCTAGACGAAAGGGTTTTCCGTTTTTTGAGCTGCTTCGCAAGACGAATTTCCCTATGGGCTTGCTTTGCAAGACGAAAAACGAAAACGTCTTGCAAGTTTGTTTCCTTTTTCTTAACACCGTTAATACAGTTGCGACTTGACTTCGAGGAGCAACTCATAGAACGTGGTGTGGTAGCCATTTTTGAGGTTTTTGAAGACTTTGGTGATTTTTGAAGCTTTTCCAAAACTTCTTTTAAACTTAAAACTTTTTTGGGGTTTTTTTTGGATTTTGGGTTGGGGTGTTTGGAATTCAAGGACTTGGTGTTGGGGAGGGGTTTGCAAGAATCTGGAAGCTTGTGTGTTTTTTCCCTGCATTTTTATGATTTTCTGTGACCATTGGGCCACTCTGCTGTTTTTTTAAAAAAAATTCTGGATTTGAATTTCTGTGTGGTGGGTGGCTGAGGGAACAGTTGAGGAGGGGGTTCTTCAGCAAGAAGCAAAGAGTGGAAGAGGAACCTTCTTTGAGTTGTCCCCCAGAGTCTTAGAAAATGTACTGTACACTTTGTTGATTTTTAAATGTTTTTCTGTCATGTTTAGAAACTTAATTTATTGTTCCTTCAATTTTTGAAATGCTCTTTACAGTATGTGTGACTTTAAAGAGCACTTAATAAACTCTTGTTGTACCAAATTTGGCTTTGTTTGGACTTTTTTTGACCATAGGAACGCATTAATTGAATTTCAATGCATTCCTATGGGATTTCGTGCTTCGCAAGACGAAAAATTCGCTAGACGAAAAAACTCGCGGAACGAATTAATTTCGTCTTGTGAGGCACCACTGTAGTTAGAATATGGACGTCACTCCCACATGAGGCAGTGATGTTCACCAACATAGTAAAGGTAAAGGGACCCCTGACCACTAGGTCCAGTCGGGACCGACTCTGGGGTTGCGCCGCTCATCTCGCTTTATTGGCCGAGGGAGCTGGTGTACAGCTTCCAGGTCATGTGGCCAACATGACTAAGCCTCTTCTGGCGAATCAGAACAGCGCACGGAAATGCCGTTTACCTTCCTGCCGGAGCGGTGCCTATTTATCTACTTGCACTTTGAGGTGCTTTCAAACTGCTAGGTTGGCAGGAGCAGGGATCGAGCAACAGGAGCTCACCCCATCGCGGGGATTAGAACCGCCGACCTTCTGATTGGCTAGTACTAGGCTCTGTAGTTTAACCCACAGCGCCACCCGCTGGCGTTAAAAGATTAGCCAAATTCAGGGAGGAGAATGCTATCAATGGCTACTAGCCAGGATGGCTATGTTCTGCCTCCATAGAAATGCTACTGCATACCAGTTGCTGGAAAACAAGAGCACTCTTGTGCTCTGGTTCTGTGCGCAATTTTCCCACAGGCGTTTAGTTGGCCACTGTGAGAACAGGATGCTGGACTAGATGGGCCACTGGCCTGACCCAGCAGGCTCTTATGTCTAAACATGATTTCAAATTACACTGCCGTGGCCATAGATCAACCAACCAATCATTTTATATGGGCTTTAAAAGGTTGTGGAGTAGGAGAGACCACCAACACACGCTATGACCGCAAAACAATGCAGCCAAGAGAGAGAGAGAGCGAGAGCGCAAATGATTTCAAAATCTCAGTTATAAATCATTGTAGCACATCTATATTCCTTTGGTAAATCCACTGGTAGGTAACCTCAGTCCCTGTAAATCAGGATTTGGTAGCTCACCACTACAAATTAAGAGGCCCTTTCTGCACCCAGGGATGCTTTTGATACGCTAGAAGAGTCTCTCTTGCATGGGTAGAAATCTTTTGGCATGAAAGCATGGAAATGCTCTTCTCCTCCATTACGGCCTGACAGCATGATGTACAGCATGTGGGGAAGCCATAAATCGTAGGTCAGGCCTGCGCGGCAACGTCCTCTTGTAAATAACGTGAGAGAGCCAATAATGCGTGTGGCAGAGAATAGCACTTTTAAAATTCCCTAATTAAGTCAGATCGAAGTAAACCCAACTAAGCCAAGGTTTCTTCAACAGTTTATTATTGAAAACACAATTAGCTGCAGGCACTCCGAGGAGCTTTGTGAAAATCAAAGGCTGTGCTATAACTTGAAGTAAGTTTTCAAGTCACCGACTCATTAATACTAGAGGAGGTCTGCATGGCTGCAAGGCACTGAGTCAGAAGTGGAGGGGAGGGGGGAGGGGGACACAGAATGGCTGCTAGAGTATTTGGGCCAAAATACAAATGATGAAATAATCATGCACCCAGCGTTTGGCAGGCTACTGCCGTCTCTAACCTTCTTCTTGGCTTACACACAGTTGTGAGACTTACTGGTATGTATCAGCACGGAAAGGTTATTATGGGGTGTGGTTTTTTTGCCAAAGCCCAAAACCATTCCCCCAAAACAACTCCCTCCTCTCGTACACATTCATTTCATGAGCTTAGTATGGGGTAGACAGCCACTGGCTGCGTGGCTAGGAACCAGATTCTGCTCCGCTAAAGCAAAGGCGAAGAATCTGAAGTCCTCTAGGTGTTGCTGAATGACAACTCCCATCATCCCATTGACCATGCTGGCTGGGGCCAATATGGGTCCAACAACATCTGGAAGACCACAGGTTAGCCATTCCTGCACTACAGCTGGAGGAGGGGACGACAGGTAAGCCTCAGAGGAGGCCATTCTGCCTCCAGGCAGGGCTAGGACAGTTCCAATATAACGGCTGTTTGTAGTGCTGCCCAGAAAGGACACCCAACTCCAACTTGAGTCCCCAGGTACAAGGCCCATCATCCTTGATCACTGGTCCTGCAAGCTAGAGATGATGGGCGTTGTAGTCAGTCCAGCAACAGCTGGGGACCCAAGTTTGAGAAACACTGATAAACTCTTTGAAGGAGGGAAGGGTGGAAGTTCTTAGTGAGCAGAGGTGGTCCTGTGAGCTTGTAGAACAAATTAGGTTTGATAACTTCCGGGTTCAGAAGCAGTTTGAGTTCCAGGTGCCCGGGAGCAATTATAGGAAAAGGCTATTGCTTTCATGAGTCATTAGTCATCCGATCCCAATATGTAGAACGTTGTTATGTGTTTTAATCTGCTTTTCGTTCACTGCTTATCTTATTATTTTAAAAATGTTTTAAATGGTTGTTTCTAACTGTTTTCATTCAATATTATTATTTTCTCTTTGTAAACTGCTTTGAGGGCATTTTAAAAACAATCCAGCGGTGTATAAATCTACGGAATAACTAACTAAATTAAAAAATAATCCAACAGTGTAGGGTAAAACATTCTCTGACAGGAACTTTCAGCTCAGAATTGCAGAGTGGGGGAAAGTGGTGGCACAGTCACTCTTCTGTACATGAGATAAAACTGTGTCCAAAAACGGATGTGACATGAGAAATTTGCACTAAAATGTGATGGATTTTCATGAGGACTTGAAAATCACAAATGGACGTGGAAATGCAGAGAACTTGAAGATTGAAAAAAAGAGAGAGGGGGAGAACTTGAGAGAAGCCAAAATTGACAGATTCACCTACCCTGTTGAGAACTTGGAAAACCACTGCCAATAGACAATGTCTGGTTTGGTAGACCAATGGCCTGACTGAGTCTAAAGTATCTTACCTCAAAGTCCTACACAGACATCAGTAGGGCTTACTCCCAAGGAAGTGTACATAGCACTGCAGCCTTCATGGATTGCATCCAGTGCTATTTTTTTCTAGAAAAAGAGGTGCCAGAACTCACCATGAACATATCCCTTGTTTTCTTAGAATGGCAATGGCGCCCACCTGAGAGGTGCCAGAACTGAGTTCCAGAGAGTTCCAGCTGAAAACAAAACCCTTGTTGCATCCAACTTTGTCACTTTATGAACAGGAGAACTGTAGCCCTAGAAGAACTGCTTCTGTGTGTTCATCTGTCCTTCTATGAAATGGACACTCCTTCTTTTTGTGCAGCGACAGCACACCGTGCACAGTTTTCCCGGATCCTGATTTTACAATGCAGGCGGATGCCTTACCAAGGCTGCACGGTCAAGTTTCTGAAGAACTGGACAGGGCTGGTACACTAACATCTGTAGCAACATGGAGGGGAATCAGAGCTGGGCCATTTTGCTGTTTGAGGTAATACAGAAAATGCTGCCCTCCAAACACATACCCCATCAGCTAAAGGGGTGGGGTGGGGATGGAAAGGAGGCTGGAAAGCAGTGGGCAGCAGCGGGTGCAGGTGGCTATGGGCAGGTGGTGCACTCCTCAGAGGCTGGGTCTGCCCTCTGAGGTGACCATCTCACCTGATGTCAGCGACTGGGCAGAGGACCATTCCATAGAAGGAGGCAGTTCAGAATTACAACAGGGGGTTGAGGGAGTTCACAGCTCAGAGGCAGATGAGGGGGAAAGCTGGGAAATAATGGGAGAGGAGGAGGAGGAGGAGGGGGAGGAGGAGGAGGAGGAGGAGGAGGAGGAGGACAACTAACTGACGGACACAGTGTCTTTAGAAAGCATTCCAGAACACCCCCACTCTCCCAGAAGACAGCGAGCCTTGAAAGTAGGAGAGCAAAGAGCTCAAAGGCAGGGGGCACGTAGCAGCCCCTGTAGAGGAGATGATGAGAATGATGAATGAGGAAGTGGGAGGGACAGAGTGGGTGGGGTTTCGCTCAGAGCAACACCATTATTCTGAGAGGCCGCATTCCCAAGCCTCTCTCTGTGAATACAAGCAGATGGTAAGAACGTTTCCTTGCCTTGTCCATTCATGGCAACCTGCCATGGGGGTTGGTTTCTCTGCCACCTGACACCTCATGGGCAGGCCAGCCTTGGGGAGAACAATCAAATGACAGAACAGGACATTGTTGTTACTTGAAGGCGAAACCACATGCCCTGGTACTCCTCCTCTTAGGTGTTCCATATGTGCGAGGAGCCAAAATGTTACAAAACTTCAAATTGCCTCCATCAGGAAATCTGACAACTCCCATGTTGGAAGCTTCTTCTTCTCCTTTTTTTAGTTATCTTCCCTCCCCACCCCTCTTCTAAGCAGAAACATCCTTGCCATAACAACAAATCTTCTAGAGGGAGGGGGGAAAGTCTTGCAGGGATGACTAAGTTGCATCCGTTCTCCCAGAGGTATAATGTATACAAATCAAATCAAAATATAAATCATTCCACCCTGTTGTGGTTTATGCACAGTTTCTTTTAATAAAATATGCAAATATTTTGCAGTAAATTGATTTCCCAGTTTCAGTTCTCTTATCTCCGTATTTATTATTCATGATCTCTCTACTCCCCTACTTGAGCAGAAGGGGGGAAATGAGGTGGGTGGAGGGGGTGGAGGGAGGAAATCGGCACAGAGTTTGCTAAGCTTTTAGGAACTAGCTTTATTATTGTTATTATTAGCACAATTTTATACTCCTAGGAATGAAAGATAAATGTAGATATTACTTCTAATTTCAGCCAAAGCTACGAGGTAATACAATGACACCCTCTTTTAATGCAAATCGCTGCAATAAATGGCTTTGTAGCCCATGCACTTGGCTGCCTGGCAAATTGCAATGGAAGTTTGAATTGCTGAGCAAAATGACTGTTGTTTAACCTGTGAACAAGCTGGATATTATTAGTACTGTTGCTCAAGGTGTATATACATCAGTGCTGCAGAGAAAGAAACAATCCGTGAACCTACAATTGTTATGGTAAAATACTGGGCTGTGTATACAGGGTGTGTGTGTGTGTGTGTGTGTGTGTGTGTGTGTGTGTGTGTGTTGCTTATCTGCTTTTCTATAGGATGTCTAAGGGAGATAGAGTGGCCACATGTCTGGTTTTACAAAGGATAGTGTCTCCACTAAAGGAATGTCAGAGGATATGTGGTAAGTGCAATTGAACCTGGCTGGGTTCAAGTGGGCAGATAACAAGCTTTAAGGTTTTTGCTGTGTCCAGTTCTGGGTGCCACAATTTAAGAAGTATATTGAAAAGCTGAAACATGTGCAGAGGAGGGCAACCAAGATGACTGAGGGTCTGGAAACCAAGCCTTATGAGGAGCACTTGAAGGATCTGGGTATGTTTAGCCTGGAAAAGGGGAAATATGATAGCCATATCCAAATATCTCAAGGGCTATCACGTGGAAGATGGAGTTTCCTCCTGCTCTAGAGGGTAGGACCCAAACCATGGCTTCAAGTTACAAGAAAAGAGATTCCAGCTAAACTTCAGGAAGAACTTTCTGACAGTAATAACTGTTCAACAGTGGAACTGTCTCCCTCAGGAGGTTGTGGACTCTCCTTCCTTGGAGGTTTTTAAGCGGAGGGTAGATGGCCATCAGTCATGGGTGCTTTAGCTGAGATTCTTGAATTTCAGGGGTCACTTCCAGCTTTATAATTCTAGGATTCTAAGAGCAGGGGAAAGTTTTAAGCCTAAGGGCTGCATTCCCTTGGGAGCAACCTGCCAGGGTCTATGTGCCAGCCTAGGCAGGGCCAAAGGCAAAATGTGAGCAAGACCAAGGATGAAAGGAATGTTTGCACAATAGGCTGCATTCATCCTCCATCCCGACAAGTAAAAGTCGTCATCACCATTCAAGAGCACCTTGAAAGTCATAAAGACAAGCCCTGCTCAGTGCAAGTTGCAATCACTTATTCACTTATTCATTGCATTTGTAGTCACTTTATACCAAAAAAAGAGTCTCCAGGTGACCCAATTTTCAGGTAAACCAGAGCATTTAAAACAATGTATAGTACAAAATATCTAAAATGGTCAACCAATAGCATCATAAAGATAAGTCATATGCACTCCACTAAAAGATAAGCCCCACCCAAGAGGCCACCTTAGTTGCCAAAGGTGTTACTGAATTAAAAGGTCTTAGCATGACACGTTTCTTAAGGAAATCAGCCCTGAGTGCTCACTGGAAGGACAGATCGTGAAGCTGAGGCTCCAGTACTTTGGCCACCTCATGAGAAGAAAAGACTCCCTGGAAAAGACCCTGATGTTGGGAAAGATGGAGGGCACAAGGAGAAGGGGACGACAGAGGACGAGATGGTTGGACAGTGTTCTCGAAGCTACAAACATGAGTCTGACGAAACTGCGGGAGGCAGTGGAAGACAGGAGTGCCTGGCGTGCTGTGGTTCATGGGGTCACGAAGAGTCAGACACGACTAAACGACTAAACAACAACAACAAGCATGACACGTAAAAACTTATCACATTTCTAAGGTTTTGCCCAAATCTGATTTCTTGCAATTTCAACTCCCTAGGCTCTGCATTTCTACCAGATCTGATGAGCTTGCTGTGGTGAAGGCTCATTTCAGCTGGGCATTGGTGCATTAGGGTTGATGCAGTTATCCCTTTGTCAGGAACATTTCTCTAGCTTCCCACAGCTAGAGGGAAGAGCTTGGAAGCTGGACAATGGCAGCACTTGGCAGGCACAAAAACAGATTGCCAGAAACACCTGCATGATCCCCTACTAAATGAAGGCAGGACAGGGACTTTTTGGTGACAGCAGCCCAAAGTGTGAAACTACCTCTCAAGAAAGGTTAGACCCTTCCCTTCTCTGATGTTATTTAGGCAGGTGGCTAAGACATTTTTTAAAAATTCTTTCAAGCTGTTAAGGTATTTCAGTCTTGATAACGGTAACGTTGCTAGCTATGGCATGTCTCTACTCTGTCATTGTACTGAAATTTAATGTGTTGCAAACAACCAAGGGCCTTTTTTGTTGTGGGGTGAGAGGAAAGTTAGTATAGAAACAGTTTGTGTAAATAAAATTAAAATACCGGTAAATTGTAACTTTGTCTGGATTTAAATTGAAAGTTGCTTTTGGTGCCAATCATGGCTGAAAAGCAGGGCATTGATTGATTGATTGATTGATTGATTGATTGATTGATGAGATTTATTATGTCCCCTTCACCATAAGGTCCCAGGATGTCCATATACAACCATATAATCATTACAACATTAAAATCCAGTAAAACAATCTAAAACAAACCAAATAATATCCAGTGAGTCCACATTTAATGGGAAGGTTCAGGAAATCATGCAAAAATGCACAAAGTCAGGAAGGCCCCCTTAAACAATCTGTAAAAAAAAACCCACAAAGCTGTTCCCCTCACTCTCAGACCACCTCCACTTGTTCCGATCACCTTCCCCTTACTTTCTGACTATCTTCCTGATCACCTCCCCTTGCTCTCTATGCTGTATCTCAGTCTCCAAATCTCCAACTCTCTGACACTGCCCAAACACCCTCCCAAGGTGAGTACAATGGCTGACAGGATTGCCAACCACTGTTTCCCTCTCTACCTTCTCCTTCTTGCATTCTTCCACTGCATATTTGGATTTCCTCCATTTCTCCCCAATTTATATATTTTTTTCCCCACTGCCTGCATAAGGTTGCACGATCGCGTAAGAAATGTGAGCATGTGTTGCAGGCTTACTGTACATCAAGCAATAGAGGTCACATACAATTTAACTGTCAAAGACTAGAATGAAGACGATATAATATACAGTGGTACCTCGGTTTAAGAACTTAATTCATTCCGGAGGTCCGTTCTTAACCTGAAGCTGTTCTTAACCTGAAGCACCACTTTAGCTAATGGGGCCTCCTGCTGCCACTGCACGATTTCTGTTCTCATCCTGAAGCAAAGTTCTTAACTTGAGGTACTATTTCTGGGTTAGCGGAATCTGTAACCTGAAGCATCTGCAACCTGAAGCATCTGTAACCCGAGGTACCGCTGTACAGCAGGGCTTTTTTCAGAGGGAAGTCAGTTCCGGCACCTCTCAAGAGAGTGCCATTGCAATTCTAAGAGAACAAGGGAGGTGTCCATGGTGAGTTCCAGCACCTCTTTTTCTAGAAAAATAGTGCTGATATACAGTAATAATAACCCTCTTCAGAGCAAAAGCTGTCCATGCAGGGCTGAAAAAATACTTCAAGTTCCTTAAGTGCTGGAATCAAATGTAGAAAGGGGACGCTTGATGGAGCTGATAAAGTATTTGCATCCTGAGAAGCCCGCATGAAAATATCACGATGCCAGGTAAACAAATATAGAAATATTGGCATCAGCCTATACCATCATTGTTCAAAGCATCAAACAGTCAGTACTGTCTGCTTTGACAGCAACCATCTGACTTCTTAGAGATGTGTGTGTTCATTCCAGATTCAGTCTCCTCATCAGTGTTGACCACCTTTGTCTGTAGATGACCAGTGGTGAAGCAATAAAACTGCTAGCCCATTTGCCAAGCTAAGCAGGATCCAGCATGGTTTCAAATTGGATGGGAGACCACGTGTTGAGATTCCTGCATTGAAAGGGTTGGACCAGATGGACTCTCGAGAGTACTTTCCAACTCTATGTCAAGGTGAATCTGACCCACCACTGATCTCAGAATACAAAGCCCAAGAGGTACCTGTGTGAGGGCCACTACAAGATGCAGTGATGGCTGTCAGCTTGCACGGCTATACAAGAGGATTAGCCAGTGTGGCATAATGGTTAGAGTGTTGGACAGGGACCTGGGAGAGCAGGGTTCAAATCTCCACTTGGCTGTCATGCTCACCGGGTGACCTTGGGCCAGTCACCATCTCTTAGCCTAACCTACCTCACAGGGTTGTTGTGAGGATGAAACGTAATGGGGAGGAGAAGAACCATGTACACCAGGGGTCAGCAGACTTTTTCAGGAGGGGGCTGGTCCACTGTTCCTCAGACGTTGTGGGGGGCTGGACCCACCCCCTCCTGAAAGCACCTCCATCGAGAGAAAGGACCCCCACCCCCGCCATCACTCACACCACCACCACCTCGTCTTCAGCACCATTGGTGGTGTCCTCTGCCTCATCCAGGGGTCCGTGGGACACAGAGCCCATGCCACTGGCCTGGGAGGCGGAGGCAGGCTCCCCACTGCTGCTGCCGCTTCTTCCCGCTCGGCTCTTGGCCATGCGCAGCAGCCTCAGCAGGAAGGAAGGGGCATTGCCCAGAGGCACCCACGGCTTCAGATTGGCCGCAGGAGCTTCCTGCAACCAATCCAAAGCCACGCCAGCATCGCGGAAGTCAGTCCCCATCCGGCGAGGCCTCCACGCCGCGCCAGTGTGGTGTAGTGGTTAAGAGCGGTAGTCTCGTAATCTGGGGAACTGGGTTCGCGTCTCCGCTCCTCCACATGCAGCTGCTGGGTGACCTTGGGCTAGTCACACTTCTCTGAAGTCTCTCAGCCCCACTCACCTCACAGGGTGTTTGTTGTGGGGGAGGAAGGGAAAGGAGAATGTTAGCCGCTTTGAGACTCCTTAAAGGGAGTGAAAGGCGGGATATCAAATCCAAACTCTTCTTCTTCTTCTTCTTCAGTTTAACGCGGGGACTGACCGAGCGGGTGGCAGGGTCCGCAAGGTTCGCAGGCCCAATTAACGAGCCTGGTGGGCCGCATCCAGCCCCTTGGCCTTAGTTTGCCGGCCCCTGGTGTACACCATCTTGGAAGATAAAGGTGGTATACAAATGAAATAAATAAATAACATTCATAGAGGATGAGGCTATTAAAGGTAAAGGGACCCCTGAGCATTAGGTCCAGTCGTGACCGACTCCGGGGTTGTGGCGCTCATCTCGCTTTATTAGCCGAGGGAGCTGGCGTACAGCTTCCGGGTCACATGGCCAGCATGACTAAGCCGCTTCTGGTGAACCAGAGCAGCGCACGGAAACACCATTTACCTTCCCGCCGGAGCGGTACCTATTTATCTACTTGCACTTTGATGTGCTTTTGAACTGCTAGGTTGACAGGAGCAGGGTCAAAGCAACGGGAGCTAACCCCGTCACGGGGATTCGAACCGCCAACCTTCTGATCGGCAAGTCCTAGGCTCTGTGGTTTAACCCACAGCGCCTATTAGTCAATGGCTATTAGTCATGACAGCTATACAGGCAATCCTTGTTTTGTGTGGTGGTTACATTCCAGACCCCTGCTCTCATCAGTGGGGCCCACGTAAAGTGTTCCACCCCGCCCCCTTTCCACCCTTTTCAGTAACATTTTGGTGACGTTTTCAGGTCACTTCCAGGTTCGGTGCCATGAGTGCATGCACGGTCCCACGCCATTCGGATGTGAGTAAATGGGTCGTTGCCTGTACTGCCTCTGGGATTAGATACATCATGTCTCCAAACACCAATTGCTGGCAACCACGAGCACTCTCATTTTTCTTGTGGGATCCCACGGGTATCTAGTTGTCACAGTGCTGGTGCCAGGCTATTTTGTGCCCTAGGCAGGGCTACCTACTTGCACCCCTGATTTTTTTAAAAACGTGAAGATCAAAAACAGATGCCTTGCAGAAAAAAAGAAAAGAAAAGCAAAAAACCTCAAGGCTGCTAAATTTATTCAAGAATAAGTAATACAACCATCTTTGATTATCTTTTTCAAATGCAAAAGAAAACGTTTTAGCACGCAACCTATTTTGAACAGTGCTATTTTTCTAGAAAAAGAGGTGCCGGAACTCACCATGAACACCTCCTTTGTTCTCTTATAATGGCAACGGCGCCCACTTGAGAGGTGCCAGAACTGAGTTCCTGTGAATTTCAGCTGGGGGGAAAGCCCTGATTTTGAATAATCCATATAAAACTGTATAAAACTGCCTCTCAAAGGTCTGCCCCATAGGCAGCCTATTGATAGCACCAGCCCTGGGTTGACCACTATGAAAATAGGATGTTGGATTAGATGTGTCTTTTGTATGATCTTCATATGTTCCTCATTGTGATGGGGGAGACCCAGCTGTCAGGCTCTTTACCTATCCAGATGTATTTATTTTCCCTTCAACTTTGGTATCACTTTATTTTGAAAAATAGGCCAATTATTTCTTTTTCTGCTACCACTACACCTTCATTTACTAGGCACCGCCCTCAAAACTCCATGAGGCTCCACCTTCTGACCTGCAAAGAAATCATCATACTCTTCCTCTGGCCAATCAAAATCCACATGGCCCCGCCCACTGGCCCACCCAATTTTGCCCACTGACCAGGTATTTTTAAAATCGCAAGTTGGTGACCCTGATTAGAGGCAAGCGGCGTTTTCCTTCCAAATGTTGCTCAGCACTCTTGGACATACAACCCTCTTTGGACTATATTGATCATGCCTTAAATGAATACTCTGCTGGATTGGGTAGTCAGGATGAATACCCACACTGAAAGGAAGATGAGCAGACTCTTCTGCATGAGGTTAACACTTTTGCAAAGCTGGGGGGTTTCTACTTTCATCTTCATATGCACCCCGTAGAATTACCAGTGCTGTTTTTTGACAGGGCTTCTGTGCTTCAGCAGGCAGAAGTTCAGCAGATAAAACTTTCAGAACAGAGATGAAATGGTAGGCAAGGATTCACCTGCTAAATTTCTGCTTGCTGCTTTAGTTACTTGAATCCTACCCCTCCCTGAAATAGGCAATCCTCGCACCTCGTGATTTAAGCTTTGTCAATATACACCTAATAACAAAGTCCATCTTGAGCATCAGAGTCAGCTATTGTTTCATCGTTTCACCAACTAGTGGTAGTGTATGGGGTTTTTCTTCCCCCTCCAAAAGATGTAAATTAAACTTTTAAAAAAATCTCTCCCCAGAAAAGTCTGCTTTTAAAAAAATAAAAGTTTGCTCATGTTGCAAAGCACTATCTGCTAAGTCCTCCAGCTAGGCTAAAAGCCTATCCCACTGCTCCTTGGGATTCCTAGTGAATTAATAATGCTGCTGATGAATATTCAAAAGTAGGCAGCTATTGTGCCTCCAAGCACATAATTAATTATTCATTACACATTTTTATTCACTGAATTAAAAAACACAGGGTGCTCTGGGAAATGAAGTGTACTTCACTGCGGGGGCATGAAATTCTACACTGTCCCTTTAAGGATTATTACTCTGTATTTATGGTTGCCAGGCAACATAAATGCTGGGCAATTAGATCATGTGTTGTCCCTGAAGACTGATGGGATAATAAGCAGTAGTCAAGTATTAAGTTGACCTAGTAAAGGTCCCACGCGAATAAACCTGGGGCAGGACCACAGCTGGCATCTTTCAAATGAAACTTTTGCATTGGTACGGTACGGTGGGGTTGTGGCTGTTGTTGTTAAGTGCATTTGGACAGGAATGTCACATCTGGGAGGAAACGGGGCAGCTGCAGGTTTCGGATTAACAGGGCTGCACCTCAGTACGGTAGACACCTGATCACCTTCCAGCATTACAAACATGACACCTTCCAGGCCGGAGGTGTAGATCAAACGTTCAGCAGTGCTGGGTCAGGTAAATTATGACTTTTTAGAAACTGTGAGGAAAAGGTGACTGGAAAGAGATCCATTTTCTGGGTTCCCCTTTCTTCTCTCTCTTCCCCTCCTTAGCATCCTTTTAGTTATTCTCTTGCTGTCTACCCAGTGGCACAATGAGTCTGTGCGCCTGGCTATTAACCAGAAGGTTGGTGGTTCAAGCCCACTATGGGATCGCAGTGGGCCACCATGGTGTGTGGTCAGTGCACTGGGGGGACTAGGCTCACTCCCTAAGTGTTCCCCCAGTGCCTCTTTCTCAAAGCCTGGGAAGCTTCTGCCTGGCTTAGGGTGGGAGGCACAATGCTCAAGCGCTCAACAACACGCGTGCAACCTGTCCTCCCCCTTGCCCTTGCAAACTGGCGCCTCTGACCCCAACTGTTCCCCTAACTGGAACTGGCATTGCAGGGCATTGGACTAGCTCTGTAATTCTTTGTTTCCAGCACTCCCTTTGTTCCCAAGATATAAACAAAACAGTGTGTTGAAGATAAGATCTATCCACCCTGCAGCCAAGGCCCATGGTAGACAGTTTGGGGCATGAGGAGTGGCCCACTGAGAAAGAAAACATGGCTTCTGCACCTTTGATAGTAACATAGATTGAAGACTTCTAGTAGGTGTAGCTCAGGCTTGGAGCACCTTTCTCAGCCTGAGGGCCACATTGCCTTCTGTGAAACCATGCAGGGGCCGCACACCTGCGGTTGGCTGGGCCTGATGCAAAAGTGACCAGAGCAGCAAGTGCAATTTTTAGCTTTCTACAGCAGGCTAGTTTCTACATGCACTCAGACAGCCTACATGCACCCAGACATTTCTGTCCTCTCATACAAGCAAGAGGCAGCAAGGAGTGGGGGGGGGGACACTAGCAGGTCTGATAGAGGTTGTAACTGGGAAGGAGATGGAGAGAGTCCCAAGAGGGCAGGTAGAGGGGCGTGTGAGGCCACATCTGGCCCCTGGGCTTCAGGTTCCCCATCCCTCTTTTAGCTCCCACCTGCAAGATGCTGCTGTAGACTAGGTGGGGGGGGGAGCTACTGTGGTGTTTGCCCTCCTGGGTGTGTGACATCATACTGGGTCCATAAGGAAATGGTTAACTTATTGTAAAATGACTAACCAATGGGAACCCAAGGGGGCAGAGTTAACTGTGTATAAGGTTTAAGAATAGAGTTGGGGGTTTCTTTTTGGAGGAGTTAGAGTTAGGGTGGTTGAGAAGACAGTCTGGAGTTAGAAGAGACAGAGGAGATAGGTCTGTGGGTTGGGCTAGTCTGGTGTAAGAAAGTGAGAGAATTTGTTAAGGAGGAGGAGGAGTTTGGATTTGATATCCCGCTTTATCACTACCTGAAGGAGTCTCAAAGCGGCTAACATTCTCCTTTGGATTTGGATTTGATATCCTGCCTTTCACTCCCTTTAAGGAGTCTCAAAGCGGGTAACATTCTCTTTTCCCTCCTCCCCCACAACAAACACTCTGTGAGGTGAGTGGGGCTGAGAGACTTCAAAGAAGTGTGACTGGCCCAAGGTCACCCAGCAGCTGCATGTGGAGGAGCGGAGATGCGAACCCGGTTCCCCAGATTACGAGACTACCACTCCTAACCACGACACCAAGAGGAGTCAATCAAACAGTTGAGATAATCAGTCAGAAGGTATTAGGAAGGTATAGGCTGGTAAAGAAACTAAAGTTAAGATACTGACAGGAATATCATCTGAGAAACCATAAATGTTTTTTAATGTTTGTAAAGTAAACTTGGTTTTTTTGGTTCACTTTTAACAATTGACTGGACTCAGTGTTTTACCAGGGAGTAACTGGTTGGTGGCAGTGGGGAAGTGAGCACAGTGGTGGCACAGGGATCAATAGACCGTTAAATGTTCGGGGACCCTGTGTGATCGCCACTGCTACCAAGGAGGCAGCAGATCTGTTCTCCAAGGAGCGCCTCAGAGCTGTCACTGCCACCACAACAGCATTAGTGGGTGATGCGTTCCTTGGAGGCTGGGTCCGCTTCCCCTGTGGATCCTGTTGGGAAAAAGCACCAAGCCAAAAGCCAGCTCCAGATGGCTGGAATGCAAAACAGGATGTTGTGGTTTACAGATGTACTGTTGGAGAAAAGGTGGAGCCTATTCTCTGTACTGAGCACCGGATGTTAGCTCAGAGTGTCATCTGACCTGTGCTGGAAGTACAGGGGAGGAGTGTGTGACTCTTCTAATGGAGACTGAAGGGTGCAGTCACATTTCTATGTACTGTTGAGTGACAGGAATAAAACATGTAGAAAGAACTCCTGTCTGTCTCATTTCTCCTCCCTGGGAGGATGCAGGGAGGGAGAGAGAAGCAGAGGGTGTGTTCTTCTCACGACTAATGAGAAGAATCGCCGGGTTTGTTTACCTAGCCTGCCGGAGGTCGCAGACGGACGGTAAGCAACAGTATCTCGCTCAATTGCCTCGGGGGAGGCCAGGTACCTCTGCCTGTGAGCTGAAGATACTGACAATTGACTGGACTCAGTGTTTTACCAGGGAGTAACTGGTTGGTGGCAGTGGGGAAGTGAGCACAGTGGTGGCACAGGGATCAATAGACCGTTAAATGTTCGGGGACCCTGTGTGATCGCCACTGCTACCAAGGAGGCAGCAGATCTGTTCTCCAAGGAGCGCCTCAGAGCTGTCACTGCCACCACAACAGCATTAGTGGGTGATGCGTTCCTTGGAGGCTGGGTCCGCTTCCCCTGTGGATCCTGCCACCAAGATGGTGGCCTCAGCTTGCCTCATGGGTGGGCCATCTCTGGAAGAAATGCACTGTGCAATGAGGTCACAACAGAGGGTAAATCGCCCTACATGTTCTAGGGAGAGAGGGAAAGAATGTGACATGGGAATGACATTTTTTGGAAGCATCCTCATCCTTCATAAGGTGAGTTTTACCGGGAGAAAACGACTGGCTCCCTCCTCCTTCACAGCAATGCTTTTTGTCAGTCCTTTCTCCTTAATTTCAGATCTATCTCTTTCCTCCCATAACTATTTGCAAGTTCAAGCACATTCACATTACTCTATTCCTCCCACCCCCCAACAAAGAAAGCTAAAGTCAGTTCCAGTATCCCCACTGGTGACATGAGATGATAGTTTTATTGTACTTTTAGATCATTAATTTTGTAGAAGAAAATAGGAAACGGTGCCTTATCTCTGTCTGCAGACACTTTGCTATGCTAGAGCATGAAATAGTTCACAGTTGGAGATACAGTGATGCTTTCTATAGTTTTGTAATATGAGGCAATAATAATAATAACAATACAATTCCCAGGAAGTATTATATATCCCTTAGCGTGAGAGGAAACAGAGGTCTTATCAGAGAAAATGCTTGTGCTTGTAGATGTATGCTGACATGTATTCAGTGGCAAGAACGGGGGGGGGGGGGGAGGAGAGAGAGAGAGAGAGAGAGAGAGAGAGAGAGAGAGAGAGAGAGAGAGAGCCTCTAAAAGGCAAAAAGGTACAGCCATTCTGATTTCACCAGCCTGCTAGTAAGTTCAGCTCTTTGCTGCAAAGTAGGGGGACAGCATATTTTGAAGGTGCATAATGTATTCTGAGTTCTTTTGCCTCCTGAAAAAATAATAATAATTGAATGGGTGATTTCCATACGGTTTTTTGTCCCTTGTGGTTGCTAGGCAGGTGTTCTTTATTAATTTGAAGTGGCCATGATTACTTTTGCCACTTCATATGGCAACACAGCACTGCAAGCCAAGCGACAAGATTAGCAGAACCATCCACTGTGGCTGTGGCTGGACTGTTTCACTTCTGATCCCAGATGATGGAAGGATCACACATCTGAATGCATCCCTTATGGGTTTTTTTTAAAAAAAATATTTTTTATTGAATTTTACATTTTATCATAATAACATCATATCAAATAACCAAAGTACAGTGGTGCCCTGCAAGACGAATGCCTCGCAAGACAGAAAGCTCGCTAGACGAAAGAGTTTTCCGTTTTGGAGGTGCTTCGCAAAACGAATTTCCTATGGGCTTGCTTCGCAAGACGAAAATGTCTTGCAAGTTCCTGCAGTGGTTTTTTCCTCCCCCCCCCCTTTTTCTAAGCCGCTAAGCCGCTTATCAGCTGATCCGATCAGCAGATAAGCCGCTAAAAGCCGCTAAAAGCCGCTAAAAGCCGCTAATAGCGCTAATCCGCTAATCCGTCAATGGGCTTGCTTTGCAAGACGAAAAAACCGCTAGACGAAGAGAATCACAGAACGGATTCTTTTCGTCTTGCAAGGCGCCACTGTAAAACAATTCCCCATTTTCCCCTTCCCCCCACAACTCCCCTCCACTTCCTCCTCTGTTTTTTTTTTTTACATATCAACTTTTCCTGCTTGTTTTGTTATCTCTTAATATAAAGTTTGTTAGATTCAGTGTTGTTTTGCTCTTATCATCATATCATCTTTGATGTTTCTATATTCGTTTTGATTATTGGATGTGTTTACTCAAACCCTGCTAGTGAGTCCATGTTTTTACATTGTTTCTGTAGATACAACATAAAGGGCTCCCAGTGTTTTTTAAAGTCTCTATTGTCCCTTATGGGACAAAACAAGACAAAAAACAAAACAAAAAAACCCACACCTTATGGGTTTTCTTTTAAAGTCCCTGTACTTAGAAAACAAGTATATCTATTCCCTTGACAGAGCTGTTTTCTATGTGCGAGGAGGTTTTTATATGAAGCAGTATTCAGGCACAAGAACATAAGATAAGCCTGCTGGATCACACCAATGGTCAAGCATCCTTTTCTTATAGAGGCTAACCAGATGACTATGAAAAACCTACAAGCAGAACCTGAAAACAACAGCACTCTCTCATCCTGCCGTTTCAGTCCATCCTCTTGCACAGTTTAGTTGCCAGTGTGGTGTAGTGGTTAAGAGCGGTAGTCTCGTAATCTGGGGAACCGGGTTCGCCTCTCCGCTCCTCCACATGCAGCTGCTGGGTGACCTTGGGCCAGTCACACTTCTCTGAAGTCTTTCAGCCCCACCCACCCCACAGGGTGTCTGTTGTGGGGGAGGAAGGGAAAGGAGAATGTTAGCTGCTTTGAGACTCCTGAAGGGGAGTGAAAGGCGGGATATCAAATCCAAACTCTTCTTCTTCTTCTTCTCTGAAAACCTTTCCAGCTCTACAATATCCTTTTTGAGGTGAGCCAACCAGAACTGTGCACAACATCCCAAATATGGCCACACCATAGATTTATTTAACAGCATTCAGATACAGTGGTACCTCGGGTTACATATGCTTCAGGTTACAGACTCCACTAACCCAGAAATAGTACCTCGGGTTAAGAAGTTTGCTTCAGGATGAGAACAGAAATCGTGCTCCGGCGGCGTGGCAGCAGCAAGAGGCCCCATTAGCTAAAGTGGTGCATCAGGTTAAGAACAGTTTCAGGTTAAGAACGGACCTCCGGAACGAATTAAGTACTTAACCCGAGGTACCACTGTATTGGCAGTTTCCTTTTCAATTCTATCAAAATTAACTTTAACCCGGAAATTGTTGACATCTTCATCTAGCTTTCCACTACAAACACAAGGTTGCATTCCTGGTCAGTCACTGCCAATTCAGACCCCATGAGCATATATGTGAAATTATGATTTTTTGATTTTGCCCTGGCTTGCATCATTCCATACAATGAATCTTATTAGCCATCTTAATCCCCATTTACTCAGTTTGGAAAGGTCCTATTTGAAGCTCTTTGCATTCCTCTTTTTTAAAAAAAAAAATTGTTGAAATGGCCCCCTCCCAACTAGGGATGTTGGAGATTTCCGATGAAAATGGAGAAGGAAGCGAAAATTGCTGCTGTTTGCATGTTCCTCTGTGGTCAGGAAAAGAAATCAGAGAAGGGAATGCAAACATTAAAAAGATTTCCTAACAGTTCTGTCATAAGAATAGCATGGAAAACCACACTACAGCTTTCTATATTTTCAACAAGTATCCTTCAACCACTGCCTTTTCTTTGGAAGAGTATTTAAAAGTGCATCTCCTAAAGAAGATGTCTTGCCAGAGGAACAATCTGCCTATTCTGTAGAAGTGTGTGTTTCTCTGTCGATATTCAGCTATCCACTATAATGGTGGTTCCTTTTGAGTGGCAAGAGAAGCAACTGCTGTTGTTGCTTTTATCATGGCTGCCATGATAAAAAAGCACCTCAGAAGGCGGCTTTGTAGGAGGTGAGGGAGTGTGACAAAATGGCGGTGGCTTTTCCTCTCCAGATATGTTCACCTCACTCCTGAAATGCAGTGGAAGCAAAATAAATGATTTTGAGGTGAGTGAAATGGACCTTGTTCAATTCATTCCATTCCTAGGGGGAGGGTGGGTGGAACTATCCAGAAGCATCCCCTTTTTCTTTTCTTGTGTGCTTATTTACATATACCATTAAAGTTTTGTTGGTTTCCCTAAAACATAGCACCTCCGAAGCATTCCTTCCTGTGCCAAACAACTTTGGAAACCCTTACTATCTCAGTAATTTTCTGTAGCAGCATCTTTTCTTTTGACAGCGCTCGGAGAAATGGAAGACCGTGGCAGTGCTAGAGAACAAGGCCTTTTATCAGTATCTCTAGATCTTCTGTGCTAGTGTGTGTGTGTGTGTGTGTGTGTGTGTGTAGGTCCTGCAAGTGAGATGAAGAGTCTGAGAATGAAGGGCAGGCAAATGACCTACATCATGTGTGAGATCCAGTTCATGTCTTTGTATTCCCGTTAGAGGAAAGTCCCCGATGACCTCACTTCCGTTTGTTCCTCAAGCAACAGGGCCAAGTCCAAGCAGACCTCTCTGGCAAGACCCTGTGAAAAGCGTGTGAGGAAACAGAGCTCCAAAGAGATGTAGAGTGCCAAGAGATAATCACTAAAGGATCAGGGGGCAGTCAGTTCCCCCTCTCCCTTTGTAAGGGATACTTCTCAAGAGCCAAGGTAATGGATTCTGTACCATTTGTAGGCTAGTATTTCAGCGTGGTAACCTGCCCTCTCCACACTGCTCAGCATGGGGCTCTGGGTGTTAGTCTTTCACTTTTGACCCTGTGGGTATTGTTCTACAGAGAGGAAAGAAATGTTGTGTGTTCATCAGTGAAAAGAAATCATTTGCTGCTATAAAACTGAGGCAATCTGCCTTGTAATTCTTGTACACATATATATATATAAGGATTAAGAAACTCAGTAGACAGAATGCCTTTGCGCTGGTGCAATTGACCCAGCGGGGGGTTCTGCTGCAATCCAGTGGGGGGGGGAGCGTTGTGGAGTGTGCAGGTGGGGTAATTGTGAAATACAGTGGTGCCTCGCAAGACGAAAATAATCCGTTCCGCGAGTCTCTTCGTCTAGCGGTTTTTTTGTCTTGCGAAGCAACCCTATTAGCGGCTTAGCGGATTAGCGCTATTATCGGTTTAGCGGCTATTAAAGGCTTAGTGGCTTAGCGGCTAAAAGGCTATTAGCAGCTTAGTGGCTTAGAAAAAGGGGGGGAGCGAAAAAAATCGGAACACTCGCAACACGTTTTCGTCTTGCGAAGCAAGCCCATAGGGAAATTTGTCTTGCGAAGCAGCTCAAAAACAGAAAACCCTTTCGTCTAGCGGGTTTTCCGTCTTGCGAGGCATTCGTCTTGAGGGGCACCACTGTAGTAGTTAGAATAGTACTGTAGGAGCAACAGTATAGTAGGCATTGTTATAATTATAATGATGGATCGGTGCATCTGGTTATTAACCAGGAAGTTGGTCAAAGGATTCCTGCACTGCTGGGGGTTGGACTAGATGACCCTCGGAGAACCTTCCAACTCTGCAATTCTATGATTCTATAAAACAACCAACAAGATACAAGAAGACAGAAACCCACATTATTTATTTATTACCTATGGGACCGCTTCTCCTGGTATGCCCCGCGGAGGACCTTAAGGTCCACAAATGACAACATTTTGGAGGTCTCAGGTCACAAAGTGGTTAGATTGGTCTCAGCTAGGGCCAGGGCCTTTTCAGTACTGGACCCAACTTGGTGGAACGCTCTCCCACAAGAGACTAGGGCCCTGCGGGACTTGACATCTTTCTGCAGGGCCTGCAAGACAGAGCTGTTCCACCTGGCCTTTGGTTAAACTCAGTTTGACCCTTATGTTTCCATCCCCTTATGGTCTTGATTTATCGGCTACTTTTAAAATGAGGCTGCATTTTAAATTGCCTTTTAACTTGTATTTTAATTCCCCCGCCCCTTATGTTTTTTACTGTGATTTTATTGGTGTTAGCCGCCCTGAGCTGGGGAGGGCGGGGTATAAATAAAATTTATTATTACAGTGGTACCTCAGGTTAAGAATTTAATTCATTCTGGAGGTCTGTTCTTAACCTGAAACTGTTCTTAACCTGAAGCACCACTTTAGCTAATGGGGCCTCCTGCTGCTGCGCCGCTGCTGCACAATTTCTGTTCTCATCCTGAAGCAAAGTTCTTAACCTGAGGTAATATTTCTGGGTTCCTGGAGTCTGTAACCTGAAGCGTCTTTAACCTGAAGCATATGTAACCCGAGGTACCACTGTATTATTATTATTATTATTATTATTATTATTATTATTATTATTATATCACTATTTGTTAAATTTCTATACCACCCTTCATCAAAAGGTCTTGGGGCGTTTCACAAGATGTGTATGTGTGCACACACAGTTATCTTGAAACCCTGTCTTATTTATAGCTAATAAATGAGTTGTATGACAGCCCACGCCTCATTCTTGACTACGTTAGGGGTGCAGCGTCCAGATAAAATATTGGCTGGGCACGGTGACAGGAATAAAGGGGGTGTTTAGTAAAATAACCAGCAGAAATCCAGCTCAGAGTTGTACACCTTGAATAAGGTGGAAAGGTGGCACAGGGGAACGTGGCAAGAGAATCTCATAGCAAAGTGAGCGCTGGCACAACACATCCCGCCTTCGGATTGGACAACCCAGTGCTGGTTTCTTCCAGCACTGAGTTCCCAGGATTCTGGTGGAGGGGAAGAGGGTCCTGTCTGATAAAGTGGAATAAGATTGCTTTAAATGTGTTGGTTTTCTAGGGGTTGTTGTTTTTTTAAAAAAAAATAGAGGGAGCATTTTAAAAAGAACATAATATTGGCTGCAAATTCACCGTACCTTTAAAGCACATTTAAAACACATGACTCCCTCCCCCCTCCTCCAAAGAATCCTGGGAACTCTGAGTAGCTGAGACTCATATTCCAGGTCCTTTAACCAAAAGATGCTTAAATTGCCCACTGGTGCTTAGCAGCTATTCCGTGCTATGTCTAAGCAGACCTTCCATAATTGGAAAGCAAAGTTAGTAATGGTAGCAATCTATTTTCTGAAAGCTTGAACATTATATGTTTATAGGGGTGGAGGGGAAAGGCTCAGAACATGCTTTATTCCAGCAACCTAACATTCCTCCACCACCAGAGGACAGCTGAAGGCAACCAGCCCTTTATACAAGTCCTAATAATTTATTACAATTCAGGATGAAGTGGACAAACAAGACAGAGAACAGAGAGAGGGAGATCAAAGAGATGTGTGTGTGTTCAAAGTGAGCATAATTAGCTGTTATTCCCTCAGTCTCTGAAAAGTTCAGAGTTTCACAACCGACAGAATTGATCTGCTGTGTGTGTATACATATATATAGTTTAACTTCACTGGAGGCTACAGGAGACTCTCAGCATCTGACACACAAGAAAGTTGCTCTGAATTCCTTCAGGCATGTTGGAAAGCTGTGCTGATTTGAATTATGTGAGGGGCCTGCGGAGCATACATATGCCTTCTTTTGTGGAAACATATTTCTTGGAAATCTAACTTTACCTTCCCAACCTGGATTTTGCAAGTAGGACCAGAATCTAGGCATTCCAGTACAGTGGATGCTCGGGTTGCGAACGTGATCCGTGCGGGATGCATGTTCGCAACCCGAGCATTCTCAACCCGCGTCTGTGTACCTGCGGGTTGCGATTTGGTGTTTCTGTGCATGCAAAAGCACAATTTAGCGCTTCTGCGGATGCGCAACTGCCAAAACCCTGTTTTGGTTCATTTGTAGGAATGGAGATTTATAAATTTCCCATGCAGGAATGAAATTGTTTATTGCAAGTGGGGCCTCCAACCAAATGTTGCTGTGCGAAGACCCTGTTCAAGATTCCAATGCAGCCAGCCATGCCCTCTTCCAGAATGCCATTTCATTCTCACTCCCCTTGCTTCCTGACCCAACAATACTCAGCCTTCATTCCATGATCACTGATCCTCAGTCTTCACTGGCTGTTATTGCTTTTGCTGGGGGTGGGGTGGGCTTCTTCCATGCTGAGAGTGTCTCTTTTACCATATATTTCTTGGGTTTCAGCAAGGCTTGGAGTTCACTCAAGCCTGCTTGCACCAGTAGACTGGCGATGCGGCAACAAGACTGGTGACTGGAAATGGCCGCCGGGACCATATAACACTGGTCCTAAAGATTCTACATTAGCTCCAGGTATGTTTCCAAGCCCCCTTCATGGATCGCTGCCTTGCCGTGGCGAAGGGGCTTGAATAACTCAGAGAAGCTATGAACTATGCTGAACAGGGCACCCAAGATGAACAGGTCATAGTGGAGAGTTTTGACCAAACGTGATCCACCTGGAGGAGGAACCGGCAAACCACTCCAGTATCCCTGCCAAGAAAACTCCATGGACAAAGACAACAGGCATATAAAAGTTACCAAACTGTGGGAGGCAGTGGAAGACAGGAGTGCCCGGCATGCTGTGGTCCATGGGGTCACGAAGAGTTGGACACGACTAAACGACTAAACAACAACAACAACATGTTTCCAAGCACAATTTGCAGTGTTGGTGCTGACCTTTAAAGTACTCCCTCAGCCCTGTATACCTGAAGGAGCATCTCCATCCGCATTGCCCAGCCCAGACATTGAGGTCCCCCTCTGAGGGCCTTCTGGTGGTTCCTTCACTGTGAGAAGTGAAATTACAGGGAACCAGGCAGAGGGCCTTCTTGGTAGTGGCACCCGCCCTGTGGAACACCCTCCTATCAGATGTCTAAGAGATAAAGAACAACACAACTTTTAGAAGACACCTGAAGGCAGGGAAGTTCTTAATGTTTGATATTTTACTGATGTTTTTATATTTTGCTGGAAGCAGCCCAAAATGGATGGGACATCATTAATAATAATAATAATAATAATAATAATAATAATAATAATAATGCCATGTGTAGGGTGGCTCTGATTGGACTATATAAGGACCAGCACTTAGAGGATTGAGTTTGTTACCTGCATATATGATTCTGTCCTCCCATGCAGTGTTTAATACTTCCCGCCACCCACATCTTCTTTCATATTAAACGTATATTTTTTATTCTTCTCCACATTTTCTCCCCCCCACCACCACCATCCCCAGTCATCAAATGCCTCTTTTCTCTTGATCACATGCAAATATCCCCTTTTTTGCCTTCAGAGAAAGCTGGCAGAGGTAGGGGGGAAATGAATTTTTCATTCCTTGTACCCTGAAAAAGTGAAGACGGGGCTGATCAGAACATGAATTGATATACAATGCACCTTGATCACACTTAAATTATTCTAGAACAGATAAAAACAAGGCAGGAATTGTTGTTTTGTTTTCTGCTCTGCATTTTTTAAAAACAGTGCTCATCGTTACAAGGGAATCCCAAATGGCCCCAGGGTCCTTGAGATTAAAAGTAACCAGGAAAGGACAGGGGTAGACAAAAATGTCTACTTCAGTTCTCTCATTTTTTTCCCAGTCTTAAATTCTGTTCTCCGTATTTCTGCACTCATTTTCTTTTTGTAAAACTCCTCCTGAAATTTCACCAACATTTCAGCGAAAGTTTCTCCTATCAAACACATTTGTGTGTGCAGTTTTGACAAATATACAGTTTTGCCAGCAATTTCCCTCAATATAATGCATGTTTGCATGCTATTTCCCCATGTTTTTATACACATGACTTGGCTGGAGAGCTGCATTGCAAAATTCGGAGAAATGCGAATCTTGCACCGTGGCTGCATCTCAGTTTGCATTTTGTTTCAGAAAGTGCAGATTTGGATAGGTCCACCTTTAATTGCACACAGAATCCAATTTCTCCCACACCCCTAGGAAAAGGTTATGTTTAGAAACTCCATTGCCAAACTTGCAAGCTATTCTAACTGGATTCATGGTACATTGTATATTTCCTGCTGGGTTCACTGTTCCTTGCCTCTTAAGTGGCACTGGTTTCCTGTTGTTGGCATTGCCAGAAAACTACTATGGTATAACTTTGCAACTGCAGGTAGAATGGAGGGCCGACTCTGTCGTCATCTTAATATGTCCATATTTTCTTTGGAGCAATAATTAAAATAACATATTCACCAGCTGGTTTTTTCCCCTAGATTTAATCTGCTCAGGCTCTGATTTGCATATTAAAAGCACTAATTAGCCCCTCAGAGTGTCTGAGCACGAATAGTGCAATAACTGGTCATGTAGTCACTAGAGACCACCTTTTCTCCACCCCCCTCCCTGAAACTCCCCTCCTCCTTCTCC
Source organism: Podarcis liolepis (assembly GCF_965112155.1). Classification (NCBI taxonomy): domain Eukaryota; kingdom Metazoa; phylum Chordata; class Lepidosauria; order Squamata; family Lacertidae; genus Podarcis; species Podarcis liolepis. The sequence goes on from NC_139554.1 coordinate 19,947,291, forward strand.
CTGTTCTTTTGGGACAAACTCATGTATACACAGCCTCGGTCTCTGGATGGTAGTAATGGCCGTGTGTAGGGGGTTGTCAGCTTTGTTTTCCAGCATTGAGGGAGTGTAATGCCGGATTGCTTCATTCTTGTCTTTCTTCTTCCCTTTGATGTGTCGTGTTTGATCTGTTGGCTTGTCTGTCAGTCCGACACATACACACACATTCTCCATTGACTCAGACGCGTGAGAACTGCAGAGCGAAGGAAACAGTCATTGGCCAATGGGAGCAGTTGAAACTCCCTCCCACCTGTCCAATCCAATGCTCATTGGATATCCCTCTCCCAGTTTTGATACAGCATTCATTAATGTGTGCGTGTGTGGCTATAGGGGGCAATAACGTCATCTTCTCAACTATTCTTCTTGCTAAGGTTAAAAAAAGGTAAAGGACCCCTGACAGTTAAGACCAGTCACAGACAACTCTGGGGTTGTGGCACTCATCTCGCTTTACAGGCCAAGGAAGCAAGCGTTTGTCCACAGACAGTTTTTTGGGGCCATGTGGCCAGCACAATGGAACACCGAAACCAGAGCAGCACACGGAAACACCATTTACCTTCCCGCCAGAGGGGTACCTATTTATCTACTGGCACTTTTTGGCGTACTTTCAAACTGCTATGTTGGCAGGAGCTGGGACCAACCAACAGGAGCTCACCCCGTCGCGGGGATTCGAACCGCTCACCTTCTGATCGGCAAGCCCAAGAGGCTCATTGGTTTAGACCACAGTGCCACCTGCATTCTTGCTAAGGTTGTCCCTAGCTTATTTTGAGGATAGTGTGATTGTCTTTGCACGTCAACTTAGAAACCACAATGCTGGCCCTAATCCACAGTGGCCTCTTGGACCATTGGGAAAATTGATGCAGTCAACACTGAAGTAAGATGCTGGTGACTTTTGCTTCCTTTTATTAGATAGCTCCCTGATACGACATTTTGACTGCACTCCTAAAAACCATTCAGATGCTACCATGGATCATGGATCCATGTTTTTCCTTTTTGGAAGGTGTGAGATGTAACCTTAGAGCATCATGTAAAATGTGAGCTGATCTTGGCGACGGCAGTTTCTGCGATCTTTCTCAGAAGCGACATCTGGATGTTACTAGCGTTCATGCTAGATGGCTTTTGTGAATGCTAAGAAAAGGACAGTCTCTGAGAACCTGCCAGACATATCCCCAGTCCTAAGTGTTTGCTTGTCTGTAGATAGGAAGAAGGGACGGAAGCTGAGAGACTTCACACAACGTACCTTTTCACACAAGACATAGTCAAAGTATGGAACTCGCTCCCACAGCTGGCAGTGGTGACTTCGGAGAGGATTAGAAAAATTTGCGTGGAGGGGAAGGCTATCAATGGCTGCTAGCCACGATGGTTGTGTTCTGCTTCCACAGTTGGAAGCAGTAAGTGTTTTGCTAAGAGGCTTTTACCTCTTGGAACGGAGACCCTGACCACTGAGGGGAACCCCTAGAGCACAACAAAATGGAAACCATGCTTTGAACATACAGTATATAAAGTCCTTGATATGGTTCTCGGCAGTGCTATTTTTCTAGACAAAGAGGTGCTGGAACTGACACCTCCCTCCTTCTCTTAGAATGGCAAGGGCACCCACCTGAGAGGTGCCAGAACTGAGTTCCTGTGAGTTCCACCTGGGGGAAAAGCCCTGATTTCCAGTATCTCTGATTAAAGTTCTCAGGTAACAGATCTGTGCAAAACTCCTGCTTGCAAAACTGTTGTCAGGCATGGAAAGGGACCTAGCACAGACCCATCGCCCTGCAAGGGATCCATGGCCATTCTCTAGAGACTCTTCCTCCTGCTGCTGCTCATCCTCCTTGTTGTCACTGCCTGTTTACCTGCTCTCCCCAAGCACCCTAGCAACTAGACTAGCAATGTATGACTAGAGTGATACATCTGAGCAGTGGGTGTGTAGGCCACATCCCGTTGGACAGTTATATGGATTGGGCCCAGAGGAGGAGGGAAAGCAAGTGAATAGTGGCACCTTCAAGAGAAGGAAGGCCCGCTGAGTGCAACTTGTATACACACACACACACACACACACACACACACAAGCCTTGGAGCTCTCACTGCCCACTTGTGACCCTAGATAGCCAACACTTACTAGCAATGGCTGTGTTAAATGGCACATCCGACTTCCTTGGAATGTCAGCTCCTTTGATCTTTCCATGGCAATCTCAAGAGCTGACCTCAAAAGTGTATACAAAGGTTTCATTAAGTTGTCGTCCTGCACCTTACTCCCTTTTACCTTCAGTAAGCTGCTGATTTCTTGGTGCAATTAAGACATTGCCTGAAGGGGCCACAGAGCCTTGGGGAGGGAGAGGGTACCATAGAGGAAAATGCCAGATGGCAGCTATGGAGGCACTACTGGGGGTTGGCCAAAAACTGGGAAGGGAATTGTCTTGGCTCCCACTCCATCTTTGCCAGCTCCTTTCTGACTCACACTCTCGTGTTGCTCTTTCCAAGAAGTCTTCCCTGGGGATTCCAGCATGTTACCTAGACGTCTGCAAAGATGCATGGGAGGATCCAGGGAGAGACAGTCTGCCTGCGAATACTCCTAAAGGTGCTTCCGGGGAAATGAAAGTGTTTTGAAATTGGGCGGACATACTGCAGGGCACAAAGTCCTGCTGTTGTGATATTAGCACCATGGGAGGGAGGCTTTCTGGCAAAACGAGGGCCTCAGCTAAAACAAGTTCTTGAAAAAGTAAGGTGTTCCTCCAGAAACATGAGATTAGCAATCAAACTGAACCAGAAAGAGAAGTCTGCTTTGTAACAAATCAGCTGGTGGACTGTCAGGTTTGAGAGATTTGGGAGGGATGGTGTTTTCTTATTCTTTCCTCATCTGCACACCTATCCAACACTGAGGCAAGAGCACCTGAGGGAGCAATATACCTTGTTCCACAAAACTCAATGGGGAGCCTTCAAGGACTGCAACATGAAATGTAAAAACCCACACCCTGCTTCTCAGCCCAACTTGCCAAATATAATAAACTAATATTAATATATCAGCAGCGTCACCAACTGAGAAATGATACATAGGGCAAAAGTCTTCTTTTTTTGTGATCACTCATAGCCGAATAAGATTGTCTTCCATAAACACGGTTTTAACAATGAGTCCGTAAGAGACTGTGGAGGCCAATTCTGGATCCACACGACCTTACACAGTGGGGACATTGGTTTCTGGGTGGGAGTTGATCACGGTGTGGATTTGCCAAGCGTGCCTTCCTCCTAGGACATTTCTCCCTTGTGTCCTGAGTTCGAGTGTCTTCAAAGCCCATGACACCTTTGGTAAAGGCTGTTCTCCAACTGGAGCGCTCGCAGGCCAGTGTTTCCCAGTTGTCAGTGTTTATACTACATTTTTTTTAGATTTGCCTTGAGACAGTCTTTAAACCTCTTCTGTTGACCACCAGCATTACGCTTTCCATTTTAAGATCGGAATAGAGTAGTTGCTTTGGAAGATGATCATCAGGCATCCGCACAACATGACCAGTCCAACGAAGTTGATGTTGAAGAATCATTGCTTCAACACTGGTGATCTTTGCTTCTTCCAGTACACTGATATTAGTTCACCTGTCTTCCAAGTGATGTGTAAAAATTTTCGGAGACACCGTTGATGGAATCTTTTGAGGAGTTGGAGATGGTGTTTATAAGTGGTCCATGTTTCACAAGCATACAGTAAGGTTGGTAGTACATAGCTTTGTAAACAAGCATTTTGGTTTCCCTGCGAATGTCCCAGTCCTCAAACACTCTGCACTTCAGTCAGAAGAAAGCCGCACTCGCAGAGCTCAGGCAATGCTGGATATTGGCATCAATGTTGGCCCTTGTGGAAAGATAACTGCCTAGGTATCAGCGGTGTCACAAACTGAGAAATGATTCATAGGGCAAAAGTAGCAAGCAGTTGAAAAAGGAAGTATTTCTTCACACACAGTTAAACTATGGCATGCCCCTTTGAAGCCAGATCTGCTGCCTCCTCTGCACACACACACCCACACACCCAATGGCACCTCGACAGTGGACTCTGGACGAATAGCAGGGGCTGCAGGTCTCCTCCCATCCCTAGGGAGGAAATGGCAGTGGCTGCCCTCTGGGGTCTCCAGGAGTCTTTAACCGGCCATGGTTTAGAGCAAGCCTCCCACTGGTCTTTCATTCCCACTTCAACCGCTAGGTAAGGTTGATTTGATTCCCCTCCCTTTATCCCTGATGCAGATATTCACTGACCCCCTAGATCTTTATTCATCCCTTGTTCCTGACGTAGCTCTTCGCTCCTCCCTTCTTCCCTGGCTGCAGGTGGGGGGCAGGGAGAGAGTGGTGGAGGTGCCATTTTGCGGTTCACCTCAGGTACCAAAATGCCTTGGGTCAGCCCTGCAGTCCAAACCTCTCACCTTCCTGTGTCTGCCCCGCCTCCCAAAATTAAAGAAATCAAATCATACATCTCCAATAATTCATTTGCTCCTATGAGCTTCTTCCCAAATGTATGGCTCCTTATTCATGTCATGCGAATGAGTCTCTGCAGATCATCAGATGGCGCAGGTGCTTTTTCCAATGGCCTCAGTTCACATATTCAGCTGCAAGAAACCAGCTACTCTTATCCACACAAGTTACTCAGCCAAATTATTCCACATTTTGTGTGTGTGTTCAAGCATTCCCTGAAACCCCACCGTCGTGTTTTGGCAGCATCTTACTCTGGGGCAACTGCATTGTACCTCGTAAGCTAGATTCTTCCTCTCAGATTTGTTGGCATAAATCTACTGTCATTCCATTAACTCCCAATGGAGTCACCCACACAGATGTAAGAACTGAAGAGAATACAGACTACGATGCATCATTACGCTGTAGTATTTTTCCGCTGCGGCTTTTAATCTTTGTAGAACTGACAGCTTCTCTTTCACTCTCATTCTCTGGAGTGGAAGCAACCAGTTGTGCTACATTGTGCGCTGGGCTTTAAAATTGCTGCAGCTGCTAAGTACAGGTTAAGAAGGTGTCTCGGAGAGTAATAGGCAGGGCATCTTTTATCTCTTGTGCATTGGGACCCTGGCTCAGCAGCTTACATTAGGAACCATGACAATTTTAGCAAGCTTTGAAAGCCATGCCATACTTTACCAAGCAGGCCAAAACTCAACTGTTCTGCATTTCAGTAGCGGGGGAAAGATGTTTGCTGAAAATAATTGGGCCTGGCAGCTTTGCGTTTGTTTCCAAAAATAAAACCAGTAGTTCCAAGACTCACTGAATATTTGGTTGCTCAGTAAACCAGTCACATGCCTGGATCTTGTGCCCAGTAAATCTGGGACGAGATTTCTGTCTATGTAATAACATACTACTGCAGCAAGGTGCATTATTATTATTATTATTATTATTATTATTATTATTACAAATTATTCTAGCCTTTATTTTATTAGGTATTTATTAATTAACACCATTTGTTGCCTAGGCAAGCCCAATCTATGTTGCCCTACGCATGTTGTCCTCCAGACTACAATCCCCATCCACCCTAAACAGTGTGTGCTGACTGGGGCTGGTAGGAGTTGTACTTCCAAACATCTGGAGAACATTAGGTTGGCAAAGACTGGCTTACACCATTCCTATGGGGATTATGTCATTATATTGTTTAGCCACTAGGTGACCCTGGACATGTATGTAGGCAGAGTCTGCTGGGTCTGGTCTTCTTGGAGAGAGGCATTAAAGTTCTTGTTTAGTCCCCTGACTGGTATGTCCACTAAGCCATGGGTAGGGAACCAGAGTTTTCCTTCTCCTAGGTGGGCTACCTTCCCAGGTTGATGAGCAGAGTTTGGCGAGCTTGAGATATGCTGAGGCTGTGACAGACCTACTAAGGATTGTCTTCCTACTGTAGATTGAAAATGAGTCTTACCATCTGGTCGATACCTTCTAAAATATTGTCGGAGACGCCATACAAAAAAGCATAGATTTGCCAAGTAGGATACAGAAAATGGTAAGTACAGAATAAAATACGTCGGAGGCACACTATCGTACATCAATGCATCATAATTGCAATTTAAAACTCTAAATAGAATCAGACAATAAGATGTTATACCTGTGAGGCAAGAAATGTATATTTAAGAGATAATACATGCTGGAGGAAATAAGGTTTTGCCGAAACACTTCTTGAAAAAGCACTTTCCAGTGTTACTCTTTGTGTTTGTCCCCAAATTATGGTCATTGTAGTTGACTAGGCTGCCACAATAAGATTCTCATAATAACCTTCTCTAATATGCTTCTTGCTTCTGGACTTAATGTTTGAGAGACAGAGCCATTCCCAATGTTACTTTCCTGAAATCATTCCTTTATAAAGAAGCCTGCTGGGAGGTAGGCAGAAAATGTCCAAAGCGGAAGGTTTTTCAGTAAGAGTTCTCAGATACACACAACTGGCAGACTAAATAGTTATGAGGAGTAGACCTTTCTGACATTAAAAAGACTAATTTTTTGTCCATTTTCTTTCCCAGTTCCCAGCACAGACCGGTTTTTATGTTAATTTATGAGATTTTAAGACCACCCACAAGGTTACTGGGTTGTTGTTGTTGTTTAGCACAACAGTAGTGTACTGAATATTTCATTTTAATAAGACCTTATATGTTGAGGTCTTTTGTGATGTGATTACTACCTCGGGATAAGTGTTGCTTCTCCAGTTATAAATACCTAATTTCATCAGATGAAGTCACATTCAAATAAGATGCTAAACTTACCACACAGAGGCCTTAGCATATAAAAAAGAGCACGAAAATCAGACCTTGAAGACTCAAGTAGGAGAAAATATTGTTGAGGGGCATATCTTCACAAACCTGTTTAACAGCTGTTCGGTCTCTTCAGGAATTCCGGATGCCGTAGTTCTATTAGCTGGATGAGGAATTAATTTTGATTCTTTAAAAGAAATTGTCATGCTACAATCCCCCAACATCCTTTGAGGGAAACCATATCTGTTAAAAATATAAAACTCAAGTATGCAGCATTCTTGAGGAACACACTGGTAAGTGTAAACGATAAGTTAAAAGTTTACTGGTGCATAGTGGATTTTGGGAGAAATAAATGATATCACAAAACGTTAATCTCTTGTGCCTCAAGGGGAAATTGCAACTTTTTCAAGTAATGTGCAGAGTGTCTTCTCCTGCTAGCTAATTTGTTTGAAAGAGAGGCCTGCATTCAAGCAATTGTCCAAGCGCAGACAGCCAAGTTTCATCTTTGGAACGGTACCACCCTCCTCTCGCGTGCCACATTTAAAAGCTTTCGCTAGGCCTAGTCTTCTTTCCAACTCCTTTTTCTCACTCCTCCACCCCGCCCCACTTCCAAGAGAGACAAAATCTGGAGCGGTGGGTTTGCGTCTGTCTTTTGGCTTCAACCCCAGATAATGTGGAGCTCCTGCCGCAGACAGCATCGCTAGGTGTCATCTCCGTGTGGATTGAGACCAAACGGGAACAAAAAGGCACTTGGGCTTCTTCCTACGGTTTTTTAGAGATCACACACATCCCCCACCCCTTACTTTAAAAAAGAAAGAGAGAGGGAGAGATGCATATGCGCTCACAGAACTATCTGCACAGGGCCTGTGGCGCTCCTCTTCACACAAACCCTTTGCCCTCTCCACGCCCCACTTTGCAACAACAACAGCAACAATCAACCCCCAAGGATAGCTCACATTTCTGACCAGATTGTGCGTAAAGGTTCCAACAGGCGCCTAGAAAGTCATTCCAGCAATTAAGTGTTGGTAGCGATCCCCCCCCCTTCTTCTCCCCCTTTATGAAGGATATGCCCCACTGTGCAGGGTATTGCAGCCACCCTCCCTGTCAGGCCGTTTCACAGTAGCATTGTGGCGCCATGGAGAGGAGCTAATTGGATTTGTTGTCACCTCCCGAAGCTGCCAGGAGCTCACGTCTGCTCTGGTTACAGATGAAGACATCACGGTGACAGGCTTAGAGATGGCTCAGCTGGCATCCTACGGACACTAATAGAGCCATGTTGATTTAATGTCCGAGCGGAGAGGTGCGGACAAGCTGTTCAAGTTTTCCATTCCAAACAAAGCAAAGATCTGTTATATCAGTCATTTGAGGATCAGTAAATAAACTTCCATGCGTGCGCCTCTCAGTTCCCAGGCACCTAACAGCACTCCGCAGGATGACAAAGTATTTTAAACATTGAGACTGTACTTCCTTCCTTCTCTCCTTGTCCCCCCCCCCCACCGCCCAGCACTCAGTAACCAGAGTGCTGTCTCTATGGTTTATATTGCCCTGAGGGAAATCAGTTAATTCCTCCATACATAAATTTTACTTAACTATGTAATTATGGATGAATCCTATTAGTCTTTAAATTGCTCACTAGTTAAAAGGTGTGTGTTTCTCTCTCTGTGTGTATGTGTGTGTGTTTTCTCATATGGAATTTACAGATCATCTGCACTTAAGAAAGATTTAAAAGCCACCTTGTGGTTTTATCATTCCCCCCTCCACCCCCAGAAAACAGTACAGAAAAGAAAGCTGTCATCTGAACATTTTAATATATTCCACATGCACAAAGTCTTAATGATAATGATTTGAGTGGGTTAAGAATACTCCACCTATCTTCACAAAACACCTCTGAAGTGGTGGATTCCTCTTGTTCCCGTTTTATAGACTGTGGTGTTATGAGTTCTGGACCAGGATTCAGAGCGGTCTGTGCGTGGTCATAATGTACTTTTACGTGCACGCAGAGGAAAGAGTGGAGAGGAAAGGGAGTGACCTTCTTTTCCTTTCCAATGGCAGCCCCTTATGTAGCATGTTTGAGAGCAGGAATGCCACCTTTGCCCCACGACTGTGGATGTCCAGGACCGTGGGCACTATGCAGCATACATGGCCCTGGCACCAAAATTTGTGGTGTGCCTGGCCCCTTCATGGGGAATTTTGTGGGTGCTTAGGCACCCAGGGCCCCGGGGAGTTGGCTTAGGCACCCAGGGCCCCGGGGATCACTTGATCTTGAGGGGATGGGGTGGGGACCACAGGTTGCTACCAGAAGGAGAAAGCTGAAAAGCCTTCATGTACGTGCAAAACACCACTTGTGTAATGCAAAAGGAAGTAAATAGCTCAGGAGACCAATACCTCAAGGAGTACCTCTCTGCATATGAACCTACCTGGACCCTGAGATCATCCTCTGAGGCCTTCCTCCATGTGAGGTCCTCAGGGTGGCAACACAAGAATGGGCTTTCTCTGTAGTGGCTTCCTGTTTGTGGAATGCTCTCCCCAAGGAGGTTCTTCTGGTACCTTCATTATATATCTTCAGGTGCCAGGCAAAAACGTTCCTCTTCGACCAGGCCCTTGGCTGATTAATATTCTATAGCCTTTTAAATATGTTGGGGGGTATTGATTTGTTGTTTCTGTTTTAACTATTTATTCATGCTTTTATCTCACGTTTTTATCCTGTGAACCACCCTGAGATCTTTTGTTGAAGGGTGGTATATGAATCTAATAAACAAATAAGTAAATGAGAAGGCATAATTTTCTGCCCTGCATCCATCACAGGCAGCACTGCTTTCATTCCACTGCATTTCGCCTTCCGTCAGAAATGATGTTATTTATCTCAATATCCACTGTGATGAAATTATGTATGTCATTAACTTCATAAACTACAATTTCATTACGTTATTCAACTCTATCCAAGTCAGTGCCAAGGAAATTCAATGCAAATGGAGGGGGTCGGAATGTAATCAATTACGTATTGTCTGTGGAGGGAAAGCAACGACAGCAAATACCGAGCCTATTTGCCAGATTGAGTTCCAATCCAGACAGGGGACATGTGCAACTTTGGTCCTGAGTCACAGGGCCAGCCCAAGACATAGTACCTAAGGCTTGTCAAGTTATTTTGATAGCCGAAGCACAAAATCCCACAAGCAACTTTTTCTGGGAATTGAAATACAATAATACTATACTAGCAATTTGCTGCCCTTTCATGACACCAAAAATCTGCTGCCTGAGACCTCTGCTTCACTCTGCCTAATGGTGGGGCTGGCCTTGCTAACACATAATGTCAATGCTAGCTCGGCTACTCATACAGGTTGTTGCTGTTGTTTGTTGTTGTTTAGTCGTTTAGTCGTGTTCGACTCTTTGTGACCCCATGGACCAGAGCACGCCAGACACTCCTGTCTTCCACTGCCTCCCGCAGTTTGGTCAAACTCATGCTGGTAGCTTCGAAGACACTATCCAACCATCTCATCCTCTGTCGTCCCCTTCTCCTTGTGCCCTCCATCTTTCCCATGTGCCCTGGTCAGCTGGAAATATAGGTAACACTCATTGAGATTGGTGTTCTACCTGGGAGGCAAAAAAGAGAGGGAAGGAGAAGAAGTTTGGGGCACAGGAGATGGGAAATATGTTGTAGCTGAGTAGCAAGAAGTAGTCATGGGCACTGCTGTTGTTTTAGGGAACCAGTGCTGCTGTTAGGTAGAGGGCTCCCTACTAGTACATGCAATTAAATTGTGTATTAAATTTATAACAACTTTTTCTCAGTCAAAGGTTGCCTTCAGATGTCAGTATTTTGAAGGAGAAATTCAAGCACATACTAGATATTTAGCTTTGTGCAATTAAAGTGGATTAAAGCACTCTGTTGCCCTACTGTAACAAATCCTCATATATGTGTATGTATGGGGGTGGGTAGGCGAAGGCGGGTGTGAATGTGTGTAACTTTTTGTAGTTTGGAGTGACAGAGAAATGTACTGAAAAGTGTGGGATGACTGAATAATTACTGGGAAGGCCTATAACCAACATGCAAACAAATCCAGGTGAATGCTCATTTTCATGTAACTTCCCAGCAAACAAATCAGAATTAACACACAACAATGACGGGACATAGTCTAACCTCCACATAAGCTTTGTGCAAGAAAATCAGGACAAATGCTCAATAAGCAAGTTATCTGGAAGAGACCAGTTGGGGAAGGAAGGAGAGTAGTAATCCTAAAGCCTCAAACCCTTGGAGAGGTTCAACCACATCAAATGCCTAGTGAAACAAAAAAGTTTTTTCCATTCATCTTGAAACCACAAGCGAAGGGTCTGAACGAACCTTGCTAGGGAATAAATTCTACAGCCTTTGCACCACAACCAAAAGGGCATCCCAGGCAGTCATAGGTCTGAAGATGGCAACATGAAGAACATTACCTCATATGACGAGTATAATGACAATTTCAAGAGGGTTTTGTATTTGGATCGTGCACCAACCAGAAGACTCAATTTAGACTTTGATTTGAAGTTTTGCAAAAAATAAAAGAGTCCACTTTGGTGCTTCAGAGGCTCTCTGGTTTGGCTTGGGGTCTGAGGTCAAGCCCACATTGGGGGGGGATGACAATTCATTTCCCTACCACAGTCACAAGTAGAAAATCTAATAATGACTATGACTTGTTTTCTTTTTACAGAAGTGGGTGAAATTTTCATACAAGATGAGCTCTCTAGAGTGAATGTAGCTTGCTAAATTACAGACAAATAGTTCAACTTATTTTCATGTAATTACACACACACACACACACACACACGAGTCTAATTTCTTGATTTTTTCACAGAAGTGAATGAAATTTGCAGGCATGGTGGGCTCATCTGAGAGGATGACACCTACCATATTTCAGAAGGATAGTTGCAGTGATTTTTCTGCAAGGAAATGGTGGGTAAAGAAGGAGTCACTTCACCTCACCCAGTGTTTTGTGGATGATTGGTCTGTAAGAAGCAGGCATGAGAGAGGTGCTCCTTAGTAAGAAGCAAGCAAAATTTCAGACAAATTGGTCTAGGGGCTTTTGGACTAGGCACATTTAAAGGTGCTTGGGAGCAAGAGAGAACTAAAAGGTGCTTGCTTTTCTGGATTGAAGAACCCAGGTAAAAAAAACAACCCTCTGATTACAAGCTTTACCTGTCAGTTGCAATGGACCATACTTGCCTCCTGATCTCCACTCTGGCATTCACTCTACCTCACTGACACTATTGAGAACAGAAAATCAGATGACTACTGCACAGCTCTAACAGCTGACAACCAAACCATGTCTTATCAACAACTGACCAAATCTGTTTAGTGAATTTCCTCCTCTCAGTTGGATCTTTGACAGAACCAGCCCTATTATTAGGCACTGTGGGGCAACCACCTCAAACAGGATATGCAGTGGGAAGGCACCAGCAGATCTTGTCAGCTGCTCCTGAGCGCCCAGCTAGACCTTTCTGTTGGATGGAAGAGCAGTGTGTGTCTTGTGGTCTGCTCTCCACCGAGGGTTGGCGGATCAATTTGATTCGGTTTGCATTTAAAGGCAAATTTATCACAGAAACACTTTCCAGCACAATATGAGAACTGAAATACAGCCACCCTTCAGAATTCCACTCACCCAAATTTTGCAATGCAGTTCTCCATTTATAAAAGTGCATATATTAGGGGAAAGTGCACACAAAAATGAACAGATTAGTGAAAATAACATGCAGAAATGTATTGTTTTAGAAAAATTGCTTGCAAAAATCTGTAGTCAAAACTGCATGCAAATTGGGAGAAATTTGCACTAAAATGCTCATAAATTTTCATGAGGACTTAAAAAAAATATTCACAGATTGCTACAGAAATGTCGAGAGCTGAATTTAAGCTTGGAGAAACAAGAAACTAAGAGAACAGAAATGGACAGATCCTTTCATCCCTTAGCTTACTGCCCTCAGGCATGGCACAGGACATGATCCCATTGCCAGTATTCTAATAGGGTTCAAGAGCCAGTCAAGTTGGCTTTTGTACGTAGAATGGTGGGAACACCATCTTTTCCTTCACCCCAGGCAAGCAAATATCTTGGGCCAGCTTTGTGTTTTGGTTAGGGGGACTTGTGCAAAAGGGATTAAATATATGGCACGTCCCTTTTTCATCAAGCCCCTGTAAGAAAGCATTTGAGCTAGCAAACAGGGAAATGATTTGCTTGCCAAGGCTGACTGCCTCTTGCTCTACCTTCCTACACTAGGGCAATGAAAAATTCAGAAAAAAAGGAAAGGGGAAATATGAAATGTAGATAACATTTCTTGGCTGCCTAATTGAGAATCAACAAGTCAGCATCCAAAAGAGCTACCTGAGAAGTCCTGTTGAAGGCATTTGCCTATTTCCAGTCCATCATTCAGCTATATATTTTGGTCCCTATGTGTTTGAACATCTTATATGATTTAGCAACCAAATTCTGCATGGCAGTCCTGATATCAAGGAGCACATTTTTCTTCCTATATTTGGATAGAACCGGGTGTCATTTTTAACCAAGTTGACAGACTGAATCTTTCAAAACTGCGCTGCTTAAAACCAGTCAGTTTTGAAAGGATCAGTCTCCCATCTTGATTCAAAATCATGCCTAATTGCATCCAAACCCTGTTCCTTGATCTCAAGAACCATCACACCAAATTTGGTTATGATATCTTAAGAGGAGTCGAAATGCATAGTGAACAGCTTTCCAAAATACTGTTACAAAAGTTGGATACCACCTACAATTTCATCCACGTCATGGCAAGATTTCAGGTGGTTCCAGTGACACACCCAGGGTCTGTGTTCCTTTGGAATCAAGACGTGCTGGAGAGCATTGTACCTTTAAGAAACATTAATGATTCACATATTTACACCTTCAACCTGCGCAGAGGCAGTCCAGATCTTACAGCATGGTCATATCAATCAGAGCTTGTTCCACACAGCAGTGCAGCACTGGAGTCCAAGGACTCTCTCCGAGCCAGCCTTCAGCCAGCCTGCCCAAGATGGATCTCAGTCTTTTTTCTCTCCCTTCTTCTCCCCAGCACACCTTGCTAAATACATTTTTTTCCTGTCACCTCACACCCAATTACCCTGGCAACCTTCTGCCTGTCCAGGCTCAAGATTCCTCTTAAATGGGCCATCAACACCTTTTGTCATGTTATCCCAGGCGAAGCCCTGGTTTGGAAAGAAAGCTTAGCTTGTATTTTTCCATCGGCCTGCAATCTTTCCTCCAATACTCCAAACAAGCAATATCCTACTATTTATTAATTTCCAGGGTTTAGGGATCCTCCCCAGCCTATAACAATACATATCAGACTTGTTTCATTGGCTTCAATGGGACTGAAGATAGCTAACTTTCTCTTCGTTGGGCTCATTTTCAGTCACCAGCCCAAGGTGGTAGAAGGAACCCTTTTTAAGATACATTCATCTTCTTTGAAACCATATGGCTGGCCTCCCCTCCACTGCCTTCTCCGCAGAGTCGCTACAGGGACCCTTTTCCCCCACTCCAAGACATCACACAAGCCTTCTCAATTGTACAGAATACTTCTTCTGAACACACAAGGAATAAGACTGCTAACCAGCCATGTATGCCTTTTGTTTCCTTTGCTTTCAGCAGTTCTGCAGAAACCAGCCAAAATCTTCCCTGGCCTTCTGTGTTGGCCTAGCGTCTATAGCACCAGAGAGCTGGCAAGGCAGCCCTAGCAGCATGGCCTGCATGCCCTCTCTGCAGAAGCAAGCGGTTTGAGTCCAGAACGAGACTGGCATGCCTCAAGCCTACACAGTTTGCTCCTGATGGGCAGGAATCGCTGAAGAATCACTATTAGAATGGCTGCCTCAAGAATGAAAAGACACAAAGACAGTCCTTTTTCTCTCTTTTTAGTTGGGTGCAGGAGAATGTCGTCTTTTTGAACTCTTTTCTTTCACGGGGCCTCCTAAAAAGCACTGGAGGGTGCTACCTTCTCAGACGAGATTCTGAGCCTACATACAAGCCAATCTAATTGGCTTGTCAATAGTTCCAGGTACAGTCGTACCTCGGTTTTCCAACGTAATCCATTCCGGAAAACCTTTCGAGTTCCGAAACGTTTGAAAACCGAAAACCCAATACAGAAGCCTCAATGTTGTTGTTTAGTTGTTTAGTCGTGTCTGACTCTTCGTGACCCCATGGACCAGAGCACGCCAGGCACTTCTGTCTTCCACTGCCTCCTGCAGTTTGGTCAAACTCATGCTGGTAGCTTCGAGAACACTATCCAACCATCTCGTCCTTTGTCGTCCCCTTCTCCTTTTGCCCTCCATCTTTCCCAGCATCAAGGTCTTTTCCAGGGAGTCTTCTCTTCTCATGACGTGGCCAAAGTACTGGAGCCTCAGCTTCAGGATCTGTCCTTCCAGTGAGCACTCAGGGCTGATTTCCTTCAGAATGGATAGGTTTGATCTTCTTGCAGTCCATGGGACTCTCAAGAGTCTCCTCCAGCACCATAATTCAAAAGCATCAATTCTTCAGCGATCAGCCTTCTTGATGCTCCAGCTCTCACTTCCATACATCACTACTGGGAAAACCATAGTTTTTACTGTATTGAGAAGCCTCAATACAGAAGTCTCATTACAGAAAGCTCAATACAGAAGCTGCATGGCATGTTCGACTTCTGAAAAGTGTTCGATAACCAAAGCATTTACTTCCGGGTTTATAGCGTTCAAAAACCGAAACGTTCTTCAATGGAGGCGTTCAAAAACCGAGGTCCCACTGTGTAAGTAGGCAGCGTTTTAGTCAAAGTTCCTTAGTACAGCGGTTCTCAAACTTTTTTCCCATAGACCACTTGAAAATTGCTGAGAGTTCTGGCAGACCCCCTTCATGATTTTTCAGCCTGCTGTAGCAACTGTAATGCACTTTGCTGGGTGCTGTATGGTTTTTAATTATATTTTTATTGCCTCTTTTATTTCCTACATTGTATTTTATGGTATTACAATCTGCATGCTGTAGAATTCAAATCGTAATGCAATAAAATACAATGTAACAAATAACAGAATCATAGAAATGCAGGGTTGGTCATTTAGTCCAACAACCTGCAGTGCAGAATCGCACCCGAAGCATCCCTGACAGATGGCTGTCCAGCCTCTGTTTAAAAACCTCCGGTGAAAGAGAGTCCCACACCTTCCAAGAGAGCCCGTTCCACTGTCAAACAGCTCTTCCTGTCTGAAAGTTCTTCCTGAAGTTTATTTGGAACCTCCTTTCTTGTAACTTGAAGCCCTTGGTTCGAGTCCTACCCTCCAGAGCTGCAGAAAACGAGCCTGCTCCTCCTTCTGAGTCTTTCAGATATTTGAAGATGGCTGAAAATAAAGGACGAAATAAACTAAAGAAAAGAAGAAATAAGGGTGCAATTGAAAATCAACAACAATATTTAATGTGGACATGCCATGTGCCAATTAATGAATCTTGTGGACCACTTGTGTCGGAAGACAATCGTTTGGGAGCTCATGCTACAGTATAAACTGGTTGGTGTCATTTCAGATGTCTGTAGTTTTCTCTGTGCCAGGGTGGTCCTTAGCATATTTTTCTTGTTTGTGCGTGGCCTTCATCCTAACTTCAAAATCACTCTGCAAGTTCAGATTTCTGGTAAGAGGAACCTGTCCTTTCACTGGGAGGAATAGGAAGCAGGAAGAGGGGGACAGAGAAGAAAAAAAAAGACTGCCATCTACTTTTAATCCTCATCTTGCCTGCTGCTGGCTTTTGTCCTGCACGCATTCAGTGTGTGGCCTCTGACAGATTATCCCGAGGAAATGTGACCCTTAGCAGAAAAAGGGTTGCCCACATCCCTGCTCCAGGTGATATTGATTTGGAGGGGACCCCCTTAAACCCTAGAAATTGATAAATGGTAGGATTTTGATTAACTGGGATATGGATGAAAGTACAGTGGTACCTTGGTTCTCGAACTTAATCCATTCCAGGAGTCTGTTCAACTCCCAAAACTGTTTAGAAACCAAGGTGTGACTTCCAATTGGCTGCAGGAGCGTCCTGCACTCAAGTGGAAGCTGTGTCGGATATTCGGCTTCCAAAAAACATTCGCAAACGTGGTGTAGTGGTTAAGAGAGGTAGTCTCATAATCTGGGGAACCGGGTTTGCGTCTCCACTCATCCACATGCAGTTGCAGGGTGACTTTGGGCTACTCACACTTCTTTGAAGTCTCTCAGCCCCACTCACAGAGTGTTTGTTGTGGGGGAGGAAGGGAAAGGAGAATGTTAGCCGCTTTGAGACTCCTTAAAGGGAGTGAAAGGCGGGATATCAAATCCAAACACTTACTTCCAAGTTTGAGGTGTTCGGGAGTCAATTTGTTCAGCAACTAAGCCATTCGAGAGCCAAAGTACGACTGTACAAGCTGCAGAACTGTCCCAGAAAAGGAATCCCTGGGCTGCTTTTTGTAAACCAGTCTGGCTGGCCTATCAAAGAGCAAATCTGTTGACAAGACAAAAAGGGTTGGTGGGTCATCTGAGAGGACTCCTTTAGCCTGGGGAGACAGATGTTGCCAAGGTGATGGGTGTGTGTGTTTGAAATGACAGGAAAAGAGAGTTTTTTGAGCAAGGGTTGCTGGGAAGAAGGGAGAAGAAAGACTGGGATCCATCTTGGGCAGGCTGGCTGAAGGCTGGCTGGAAGAGATACCTTGGACTCCATAGCTGCATTGCCATGGGGTACAAGCCCCTCTTGAAATGGCCATGCTGTAAGATCTGGACTCCCTCCATGCAGATGGAGGGTGTAAATAGGTGAATAAACCATATTTCTTAAAGCTATGACAGCTCTCCAAAGGAACACAGATCCTGGCTGAGTGCCTGTAACTTCCTGAAATCTTGCTACCGCTAGGCAGAGAGAGAGGGAGGGAGGCACTGGATTTTTGTGACAATATATTCAGTCACTGGAGGTGCATTAATATGGAAATCTAACCTGCTGTATGGCTGGTTCCTCCAAGAATGCAGAGCATCTTGGCAGCATTTTCATGGCAGCTGAAAAGGGAGCTACCATATTGAAGAAAATCCACTCCTATGAAGCTTGGTCTTTGGGGGGGCACATTGTAGTGACTTGAGTGGTGTAGTGGTTAGAGTATTGGGGTAGGACAACCCAGAGACACCCAGAATCAAATCCAAACTCAGCTCTGAAGCTGACTGCTCCTTCGCTCCCTCCCCCTCTCTTCCCAATCCACCTCACAGGGTTGTTGTGAAAATAAAAAACATGAGGAAAAAGAACTGTATGTGCCCTTTGGAGGAACGGCCCCTATTGGCTCCTTAAGGCATTTTTGGCAAGCCACTGCATCTGCCATACGGAGGTGATGTACTGGCCTGCCTCAGAATCCCATTGTAAGGATTAATGATATCATGCATGTCAATATTCTCCTAATCATCCATGGAAGGGACAAGACACAGGCTACTTTCTCTTCTTTAATGCATCCTTGTGTACAGCTGGGATACGGTTAGCACAGAGTGAATCTTAAATGTGAAGCAGCCATTGTCTCTTAAACGAGTGAGTCCCATTTGCCTTGTATGGAATGGGGAGGGAAGATTCTCTCAAGTTAAATTTACCAATGGACAACTAAAAACTATACTGTGTATGAAATTCTGACCACGACAAATGATAACCGTCAGAAATATGATAAGCTTCCAGATTGCAAAAGCTGTTCCATTCCTTTGATAAGATGTCTTATTTCACCTCATTATTTCATTACATTATTATTATTTTTTGTTATACAGGGGTCATCTTCCAGAGTGAAATGATGACTGATTATTATTTTTCGAAAAAAAGAGCACCAAACCTAAAATGTACATTCAGGCTGGCCTTTAATTGACAAGAAATTGTTGCCATTTAGTCCTAGAGGGGAGTTCCTAAACTGAGCAGTACAAAGACAACCTCAGTGACTTCTCCATAATTATAGACTCAGTTCCCCTTGTAGACTTGTTAATTAAATATCCACTCCTGATCATCAGAAGCACTCCATGTGCGTGACCTTCATATGAGAGTTTGGGGAGTGCTGCTGAGTGGTATGTCCATCGCCTGTCTGAGCCAGATTTAGCCTTTGCCTCTGCACAGCTCCAACACCATCAAACATTCACCAGCATTCTAACTGCTGAAAGGACAGGGGCCGTCAACCAATGTTAACAAACAGTACAACTGATAGGAGCTGAAGTGAAAGGTGAGGTTGGTGGGAATGGAGGTGGGGAAATCACACATGGGACTTGGGACTGGGTGGCCTCTGTGCACATGTAGTTTTGGACATGGGAGGGTAGCAGAGTCCATGACACGGGGGAGCTAAGTAGACAAGAGGGAAATAGAGAGGGCATCTAAAGAGGAAATGTTATATTGGTGCAAATGAAAACAAAGAGATGAAGAGGAGCTCTGGTGACCTCTAGGTTAGATTACTACAATGTGTTAACATGTAGAGCTGGCTCTGAAGACTGTTTAGAAACATCAGCTAGGCGCAGAATCCAGCAGTCAGGATGCTTCCTGGAGCAAGACGGTGAAGGGTGGTAATATAAAGGTTAAAATAAATAAATGCATAAAATGTTGCACAGGGTCAGAGAGCCAAAGAGGGGTTTCGAGCATTCTGCTTTCAGTAATAGTCCACCACACCTCCCAGAAAGTCTCTGTGGGGCCTGAGTTAAGTGACCTCAGTCAAAGCCCTATGCGGCCTAGGACCCTCGTACCTACGGGACTGCCTCTCCTGGTATGCCCGGCGGAGGACCTTAAGGTCCACAAATAACAGCACTTTGGAGGTCCCAAGCTGCAAGGTGGTTAGACTGGTCACAACTAGGGCCAGGGCCAATGTCCTATGGAAAAACAGGACATTCCGGGATCAAATCAGAAACTGGGGTGGCATCTGTAAAACTGGGACTGTCCCAGACACTTGTAGGGTCTGCAGTACCATATTACACACACACACACACACACACAGAGAGAGAGAGAGAGAGAGAGAGAGAGAGAGAGAGAGAGAGAGAGAGAGAGAGAGAGGAGTCTGGATAAAAACCAATGAAGTGTTAAACTGACCGTGCCTATGAAAGTAAACTACAATAGGTGGCCAAAAAACCCAACCCTCTCTTTCTTTACCTTTTTTAGTTCCTCACTTGGTTTCTGTTGGCTTGAGTGGAGAGCATTTCTGCTTTCTGAAGTGCATAGGCGCTTGGCAAACTTCTGCTCTCTATGCTTTGCTGAACTCCTGAACACAGATGTCCCATTTGTGTTTCATTAGTGCATCAGTCTCTCGGAGGCTTCCGATCTCTGCACCAGGCGATAATTACCTGGCTCCAGCCCATAGCCTCACCAGCTGGCCGGGGAGCTGCTCTGCTCAGGCCAGGGCCCTCTCTGCTGTCAGCCCTTTCCAGTCAACTGGACAGCTCAATCAGCAGAAAAGATCAAATATGGCTCCCCCCCCCCCCACTTCAAGCTCAGCCAGCATCGCTTTGGTCTGATCTGACAACGCATCTCTCAAAAGACACACACAATTCCTAAAGAGAAATTGGGAATGCATTTATATGGATGTGGCTACCTTCTTCTCTTCTTCTTCTTCTTCTTCTTCTTCTTCTTCTTCTTCTTCTTCTTCTTCTTCTTCTTTAAAAAAAACTTGTGTTGGAAGGAACTCCATTTATTACACTGGAAGCATCTGAAACGAGCAAAATGAATATAATAATAATAATAATAATAATAATAATAATAATAATAATAATAATAATAATTTATTTATACCCCGCCCATGTGGCTGTGCTTCACCAGCCACTCTGGGTGGCTTCCAAAAAAATATTAAAATACTATAATACATCAAACTGGGAAAGGGAAAGGGCTGCTCGTCGGCACATCTCACAGCTAAACTATGGAACTCGCAGCCACAGGATAACCACCAACGTGGAGGGCTTTAAAAGAAGACTGGACAAATTCATGGAGAGAAAAGCTATCAATGGCTGCTGCTCATTGTGGTTGTGCTCTAGTGGTTAAGAGCGGTAGACTAGTAATCTGGGGAACTGGGTTCGTGTTTCCGCTCCTCCACATGCAGCTGCTGGGTGACCTTGGGCCGGTCACACTTCTGTGAAGTCTCTCAGCCCCACTCACCTCACAGAGTGTTTATTGTGGGGGAGGAAGGGAAAGGAGAATGTTAGCCGCTTTGAGACTCCTTCGGGTAGTGATAAAGTGGGAGATCAAATCCAAACTCTTCTACCAGTTGCTGGAAGCCATTGGGGATGGAGGGTTGCTCTTGTCCTTGAGTCCTGCTTGCTGGTTTCCCATCTGGCTGGTCTTATGTACATTTATTGACCTCCCAGTTAATTAAAGTCTTCCTGGCCGTTCGCACTGAGTTTGGAATAATATACAATGAAGACATCAATATATTAAAATATTATTTTGAACATTACCAGCCAGCCAGTTCTATTTATTGGCACCCACTGGAAATAATTTGCTATTTTCTAAGGCTTTGTTTGCACCAGAACCAGTCTGATTTGGTGGGGTGGGGTGGGGACAGGGACCGGAAAGGTCTGAGATGGGGAGGATGGTGTCTGGGAACCCTTATATTAATAAGGAGACATCCCAGTGTGAATCCACATTTTGCTCCATTGTGGACAAGCCTTAAGGCTAATTCTAAGGGTAATTTATTTTACTGGGAGGGAAGGGTTAAATATCCCCTGCTCATGCACTGTGATTGTTCTGTATACTGCCCTCCACACTATTTAAAAAAATATTTTTAAAATCTCCTGCTGCGGTTGCTATTCCCATAATAGAAGCAAGATCTTCACTTCCTCACTACTAAACTTGAAGGTTTCTTGGATAGGTTCCATGTTCCCCAGTGGGAGCTACCATTTAAATTTCCCACAATACCCTGGAGTTAGGAGCATCATAGGAAATGTAAACACAGCCCACTGCCCACTGAGTAGGGACTGCAATGGCATAGGAAAGAGACCACCAGGAAGCAGTTTGCTAATGGCCGAACTCTGGCTCCTTCCTACGCCTCCTTGCTGTGATGTGTCTTCCCTGAAAACCCAACGCTATTGACCTTGGACCTCTGCTTGATCTTGGCTTGCTGAGACTACGCTGCACCTTGAACCCTGCTCTCTTGGGTAAGTGCTTTGCTAAAAGGCTTTAACATCTTGGGACTGAGAGCCAGGGGACACCCTCTAGAACATGGCAAAATGGAACCCATACAATCCTGGAAATGGCCCTGGCCATTGGCAGAGGTGGTTTTAGGAGGACACTTCAACAATGATGTAGAATGGAGCATGAGAGGTGAGGGGTGTTGGGATACTGCCAGGGAGACAAAGTCCATCATGGCCCCAAGCCGGCTGCCGGACGATCCATCGATCTCCCGTAGATACAGTATCAGCAATTAGCGACACGAGTTTCCAGAAATAGCTTGCCACATTCCAGAGCTCATGCACACTCTATCAGCAGATAATGCACAGCCAAAGTCGCACTCAGGAGAGCATTATTTACAAGTTTTCTTCAGCGTTGATCAGAACAAAGAAAAACATGACTGCCTGCTTCAGTGTCTCCAGACACAGAGAGGGAAACGAAAGCAACAGAAAACATAAACATCCTGTGAACAGGAAATGCGCAGACTCTGTGACTCACAAAGCCTGCTCCCTTTTAAGGTGGAATTTAGCATCTCATAGAGTGCCGCTGAAATTTGAGAGCCCCAAATCTGCCACTGCCATTGGCAACCAATTTCTTAGCTACCTTGGTTTAAGAACAGCCCTGTTTACGAACTATTCGGTTTACGAACTCCGCAAAACTGGAAGTAGTGTCCCGGTTTGTGAACTTTACCTTGGTCTAAGAACAGAAGCCGAACGGTGGAAGGGCACCGGCGGCGGAAGGCCTCATTAGAGAAAGCGCGCCTCAGTTTAAGAACGGTTTCAGTTTTAAGAACGGACTTCCGGAATGGATTAAGTTTGTAAACTGAGGTACCACTGTATATGGTCCTTTGATCTGATCCAGCAGAGCATTTCTTGCATTCTTACAAGAAAGAGTCAGTGTGGTGTAGTGGTTAACTGTGGTAGACTCATAATCTGGTGAACCGGATTCGCATCTCCGCTCCTCCACATGCAGCTGCTGGGAGCAGTCACACTTCTTTGTGACAACCTTGGGCTAGTCACACTTCTTTGAAGTCTCTCAGCCCCACTCAACTCACAGGGTGTTTGTTGTGGGGGAGGAAGGGAAAGGAGAATGTTAGCCGCTTTGAGACTCCTTCGGGTAGTGATAAAGCGGGATATCAAATCCAAACTCCTCTTCTTACGGCGTAAGGGAAAATATTTTTTCCTCAAATGCATTCTGGCAAATGTAAGTATATCCATTGCTGATATCTGCTGAAGACTTCAGACAGATCCATCTGACATCCTAAAATTCCCCGAAGGGAACATGCTCTGATGTCAACATATTTCAGTAACCTAGGGAAGCAATATGTGCAAGAACTAGACCAGAACTTAATTTGACACCAATGCTGTGGCAGTGTTGGCTGCTGAAGAGACAAGCCACTGCTCAACTATTATTATTATTATGTTTTTAAAAACAGCTTGTCTCTTCAGCATTAGGAACTGGGTTCTGTTAAAACTAAACAAGCTTCAGGCAGCCAATAGCACAAAACGGACTGCAAATAGTAGGGGCCGGTGTTGTGCAATTCTATTGCTCCCTCTAATAGAATATTCAAAGAAATGAAGCAAAAATGGGGCAGCCAACATGCAAAACAGAAGTTTTAGTATGCTTTGATGAACTTCAATATTTGCAAACTTTTTTTTTTTTTTTTAAAGGATGGGGTCCAGACCCAAGGCATGGCAGGGGCCTGCTTGTGAGCAAAGACAAACATGTGCCACTCCTCTAAACGATAAACTTTGCATGAACTGGCCGGGCTGCCAAAGAAGCGGAGGTTAGGCAGGAAGCTATTTTTGTGCCTCGCGCCATAATTTATTTAGCGAGACAGGCTGCATTTCAGATCACATGAAAGCAGGTCTGCGCATTTATTCTGCATGAGAAACAGCAAATGAGGAATACAATAAAAAAATGGAATTCGGCTTTAGGATGTTCCAAATCCTGTGAATCACAGATTTGCCCGTTTGGCTCAAGGCCAAGGGGAATTTGCTGGGGGGGGCTGTGTCCTAGTAGAGCCCGCAGTTGGGTGCTGCCCTTGGCTCCCCACTGGGGGGGGGGGATTGGTCCAGCACTCTGAACAGCTCCAGGTGGCTAGATTTAACTTTAACTTGCCACACTGCCCCTGATCTAGCAGCATTTTTAGGATGGCCATGTGTCCCACTTTACAGAGGATAGTCCTCTATTTCAGAGACAGGCAGACTACTCACAAGAACTGCAAGATCCACCAACCAGGGCCTCTTGCAAAAGACATGTGCCTGTAATCAAAGACTTCCGAGCCCAGGGGTTTGTTCGGCATATTAGGGATGAACAGAGTTCACGTGCTTCTTCCCCCATACTCCCCATTATGATGAGATGTGCGGTAATCCTATTTACATTACAGTGATTATTTCTAAATTTGCATCTGTACATACAAATCAGCATGTGCAAATCTGTGTGTCCTTTTTAAAATGCGTTGCAGCTGCCCATCATAATGGCTTGAGACCTTTGGCCACATGCAAAGTAGGGGTTAAAGGAATATTTCATTGGCACATGGATTTCTCCTTGCTGAATGGAATGTTCTCTCCCTCTCCTCCATCCTGCACATTCCTTAAATCTGTTCTCGGTTTTTCCCCAACCCACCAAGCAGATTTAGGAACATCATGAGGGATGAGCAGGGAGGGAACTGTGTTGCACTAGTGCTAATCCTTGCACTGGTACAACAGTTTAGTTGCATACCAGCCTTCATCTGATACAGAATGCAGCCAGCAGGATGCTTGTGAGATCCAGGCATTCAGAGCATGCAAGCCACATACAGTGGACGCTCAGGTTGCGAACGTGATCCATGCGGGATACACGTTCACAACCTGCAGCATTCGCAACCCGCGGCTGCGCAGATGCGGGTTGCAATTCAGTGCTTCTGCGCATGAGCAAAGCGCAATTTAGCGCTTCTGCACATGCACGACTGCCGAAACCTGGAAGTAACCCGTTCCGGTACTTCCGGGTTTCGGTGGTCCACAACCCGAAAAAACGCAACCTGAAGTGTCTGTAACCCGAGGTATGACTGTACTGTTATCGGCTGCATTGGTTGCATGTTCATTTCCATGCTCAATTTACAGGGTAGGTGCTAACCTTTAAAGCTCTAAGTGGTTTGAAGGCAGCTTATCTGTCTGAAGGACAACCTGCACCCATACAAACCGGCCTGGGCCTTAAGCTAAGGTTACCAGATGTCCCTGGACAGTCTCCGGGTTTACAAATCAGTCCCCATACAAAATCTTATCATTCCTACGGAAGTTGAAAAGTGTCCCCAGATTCATTGAAAAAAATCTGGTAACCTTATCTTTGTTTGGAGGTTCTAGCAGGGGAGCGCAACTATCGTATACCCTTGACCGAAGAACGGTACACTCTTTCTATCTGGGATGGTCGTTCTCTTCCACCGAGCTCGCAGCTTCGGGAGGGACGCACATGGAGCGGTGAGGGAGGAAGGGGACACCCGCCTAGCCAGCCAGATCAACCAAATCAACCCTGGCGATCAATGGGGTGACAGATGTCGCAACCAGATCTGCCCTCACATCTAGAAGCTACCAGCATGAGTTTGACCAAACTGCAGGAGGCAGTGGAAGACAGAAGTGCCTGGCGTGCTCTGGTCCATGGGGTCATGAAGAGTTGGACACGACTAAACGACTAAACAACAACAACCTTACTTTAAGAGCAGCATCAGAGAACCTGGATGGTAAGACTCAAACCAATGACTTCAAGTTACAAGAAAGGAGATTCTAACTAAACATCAGGAAGAACTTTCTGACAGCAAGAGCTGTTTGACAGTGGAACGGTCTCCCTCAGGAGCTTGTGGGCTCTCCTTCCCTGGAGATTTTCAAGCAGAGGTTGATGGCCATCTGTCCTGGATGCTTTAGCTGAGATACCTGCATCACAGAGAATTGGACTAGATTACCCTTGGGGTCCTTTCCAACTCTATAATTCTATGATTCTACGATCTGACAGACTGGCTGGCAATAAAGAAAGGGCCTTTTCAATAGTGGCCCCATTTCTTTGGAACTCTCCCGGAGAAGAAGTGTACACCTTTGTTCATTAACAATGAATTTCCTTCAAACTGTGTTCTATTAAAAGTGATGTGACTTGTGTTTTTAAGCTGCTTTAAACTGCTGCCGTTTTTGCTTTTGTGATGGGGGGGTGTTGTGTGTGTGTTTTTTACTGTCTTTCAGAAAAGAAAAGAAATATTGCTTTCCAGTTTTAGTTTTCTTTCGTAAGCCACCTTTGGAAGATTTTGCCCAGAAAGGTGACATATGAATGATTTAAATACACAAATAAATAAATACATTTCCTCTTGCTGTCCTGCTCCATCCCTCAAGCTGCCAAGAGGTGCTGTTGCAAAGGCACCTCTAGAACTTAGAGAATCTCACCAGATATTTGTAGACTCACTTTCAAACCTGTCATTGAAGCCACATAGGTTTTTAAGAGAGAGAGAGGGAGGGAGAGAGGGAGGGAGAGAGAAGCAATGCTGAGATATTCATTGATCATTTCAGGTTTCAAGTACTGAATTACCGAGGCAAGGAAAAGGAGATTGTAGCTGTGTGGCTGGGTGATTTTAGGGAGGTTCTGTCACTGGTGTAAGTTGCTTTGAGTTTCTATTTTGGAAAAATAGAAATAGTGGTGGTGGTGGTGATATATGGCTCAAGGAGGTGGAGGGGGACCAAGGATCAAAATGCTGCCTTTTCTTCATGCTCATTAATCTAGATCTGTGTCCGAGCAGCATGCTGACATGTATTCAAGAGAGAAAGGAATGCATAATTTCTTTCTTGCCGAAAAAAAAAACGCATTGAGGAACCTTGTGAAGGTTGATCTGAATAATCTTGCTCAAAGACAAAATAGAGAATCGGTACTAGGGGAGCGTAAGCTCTTGTGCTATTCAAAAGCTCAGAGAGAAAAAGAAGGGCGAGGGTGAAGTTCAAGGCAAGAACGGAGTAGAGTAATTTCTCCCTGCACAGTCGCAAATAAAATGAGTCTTGACTTGGCAGGATTAAATTAAAGATGGATCTTGTGCTTGATGATAGTTTGATAGAACCAGGGTTTGTAGTGCTTGTATCATGAACATAAGTGGATCTCTCTAGTGGCCAGCTAGTATTTTCTTTATACTCAAGCGTTTACTATGGCACACAAATGTTAACTGGTTTTTATCACATGCTCATTACCATATCTTCCTCTGTTACTTTTTAAATGCTATTCAGGTAAGCCTTGCTAGAAGAGGATAATTCAAGCGTCACCTAACGACTGCGCGTTGCCTTCAAAGGGGACGGCGCTTTCTGAAAGCGCCTGTTCAACTTTTGATACTGCGTTCTATAGAATATCGAGATTCTTTTTAAAAAAGGAAATAAAAAAGAAGCAAACATTTTTTTAAAAAAAGAGAAGGTATTGACATCCCTTTTTAACAGCACAACAGATTGGAAGGTAATGCCAGGCACAAGTGAAAGTTTAGAAAGGCAATTGAAACTACCTGCCACATAATGCAAGCTAAGGAAGGCTTTTTAAAAATGTTTCCTCCTTACTAGTGTTGTTGACACCATATCCTTTGCTATAAATAAAGGGTTGTTTCTCTCCACCACCACCCCCGCCCCACCCGGCATGAAGCAAGTTAAGGATTCTTGAACATGGAAATTCTGCACAAACACAAATAAATATGTTTTAACCTTTAGGGCCACCTCTCTATTCATTTAATGATTTGAAGAGAAAACTAAATTTTGATGTTGTTTTTTTGCCAATTAAGAAGGGACTTACAAGAGCCAAGCGTTTTAGTAAATAACACCAATTTTGCAATGCTGTATTCATTCACCTGAGTGATGATTCCCGCTGAAAAACAATGGGGTTTACTTCTGAGTAGATTGCGCTGTGGGGGATTTTGGCATTTGGGAGGTTAATTTTTCATATTTAAAGTGTACAAAAATCCTAATTCTGCATAGTAGCAATTTGGAGGGGGGGGGAATCAGCAATTGGGGAGGGGGTGGTATTGGTTATGCTGCACTAGACATTCCGTACTCAGGGGATCAATTATAAAAACACTCGTTCAGCTATTTCTATTCAAATGAACACCTGAAGAGAAGGTCTCAAATGGTTTTAAAAGTGTGTGGATATTACTGGATAAATGTTAGCCCAATAAAAGAGATCATCATCTGCTATTTGTGTGCATTTAAGTTGACACTAAAAAGATCTTTGTGGAAGAGTACAGCTTTCCCCCTCTCTCTTTTTTGTGAGCGTGCATCTTTTATCTTCTATTCCCTTAACAATTTGGGAATTGAAGAAAACGTAGCAGATGAGCCGTTCTTTAAGATTAAAGGGGCAGCGTTTAGCTGAACACACCTGAACGAGGAAGGAGTCTATTTCCTTCGACACTTATAAATATGGAATGATGCGCTAGGAGGCAAAGTCACGAACCCCTAATAAGAATTCACAAGCCTGTGTTTTGAAAACAGAGATTTGCATTTACCCTGCGGTCACAGAACACAGGCCATTCAGAGTCAAAAATTTACAGGCCTGCTCTTCCCATCCCCTTTGGCCCTCTCTAACCCCCTTCGAAATATTTTCTTGCTTTGTGGGTTGAAAAACAAAACACAAACTCAGAACAAAACAGGAGGAAGACTGTCCTACAGTACCTTCTGCATTCAGTTAGGAGGGCACAGAACAATTATTCACAGACGGGATGTAACTGTTACATGCCAGCATAATGTATATTGCATTGTTCACTCGAAATGAGAAAAGTCGCGGTGTGTCAAACGAATATACCACTAAGATCCTGGAACGCAGGCGTGAAAGTCGGCCACAGGGTAAAAATAAATAATTCTTTGGCACTCGGGAGGAACTAATAGAAATCAATTGAAAAGACGTCATTTTTTAAAAAACAACAACAACACACCAGTAAGTATGCTGGGAGCAGTGCCACAAACTGGGAAGGCAGGGGAACAAACTACAGTCTCAAAAACGTTAAGGCCAAATACTGATCCGTCATATAATAGTCACAGAATAATTGGAAGAGTTTTCCAGGTTGGCATGTTCGGAGACAGTGGAGAAAGGGGATTACACAGGCTCCACCCAGTATATTATTAACAAAAAATAACCTAACATT
The DNA here is from genome assembly GCF_965112155.1 of Podarcis liolepis. Classification (NCBI taxonomy): domain Eukaryota; kingdom Metazoa; phylum Chordata; class Lepidosauria; order Squamata; family Lacertidae; genus Podarcis; species Podarcis liolepis. The sequence goes on from NC_139554.1 coordinate 19,976,228, forward strand.
TAAGCCTTTATTTCATTATGTGGAAGTATGCCTCTTAAAATTGTTAGGCTGCAGTCCACTGTGCCATCTTTACTAGGAGTAAGTTCAGCTCAGTGGGGTTTCATTCCAAGTAGACATGTACAGGATTGTACCGTACGACTGCTTGCTACATCGCAGCCACACTGCCAGAAAATAAGCAAGCATCGTGGATGTGAGATTTTATGTAAAGAATTAGAAGATTTATTTACAGGTGTTTCTGGAGAACGACGTACCTTTTCAACTCACTTCTGGAGAAAATAAAGTAAACTATTCCCTTCCCAACCCTCTCTTTTTAATCTCAGATCTCTCCACACTGGCTTAGCCCCACACAAGAAAAGGCAGCCCTAGAGTGATTTCACCCTCTGCTTGTCTATTCGATCTATTTCTTACACAGGTGTCTTTTTGGTGTATGCTATAAAAAAGAAGAGGAGAGAGGAGACTTCAGTAAAGAATAAAAATGGATTTGTACACACTGTGTCTGCAAATTCTGGGTTTTTTACAGACCAGAATTTTTTTTCCCCTGTGCTACAGCATCGAATATGCATTTTTTAAAATTGCTTTTTCTTAATCCCACAATATCATCATTTTACAAACTGGGGGGTTTGGGGGGGGAGATCAGGTACCACTCCTTAAACAGTATTTTGAAATAATAATAATTTAAAAAATCCATCCTAAAAGTAGCACCAGCACCTTCGTTTCCCCCACTCTGGTATAGAAATTGTGAATGTAGAAGCACTGACGTAGTGACCGAGATGTTTTAATGTATGTATATCATGCATGCGTACACCTATACGGGGAGAGGAGGACACACACACACACACACACACACACAAAAAAAAACTGCCCCTTCCTCCCCCCCCCTTTTTCCAATGCTTTCACAGTTGTGATGTGAGGAAGGGAACAAAAAAATTACTCCAAATGATAGCAGCCGTCAGAAAGCAAGCTCTGATTTCAGATGTAACAGTGACACCTGCAGTCGAATCATATTCATTGATGTTCGGATATTGATGCTGAATATTGCATTCAACAGTACACTGCTGCACGGAGGATTGTGCTGAAACATCGAGGTTCCTAAACTCTGTGGGCAAGGTGTGAACATATTCCCTGCATCAATGCCTCAGTTTGATCTACTCGCTGCCCAGGGCTCCTGCACCTGCAGATTACTCGTAAAAAGCAATTGACAAAATTGCCGGTTGCGTGAATGGCATCGCATCTAGTTTTGGCCCACAGAGGCAGGACACAGGATTTGCACTCAGAAGGGCTCAGGTTCCAGTTCCTGGGTCCTCCAGCTCAAAGGATCTCAGGCAGCAAGGCTGGGCACCTAAGAACTTGGTGAGCTTCTACCAAGTTGAGTTAAAAAAAAGGACTAGTGTAGATGGCACGACTCAGCAGAGCAGAGCATTGGTGGGGAACCTGTAGGCGGCAGGCCTAATCCAGCCCGTTGCATCCCTCAAATGACTCGCCGGGCCTGTCTCGGTGAGCCCCACCCGCTTGCCAATCATTCCACATCGTTTTTATGGAGACTGGGGATAAGACCTTGAAAACCAGGTGGAGGGATCTCTTTATCTCTGGCCTTAGCTCTAAGCAGGACATTACTAAGATGGGAGATAAGAGCAAGAGGCAGCGGCTCCACCTTCTCCAATGATGGAGTGGGGATAGGGGAAAATGCAGCCTTTTACTCTTACCTCCAGTCTTAGCGCTGTGGGGCTTCGCACTAAGATCAGGAGATTAAACCCCTCTGCCTGTTCTTTAGGGATTCCTTCTAAAGAGTAGGCAGAGCCACAGTGCTGGAGGGGAGAAATGCTGTGTGGCTTTTTGTTTTGTTTTATTACATCTTGCCCCATTGGAATGCGACCCCCATTCAGTAGACCCATCAAGTTCAAATCCTGAAATAGCCCCCCCCCCCCAACACCTGAGCTAGAGTATAAATATTAGGACAGCGATGGAGAGATATGGTTGAGCTGAACAGTTCTTGTTTTGGCATTTGGGGTAATGCATGTTTCTTGGTGTTATCCTGGCAAGTATGTAACTCTTTCATTTGCTGCAGTTGATGGGGTGGGGAAGATTTTGTTTTTAATTGTATGCGTATATTTTGCTGTTATGATCTTGTGATGTTCTGCATGAAACCGATTCAGTAGGTGGAGGCAATTCGTCAGAACTATAGGAGGAGTGAGAGAGTACTGGACATAGCCTTTCCTTCTAATAAGGACTTTTGTCTAATAAATGTTTAGTTATCGGAAACTTCCTCCAGCATCTCAAAAATGCACCTGTGAAGTTTTCACAACTTTTTAAATTTATTTAAATTTAATTGGTTAACTAAGGAACAGATAATTCATCAAATGAAAGCCCATTAACTGGTTGACAAACTTTCTGTGTGTGTGTGTGTGTGTGTATGAATCGCAGCTT